>NC_134271.1:52194242-52503584 GCF_031893055.1 Leptodactylus fuscus | reverse complement strand
CCTCGTCAAGGAGGCTTAAGAAGCCAGCTCCAGCAGCAACACTTTGGCAGAGTTTGGCTGGAGAGCTGACGCTAGGTTCACACCTGCGTTCAGCTGTCCGTTCTGTGGTTTCAGTCTTCTGCATGCCAGAAGACGGAAACCACAGACCGGGTCCGGCCATGAGCGGTGGTGAGCGTTTTATGCTCTCCGCCGCTAAACCGTTTTTTTAATCCGGACACAGAGTACTGCATGTCCGACTCTGTGTCCGGATTATAAAACCCGGTTTCGCGGCGGAGAGCATAAAATGCTCACCGCCGCTCACGGCCGGACATCTTTCTCACCCATTCAAATGAATGGGTGAGAAAGACTCCTGCAGGTTTCCGTCTCCTGCTCTGTTTTATGCAGGAAACGGAAACCTGAAGTACGGAGTGCCAGGCGCAGATGTGAACGAGCCCTAATAGAGACGTTATATTTTTGGGAGCTGTGTCCTGAATGATTTTACTGTTTTTTTTGGATTTCTGTTATTCTAGGTGAGGTAACCTATTCTATGTTTAGTTAGAGCCTAGCCGGGCAGGGATTTGTTTTTGTACCGTTTCCTTTTGTTGCTGCACTATATTTTTTCAGTGAAAATAAAACTCTACTATTGTTTTGGACTAAAGGAACTGGACTTGTGTGTCTATGCCACCCCACCTAGCAAACCCAGACCCTGACTATATATATATATATATATATATATATATATATATATATATATATATATATATATATATATATATACACACACACACACACACACACACACACACACACACACACGACTGACCAACAACCACAAAAGAATAGCTGAATAGGAATTTATTGGGAAGAAAATATGATATGAAAAGCCGTTAATCTTGCATATTTTTGTTGATAATTACTAGAAGATTTTTGTTATCAGTTCCAATTAATTTATTTTTTATTATTATTTGTGGATATACACGCTATATGAATCTAAAATAGTACACAATTGTCTCCCTATAACCAGTTCATGTATAACCCTACTTTAAGCATCTCTGAATAAATCAATAACACATGGAGTTTACAAAAATATACATAACCTTTGGCACTGTATTGAGCATCTAGGTGGGAAAGATTGGCTCCCTGTAGGGATAACCTAGACTTTTCCACCCTTACGGAGCCAAGTCTTTGAGTTAAAATATAAATTGATGCAAAAAATGACAGTATGAAGCTGTAAGTTAACATGTGAGAAATGCATCCATCAACATCTACTGTGACCTTCATTTGCAGTAAAAACTCTATTTGATGGATAGGATTTAAAGTAGAATTCACACAAAAATAGTTATTGTCTGGCCTGTTAGAAAGCTCCATGATGTAACTTATAGTGCAGGTAGTCATTGTACTGGTGACTGTATTTGTGAGATATTCACGGCTGTGTCATGTGACTCTCCAAAAGGACAATGAGGCAAACAAATAGAAACTCAACATGTAGACCCCATTATAGTGGTTGAACACTCACATAGATCTTGGTCCATCTGTTGACGCCTTCTATACAGTAGTTGGTAGAAAGCCTCTCTCTGGTTGCTTTTGTCGTAGACTGTAATGACAACAGGTTGCTGTCACAGACTAGAGGCTCATGGAGTTGGATTCAAACAGACAAGGCCCAAGGCAACAATTTCAGACCCATAACCCTGAATGTTGTATGCAACTATAGGATTTTCAGTCACAATGCACAACCCAAGTGGTCAAAAAAAAAATAAAATAATGAAGAATTACAAATAGCTAGTAACTAAAAGGTAGCGTTGATAACTACTATTTGTTTTGAAGGACGATGTATAGTTCTCTGGGTTTCACAGTGATTCTTCTTATATCAATCATAAGATTTCCTTTTAAGCGTTCCCCTCCCTCTGAGTGCGAGGATTTCCTGGAAAGAATCTTAGTAAATGGTGGTGTGAGCAGAGGTCACTCCATGTATGTGTACGTGAGACAGCACTAAAGGCCAATAAAATCAGACGGTCAGTCTGCAGCTTCAATCTATATTCCTCTAGATTATGGCATTTCAAAGCAGTCATTACTTATTATAGGATTTCCTACAAAAAAGAATGTTTTTTTTTACTTCAAGAAGCATGGGCTGTGGACATAAACCTCTTCAGATGACTATCTCCAGTAAACTCACAGATATGAATATTGGTGGCTTTCTTATCAAGATATGAACTTTTATATGATGTTTATCAGTGACAGCTGCCTGTACCAGTAAATGATGACTATTGCGACTCTTAAACATCTTAAGGGGTTTTGCCACTTCAAGTTAGTTCATTGAGACACCTCCAAACATATCAAGGGGAGGAAACAGAATCCCCAATACTTCATGTCACTCAGATTCTCCTACACAATACTAGTTCAGGAAAGCCATGGCTGTCGCAGTAAGGATAACTTGTCAACATAATTCGTCGGGCATGTTTTACTGTGTTATGCCTACATGAAAAAAATGTGCATGTTAACCACAAGTTTTTAGGTTTTTTTATGGGTTTCTTGCAAAGCCCTTAACATTCTTCTGTTTATTGCATTACATATATTATTTTGTAATTGGGCTGCACTCAGATCATGGGTGTGAGCATGAAAATGGCACTGTAGGGCTCTCTACAATGTTAAAGCATATGTGAGGCTTATTGGTGCACCTCATAAGCAGTAAAAGTAAGGCCGCAGCATGCGGCGTAGCGGTCAGCAGAGGCCGCCATGACAGGGCCTGAGGAAAAGGCTGGTTGTTAGGGGGAGGGGCTTGGGGTTATTTAACTCCCAGCAATGCCTCCCCGCGGTCAGTTTCGCTGGGGGAAAGATCATTGTCCAGCCCGCCCGCCCTTAATTTTCTTTGGGTCGGTGATGGTTTTTGTATCTGTTGCAGCATTGTGGTGGGGTAGGGGGTCCTTGGAGGTGGTGGAAATTTACAATGGTGGGGAAAAAAAACTTGTGGTCAAGTTTCCCCATGTTTAATTACGGTGTTAGTCTGGCGGGTTTTTGGACTCCTGCTGGGCCGGTGTCCCGGGGAGTGGTTATGTTTGCTAACTGCCATTCTGTGTCGTATGGTGCCCCTGGGCCTGTTCTTGCGCCTGGGGGTAATTTTGGTGTTTGGTCAGATTGTTGGCCAGACTTTTGGAGCTCCAAGGACCTCCCCCTCATTGGGTTGTATGGTTATTTAGTTAGTCAGGATGTTTTAACTGAGTAATTGGTTAATAAAGTATTTGATTAATTTATTAACTATTTATCAGTTATTGAATCTTTCTATATTTAAAGAAGCTTTTAAGATATTTTTGGCCTGTTTTATACTGTCTGTTTAATATTTGTAATAAAATGGCTGCTGTGGCCAATTAATCCAACTCCTCTGTGTCTGTTGTCATTCAAAGGGGGGAATGGTAGGTGGTCACGGGGGAGGGTGTGTGGTTTTTGGTATAGTCATATTATTAGGGTGAGTTTTGGTCCAGCAGTCATGGTAAGTATGGGTTCAGATGCCTTGTATCCTCAAATGCCAATGTCATGTGTACAGTGACTGTCAGGTGCAGCTGTGACACACCCCATTGACAAGAGTTGCAGCAAAAAATCATCACTGGTAAGTGAGTGGGATTGGATCTAGACAGCAAGAAACACTTTGAGATTGTGATCCTGGCCTCCTGATAAAGAGGCTAACTACCATTTACAGCATCTGGACCTGGGTTGTGCTCTGACTTAGGACTACTATTAGGTTCCTGGCCTCAAAGTATAATCTGTACCAGTCACCCAACTTATACTGTATCTTTTGTAGTACTATTCTTCTCATATTAGGAAAATATTCCTGGATTCTGATGCAATGACACCCTTTGTATCCCCACAAATTATGCCCCTGCCTGGGCACAGGTAGCCTCTAATTATTTGCCCCTGATGAAGCCTTTATGGCGAAACGCGGGTCGGAGCTCGTACATACATGGTAAGGCTTTGTACAGTACTATTTAGCTGTTTATATGCATTATATTAAACTTAGGGGTTGCTTTTCTATGCTGTTTTATATACTAATGTGTCCATGTTCACTTTTTATATTTCCTTCATTGTGACTTTTTGGCCACTTGATCATTATTAGTAAGCTTACTCCCCCAGTATGTATATTGACATGCATTATATTCCTTGATCTATCCTTGCCATGTGTGTTATGTGATTGGAAGTATTGGTTCCCTCTGTTTTGCATATCATTGTCATTTATGTCTGTGTCATTGTTTATGAATTCTTTAAATAAACATAATATTTTATTGAATGGTAGTTCTGTTTAGCTTTGTTGTATTGAACATACCTACATATGGTGTGCCTAATTATTTGCAGTCTACTTCCTGAAGAAAGCATATGCTGTAAGCCGGCAGAAGCCCTGCACAATACTGCTGTGTGCAACCAGAAAGCTAAGACTGTGTGAGTTACTCTCAGAATCTGTTATAAACTGTAACCACTAAGCAGTGTGCTTGCTGGAGACTGTAACCACTAAGCTGTGTGCTTGCTGGAGACTGTAACCACTAAGCTGTGTGCCTGCTGGAGACTGTAACCACTAAGCTGTGTGCTTGCTGGAGACTGTAACCCCTAAGCTGTGTGCCTGCTGGAGACTGTAACCACTAAGCTGTGTGCTTGCTGGAGACTGTAACCACTAAGCTGTGTGCCTGCTGGAGACTGTAACCACTAAGCTGTGTGCTTGCTGGAGACTGTAACCACTAAGCTGTGTGCTTGCTGGAGACTGTAACCACTAAGCTGTGTGCTTGCTGGAGACTGTAACCACTAAGCTGTGTGCTTGCTGGAGACTGTAACCACTAAGCTGTGTGCCTGCTGGAGACTGTAACCACTAAGCGGTGTGCCTGATGGAGACTGTAACCAGTAAGCTGTAAGCACTGCACCAGGTCTTAGCAGTGCAAGAGGTTATGTCATAGACAACCCTTGCTACCTGGAACCTAACCATGATAGAATACTGCTA
Source organism: Leptodactylus fuscus (assembly GCF_031893055.1). NCBI lineage: Eukaryota > Metazoa > Chordata > Amphibia > Anura > Leptodactylidae > Leptodactylus > Leptodactylus fuscus. Next base: position 52,498,630 of record NC_134271.1, on the reverse strand, counting down.
ATCGCATCCTCTCCACACTCCTTCAATGGGTTGCAATACATTTCTCTAGCAATGACGTTCTACAGAACAAATTGACTCAACTGAAACAACTAATTCTACAGACTGAATACTGGTATATGTTGATACAAGGAAATATCAGGCAAACACTTTCACCAACGCCCAAGAAAGTCCTTTATGAACGTAGCTCACATATATCAACTAGTGCAATTTACACTGTCCTGCCATTCAGCTTCCTATGGGATATCCGGAACAATGAACACGCCATATTTTCTCCTTATACAATCTAAAGCTGGAAGTATTTGTTGTAAACTTGTAAGACTAGATCATAAAATGATTGTAGTTTATGTAGCACTGGGTGGGACCAAATGGCTGTACATGAGGGTACAGGATTTGAAAGCTTTTAGAACTAAAATAGAAAAACAAGACAAACTTAGTAAGACTTTCAAAGTAAAATAGTCCATAGAGCCTGAACGGTCTCACTTCTTCAGTTCAGAAACAGGACAATTCTTGTACATTGACTATGTCTGGGTTTGAAACGTAGCTCTATAGAAGTGAACAGGCCAAGCTGCAATATCCAAAACAGCCCAAGGACAAGATTGGGTTGTTTCTTTAAAAGTAGCACATACCTATCCCCACATTTTTCTTATAAAATGATAGCTGTACATACAGCTGTATATACAAAACCATGGAGCTAAAGTAATGGTTCTCAGTGTAATGTCTTGCATTTGTTAAATAGGCCTGTCACTTCTGCCTTTAAGTGTCTACTCCTGTCTACATAGTCAAGCACAGAGATCATTAGGGAAAATAAATTCCTGCCACTAAGAACTTGCAATCTAAATATTATCCAGTTGTGTAGTGTGTACAGCAGATGTGACACTTCATATGTTACAAGTCTCTCTGGAGGCGCCGCCAGTGCTGCTAATACAGAAAAAACTGAAGACAAATTAGGGCAAGACAGTGTAATATTTAGACATTTCATGAACATATGTATTTCAACTCCTTATTAACACACTGAGTTATCACTTCATATTGCTCGCTGACAACACGCAGAGCCCGGCTGATTCAGAGTGTTACTGTCTCGAAGAGACACATTTTATAAATGACTCTTAAGTGACAGATCTTAGATCTCCGCAAGTCTGTGGCTGTCACTTTGTCTTCCTGTCTTAAGAAGTAATAAAAATTAGATTTCTTGATCATCCTTCCATTTAGAGTACACAGAGAAGAAAAAAAAATAGTGAAGTGAAGAAGGAACATTAATTGTATGGTTCTGTGAATATAATCAGCATACACATAAGAACATTATACTTCAAAAAAAAAAAAAAATTATATATATATATATATATATATATATATATATATATATATATATATATAGGCACATTCAACCATAACATTAAAACTACTGAGAAGTGAAGAAAATAATATTGTGACAATGGCACCTGGGGTGGGATTGCTGAATGTCATGAGTTACATTCATGTAAATGAGACATAAAGAGTTAACTACACACAATTCTATCTTGGTACCTAAGGGTACTTCTTATATAGTGAAAAGTACATTAAAGTATCTAAGACACGTCTACACAATTGATATAAATGATTGACAATCTCGGACATGGGGTACATATGGACAGCCGGGGAGGGCTGGGGTCAGGTCTCAGACCTCCAATATGACATCTTTAAGGTGAACACATAGAAGTTGACAGCTGATACAACCATTCTGTATTTCTCCCATATTTAACTTTGTGAAGACTTTGATAAATTTCCGTTTCCTCCGTAAATAAGAAATTGTGAGTTGTTTTGATGTACCCCATACACTAAGAATTCCGAGTGATCATTATTGATTTTATATATATATATATATATATATATATATATATATATATATATATATATATACAGTCCTATGAAAAAGTTTGGGCACCCCTATTAATCTTAATCATTTTTAGTTCTAAATATTTTGGTGTTTGCAACAGCCATTTCAGTTTGATATATCTAATAACTTATGGACACAGTAATATTTCAGGATTGAAATGAGGTTTATTGTACTAACAGAAAATGTGCAATATGCATTAAACCAAAATTTGACCGGTGCAAAAATATGGGCACCTCAACAGAAAAGTGACATTAATATTTAGTACATCCTCCTTTTGCAAAGATAACAGCCTCTAGTCGCTTCCTGTAGCTTTTAATCAGTTCCTGGATCCTGGATGAAGGTATTTTGGACCATTTCTTTCTACAAAACAATTCAAGTTCAGTTAAGTTTGATGGTCGCCGAACATGGACAGCCCGCTCTCAAATGATCTGAAAACAAAGATTGTTCAACATAGTTGTTCAGGGGAAGGATACAAAACGTTGTCTCAGAGATTTAACCTGTCAGTTTCCACTGTGAGGAACATAGTAAGGAAATGGAAGACCACAGGGACAGTTCTTGTTAAGCCCAGAAGTGGCAGGCCAAGAAAAATATCAGAAAGGCAGAGAAGAAAAATGGTGAGAACAGTCAAGGACAATCCACAGACCACCTCCAAAGAGCTGCAGCATCATCTTGCTGCAGATGGTGTCACTGTGCATCGGTCAACTATACAGCGCACTTTGCACAAATAGAAGCTGTATGGGAGAGTGATGAGAAAGAAGCCGTTTCTGCACGTACGCCACAAATAGAGTTGCCTGAGGTATGAAAAAGCACATTTGGACAAGGCAGCTTCATTTTGGAAACAAAAATTGAGTTGTTTGGTTATAAAAAAAAGGCGTTATGCATGGCGTCCAAAAAGAAACAGCATTCCAAGAAAAACACATGCTACCCACTGTAAAATTTGGTGGAGGTTCCATCATGCTTTGGGGCTGTGTGGCCAATGCCGGCATCGGGAATCTTGTTAAAGTTGAGGGTCGCATGGATTCCACTCAGTATCAGCAGATTCTTGAGAATAATGTTCAAGAATCAGTGACGAAGTTGAAGTTACGCCGGGGATGGATATTTCAGCAAGACAATGATCCAAAACACTGCTCCAAATCCTCAGGCATTCATGCAGAGGAACAATTACAATGTTCTGGAATGGCCATCCCAGTCCCCAGACCTGAATATCATTGAACATCTGTGGGATGATTTGAAGCGGGCTGTCCATGCTCGGCGACCATCTAACTTAACTGAACTTGAATTGTTTGTCCAAAATACCTTTATCCAGGATCCAGTAACTGATTAAAAGCTACAGGAAGCGACTAGAGGCTGTTATCTTTGCAAAAGGAGGATCTACTAAATATTAATGTCACTTTTCTGTTGAGGTGCCCATACTTTTGCACCGGTCAAATTTTGGTTTAATGCATATTGCACATTTTCTGTTAGTACAATAAACCTCATTTCAATCCTGAAATATTACTGTGTCCATCAGTTATTAGATATATCAAACTGAAATGGCTGTTGCAAATACCAAAATATTTAGAACTAAAAATGATTAAGATTAATAGGGGTGCCCAAACTTTTTCATAGGACTGTATATATATATATGTATGTGTGTGTGTATTAGGCCTTTTATACACATTCTAGATGTCGTGAGTATTTTGCAAAATCAGTAATGGGTCCTAAACAGATGGGAAATATATTGGACACATTTATACTGCTTTTTCATCAAAATCTTAATCCAAAATGATGATCAAATCTGCAATGTGTGAAGATAACCCTAGGTAAAACATATGGTAACTTATTTCAGTAGGACATCACAGTTAAGGTGATACCATTTTTAGATCGAGTTTTGTTGCTTTTACTCACTTAGCTGAAGGTTTGCTCTTTGCAGGGCAAGCTGTAAATTTATCAGCAGTGTTTTATGGTACCAAAGACTTTATCTCTTGTTATTCCTTTTTCATCTGAGAGGTGTAAGTGACTAAAAACAATCATCTTTACATAGTATATTTTATTTCTATTTACCATACAGAATAAATACCTAGTTTGGACTTTTAAGAACGTGGCTATGCCACTTAGTCAATTATGACTTTTCCTTTATTAATATGAAAATTGGAAGGTTTTTTTCTTTTTTTTTTTTCTTACACCTTTAATATGTCTAGGTTTTAAAACATTCACCTGAACCATATTTTAGTACTGCAGCACATTGTCCATTTTCTCAGATGATTATTAGGTCCTGTTTCTTAGTTTTTATTACATTACATTTAATTACTAATAAGTACAACATAAAACTAAAAAGAAGAGAATAAAAATATGTATTAAAAGTTACATTAAAGTTTCCCAGGAAAATGATTGGTTTGCTTGGCAAATGTTGGCAAAGTACGTGGCAACAAATTAGAAGGATGAAGCAACTATATGGGTGTGTTCTTATGAAACAAAATGACTTCATTACTCCTCTCGCATCCAGATATTTGCGGCTAAGATTTTCCAGTCAAGTTATCAAGTGGAATTGATGCAGAATTAGAACTTTATATCCTAATAACTTTTTTTCTGCACACAACCCTCACCCCCAAACAAAAACAGCAACAATACTAGTATGATAGGAACGCTGAAACATAGCTGACACATTTCTTGGCATACGATACATATCAGCCGATGACTGACAGAATGAAGAAGTCATATTATATCAGTGAATACAGAGAAACCACTTTACACACTTTGGGAGTCTTCACACGATGTAACGCTGCGCTCATTCTGATCGTAAAAACACGTTCATAATGAGCGCGTAAAAAGCAGCTCCCATTGACTTGAATGGGAGCTGGCATACGTGCGCTCCCCATTGAAATCAATGGGAGGCTTTTTTCCCCTATGCTTTCATTGTGATACGGGCGTAATACATTGAAAGCATAGGAAAAAAAGCCTCCCATTGATTTCAATGGGGAGCGCACGTATGCCAGCTCCCATTCAAGTCAATGGGAGCTGCTTTTTACGCGCTCATTATGAACGTGTTTTTACGATCAGAATGAGCGCAGCGTTACATCGTGTGAAGGCTCCCTTTGGAAAACAGACTGAGAGATTTAACAGTAACGGCGGATTCACATCTGCACCATCTGTCTCAGCTTTCAGGTTACCGTCTTCTGCCCAAGAAACAGGACAGGAGATAGAAATGGGCAGTCACTTTTCAAACCCAATCATTTGTCTCTGCGGCGGAACTTTTTTTTTTTTTAAACTGGACACAAAGTTGGACATTCAGGACTTTGTATCCGGTTATAAAAAAAAACGTTTTTGCCGCGGAGATCACAAAATGCTCACAGGTGCTCACTATCTGCCGGGTCTCCGTCTCCTGTCGGCAGAAGACGGAAACCAGAAAGCGAAGACCGGGGCGCAGGTGTGAACCTGCCTTAACTCAGACTACAAAAGGAGAAAAATGTAACCAAACAGTATATGTAAAACATTACAGGAATGGGCAGGCTTCAGTCTTATAAAGGTTGCTTGTTTTGATCGTTCCCTTTTTATTAGGATAACCCAGCATTAAGCTTATCGGAGAGTACCATGCTGCTGAACCCCAGTATCTGACTGTAATTTGGGGAGCAACCCAGCAGCAAGTGTTCTATTGCCACCAGAGGGTTAAGGTAGTATCAAACATTTCCCATTACTGGTTTTAGAGTACAATGTATGGATGTGCCAAGTCCTTTTTGCAGTCACTCTCCAGTCTGACTAATAAATGATGGTTCTGAACTTCTGATTGAGGTGTTATCCAGGATTACAAACCAGAATCATTTGAATATTGCTGAGCTGAAAAGCCAGACATGGCCTATCAACAGACGTGGTACCATTTCTGGGGGAAAAAAAAAACAGATCCTCAAGTTTTCCTTGAGATAAACAAAAAAAAAAGAAGATTTTTTTTTAAATACATAGTTCCTCCACAAGATACTTTTAAGTCTTTGACATGGACTATAAGTGTCTGACTCCCATACAAGAAGTAGTATCGTTCTAAGCTACATGCCCCAATGTCTGTCATTGTCTTGGCCGGCGTTCTTTCACTGTACTTTCATCAAATACTCAACGACGCTTGTTCTCTAAAAATATAGAGCCCTATCTTATGCCATGATCCATTGTTGCCGGTGAATTCTCCCTTATATTAAATCTAGGGAAAGGGGTTATTGGATTTTATTAACCTATCTTTAAAAACTATTTCACACTGATGTATAACCTAACTACAATGAAAGCTCAAATAACTCGAAGTTTTACTTGGATTTTTTTTTGTCACAAAATTGTGAGAAAACGTATTCGCAAACATATGACAAACACCACTGTCAAAATAAAAATAAAAATGTGTACATGTATATACTTACCTATGTCATGGCCAGGATAGATGTTTCGCCATTGGAAGTAAACTATGCAGGGTTTTTTTGTATGGCAGTAAGCATATATATTAAAAAATGTGAAAAAAAAAATGCATATAGAGAAATATTGGGAAATTGTATAGCATTTCATTATACCTATCGATATGTACTTTTGCTAGTGTACTGATCCAGCAAGTGGGAAATTTTTTTGTAATAATAATAAAAAAAAAAATCCAGCTAGGTAAGACACCTTATTAAAAGATATCACCGCATGTCTATGCGCCGTATTTTAAGACAAGTTCTGAGAAAATCGCAGCTACTGCCAACCAGTAATGATGCAACACTGAGACAAGCTTCCTATGAGAGTGAAAAGAGCGCGTTGCTGTGGAAATGTGGCTGATACTGAGTGGGTGTGACACCATTAGACGGCCAACCTAGGTTAGTCATCTTACACTGTTGATTCACAAGCACCTTTTTAATGTGAACTTTGTTAAAACAGGATGAGAAAAAGAAGAAGAAACTGACGTTACTTTGGAGACTTAACCCAAAGAGATTATATTCCCTCAATATATTACTAGTGGTCTTCATTTTAAGACGAGACACAGCCGGGATAGAAGAGAGGGGGTTTTGAAGGATTTTTCTTTTAGCAACAAGTGATTTTGCTGAAGCTGAATTCTGTCAACTTGAGTTCTACTCAAAAGAAAACAATATTAAATAGGTCAAGCTTTAAGTCAGAAAAGACCAAGTGTGAATGTCATTATTTTCCACTTATTAATAACTTAAGGGATCACTCTGTATATTTTCGTGACAAATGGAGCCTAAAAAGGTTACTTTGTTTCCATAAAATTATCGGCCAAGCATGAAAATGTTCCTGCAACATAAATATGCGCAATTTCCTTATGACGTTCTTCTTGGTTTATGTTTGCAGCAATTTTAAATTAACATCAAATGCTTTCTCAGTAAGCAAATCTGTAGAAGGTGCGGAGACAATATAGGGGCCACCTCAATGCTCAGGTGCAACGAAGCTTTGGTTACAGAAGAAGGCACCTGCCTGTGTTGTACAGTAAACTGGAACTGGCAAATGGTACATGGGGCCCTCTTACAGATATTGCCATGGGGCCCAAGATACAGCAATTATGCCATAGGAAAAAGGACTTCATATACTAAAGCCGACGACAAAATACTTTAGATGGACCCTGTTTAGGTATAGTCAATCTTTTTTAGGGTATATACCAACATCTAGAAAATGCATTTCTACTACAAAACATATAACAGTATAAAATATGCAGATTATCTACTTTACTTTCTACACATGGCCAAGTGCCTCCTCTGTGGATCTAGCAGATTCCCTGAAGATTTTACTCATATATTGTCACTCTGGAATACTGCAATCTAGGATCAAAGATCGTCACTAAATTCCATATGGGGGAAATGGAGAAGAAAAAAATCCACGCTTTCCAGGACATCTTCAGAAAATTCCTTTACTCAACCAAATATACATTTAAAGGGATCCTATCAGTCAGATACACTTAGCTCTCCGATGTCCCCAATGCTGAGAGAGAACTCTCTCCATTGCCGCCTCCATCTTCTTCAGCAGCGTCATATTCAGCCTCTTCTTCCGGTGATGGCTTGGAACTTCTAGGCCTTGGGAAGAGCAGACTGCGCATCCCCACAGGCCACGAGAAAATGGCCGCTTACAACATTGTGCAATACTGAACGGCGGCACGGAGAAGACGACGAAAGGTAGGAAAAGAATAGCCTTTCTTAAGGCTATTCCGACGTGGTACCTACAAAAAATTGTGTCTGACTGATAGGATCCCTTTAAGAAAGGAGCATCTCTTAGTACTAAAATGTGTTGTGATCTGGTTTGAATAAAGGAATTTTCTGAAGACGTCTTGGTAAGCGCGGATCTTTTCTTCTCCACACTTTATATGGGATTTGGTGGCAATCTTTGGTCCTTGATTGCAGTATTCTCGCACCACACTCAAGTAGTGGCAATCCAGCAACTGCCCTTGTGTCATCCTGATGTACATACTTTTCTGCATGTGCTACAGGGAGTTGTGACTCTATCACAACCCCAAAATGTGAGCGGCTTATTCATATTCTCTTTTGCACATCACGCCTAAATTGGCAATATTATACTAGGTGCCGCGCGGTTCTATGTCTCTTTTTGTTTTTAACACTGTATCCCTTTCTCTGGTACGGCTTTCAAGGCACCATATTCCATTTGCTTTGAATCATTGGTTCTGCTACAGAACTATAATCCCTACTTTTAAGGGTTCTGTCATTTTCTCTTGGAATACTATCAAGTAGGCAGTCTCATGACGGGCAACTCATATCACACACGTCAGATCCTCTCAATGTTCACTTACTCCAGTAACTGGACAGCCATCTAATCTTAGCCCTGAATCTGTAAGGTCTTAACCTGCACCAGACTTGCATCTACCTACTTCAGGACTGTAGTTATTGCACTGGCCCACAAAGACAGGAATCCTTAAAATCCCCAAGAGGACATTACTACAGCCTCCTTTAGGTTTGAGCAGTTATACTTACCGTGCCACTAGCTATAAAGTTGACAATTCCCACAACCCTGTAGATTGCTCAGATGTAACTATTCAGGATGAAGATACACTTTAGTCATCACCCTTTCTGCTGAGGGCCCCTAGAGCAATAGCATGCTGCACGGTCTACTCTTTGACACATGCTACAGGCCCCACTTGCACAGCAGCCTTACTAGTCTCTGCTCAAAAACTTATCTACTCTAGAGAGGTAAACCCTAGCCTTGACTCCACACAGACCACAACTCCCAACCTCTGGGTCACTACTACACAGCCTTCCGCGTCTCCCACCTCAATGCAGAGAAACAAGTATGCTAGCAGTCGTAACTAGATCCCAACCTTTTAGTCTGAACTCTAATCATTTCCAAACCCCCACCTTATATGGACTCTGAAGAGCTGTCTTATGAGGCTCTGTCCCCCAACTAAGAGCAGGCTTTTCTTGGCCTCAACATTCTCCTGTGCCATGTCTGTAACTGTCAACAAGTCACATCACCACATGAGGTATGTCAGTCAACCACGTGACCTAAAAATATAATATTATGTACAGTATAAGGCTCAGTTCACATCTACGTTCGGGTTTCCATTCTGGGAGTCCACTTAAGTGCCCCACAAATGGAAACCTATACACATTAAAAAGCAGTTACCTAAGGAAACCATACGGATCCCATGCAGGACTTTTCTTTCTGCATGTTTCGTGCAGAAACAGAGCAGAAACCACATGGACTCTATTATAGTCTATAGGGTCCGCAGGTTTCCCAGGTAACCAAATTTTAATGCGTATAAGTTTCCATTCAAGGAGTCCCCAAGCGGATTCCCCGTACGGAAACCCGAACGCAGATGTGAATAGGGTCTAACACAACATACTATATATGCATACAGCATATATCCAAAAACATCTGAGTAATGCCTTAGTAAACCTGTGGTCTATTAAAAGAAATAGGCAATTGTAAAGGATGCACGAGCGCCTTCAAAGATCACACAGTTCACCTTCCTTGCAAGTATGTATATGTTTTGTTTGCACCATATTCTTTTAAAGGTGTTCTGTCAACAAGGCAACCCCTATCCAAATGCTTATTAGGTTACAGACATCATACAAGATCCATTTCTGTTAGCCTTGGCCCAGCCAGATTTTTCATGGTCACCCATTCATTTGGGTAATTGCCATTGAAGGGGAATAGAGATGAGCGAGTACTGTTCGGATCAGCCGATCCAAACAGCACGCTTGCATAGAAATGAATGGACGTAGCCGGCACACAGGGGGTTAAGCGGCCCGCCGCCGTCAAAGCGGAAGTACCAGGTGCATCCATTCATTTCTATGGAGCGTGCTGTTCGGATTGGCTGATCCGAACAGTACTCGTTCATCTCTAAAGGGGAAATGTAAACTCAACAAAACCATGTTACTCTTAAGGAATTCAAAGGGGCATTTATATAAATTACACATATTAATTTTAGAATAAGAAGTATACTACTAACTAATATATATTGCTCTTTAACCTGCCACTATTTCCATAATATCTGCTGTCAGTGAAAATTTGGCCGGAACCTGTCTGACAGACACTTGTGCAATGGAGATTTCTAAGACACTAAGCGATCCCTAAAGCTATGGAAGCAGCATAAGATGGGAACAGGCTTCAACTCACAGCAAGCAGAGATCTGGAAAACTAGGAAGAACACAAACAGCATATTAGACTGCTGAATAATTTTTCATTACACATAAAACATTGAAGCCAATATTTATTATTCCAATAGTGTAGTACTTTCCAAAACATGGAGACCACCCTATGGCAAACTCGGATGCACATCTTAGGACGATTATAAAGTGACATAAATTTTTATAAACTATATTACAATATTCTTTGTCTGAGTGGAGCTACCAATCTGAACAGAACATACAGTATATAAAGCAAAGACATTATTGTCCAATTTATAATGAATATTGTAATTCTAACCCAGAATTCATGAGGTTAATAAAGTCTTTCAAAAACATCCCGTGGTGCGGAAAAAGCAGGAAAAAAAAACGCCGCTAGAGATGTCAAGACACTCAAAATAATAAAGACGCCAATTTTCAGACGTAGTATATTAAAGTCGCCTGACTGCCGTTGATGCAGACAGACCGTACATTCGTCTTTGTCAAATTCACTTTTCCAAGCTTGGCAGAAAATGAGTTAATACTCATATTTCCACATCAAATTAGATAAGAGCACTACAAATGGATGATAAAGTAGCCAGGAGATTATGTTTAAGATCGCACAGAATTTCACAGGAACCCATTCAGAATATCAAAGAGATAAGAACAGACGGATAGAGATGGAGTCTGTTGGAAGAGTTGTTCACTAACAATTAGGCTTGAGCAGTCTACAGAGGATCTGCCCAAGCATCAGGCACCGGAATTAGACGGTTATCTAGATGTGACAGACATGGGGATGTCTAGAAGAGAGAGACACAGACAGTAAACTAGAGAGTAATGTAATACAAGGCAATGCAGTGGACACCAAGGGTGAGGCGAGTCTATGGGTCACAGCAAGCGATTCCAAGGTGAAAGTACTAGAAGTGAAAATTTAACACAGAATTGAAAAGCAAAGCTAAATAGATAAAATATTTGTTATAATTGTAAAGGCTCACTGAATAAAGGTAACAATATTTAACATTACATATCTTACAGTACAATATTTATATACTTATTTGTAGGTTTTACTAGTTTCTGCATTTCTTTATGGTGTTGCTTTCCAACACATTTTTACTTTTCTGTCCATGGATCTGTAGGAGTACTAGTTTTGGGGGACCATAATGGATATATGGCAACTGCCAGGTTAAGGCAGCGCTGTACACTGATAACCTCCTTCTTTTTGTCTCCCAGCCACGGGTGTCCTTCCCATCTATCTTGTATGAGTTTAATCTCTTTGGCCTCCTTATTAATTTTAAAGTTAACCTTTCTAAGAGTGAAGCTCTTAAAGGGGCTCTATCATTGGAAAAAGTCATTTTTAACTAATCACATCCTTGCATAGGCTTTAGTAAGGCTATTCCGCACATCCCTTTTGTATGTAAATTGACTCAGTAGTTTTTGAATAAGTCTGTTTTTATTCATATGCTAATTACATTCTCGGTGCAGCGGAAAGTCTCTTCGTGCACTGTCTTCTGTATATACAGCACAGGCTGCTGCTGACTCCTCCTCCCTGCTCTCATACATAGCATAGAGAGGAGTGCTGGCTGACAACTTCATGTGCACAGAGAAGCTAATTAGCATTCTGTGTAGAGACTCCAGCACAGTCTCTGTGATGTGAAATTTTATTGTTCGCTAGATTTATGTAGATGATCTGTAAACATTGAAGGCCAATTCCTACATAGGTAGAGGTAGAATACTGATTTTATCTGTCACAGTGAAGCCTGGTTCACATATGTGTTCGGTATTCCATTCAGGGAATCCGCAGTACTTTTCTCGCCACATGATTCCTGCAGACACCATGCGGAAAACACACAGACCTCATTATAGTCTATGGGGTCCATGTGCTTTCATAGCTAATTGCTTTTTAAGAAATGGAGAAAATGGCAGCACTCCAACATTTAGAAAAAGTGGGGGTTTATTCCAAGCAGTGACGTTTCGGTTCTTATCTGAACCTTTTTCAAGCAAAAAGGTTCAGATAAGAACCGAGACGTCGCTGCTTGGAATAAACCCACACTTTTTCTAAATGTTGGAGTGCTGCCATTTTTTCCATTTCTTACATAAAGTTGAAGATTAGCCATCTTCTAGTTTGGCTCTGTACCCGGTTTGTATGCTGTGTTGCTTCTGCATTTTTTTTCTAACTGCTTTTTAATGCGTTTGGTATTCCATTTGGGAGTCCGCTTGGGGAACGGAGATGTGAACCAGGCCTGAACCAAATAAAATGCTAAAGTACACTTTGCTAATACAGGATCATGGGTAGGGTTCTCTTTCCAGATTTTACAATCATGATTAGAGATGAGCGAACATTGTTCAAATATCAGGCCGTTCGAGGTATTCGAATGGAATCGAACACCACGAGGCAAACGCAGTAAAAATTCGTATCCCCTCCCACCTTCCCTGGCACTTTTTTTGCACTAACAACTGTGCAGGGGAGGTGGGACAGGAACTACGACAACGGAGGCATAAAAAAAAAGATCGGAAAAAGTAATTGGCTGGCTAAATCAGGTGACCTCCAATTTAGACGAATGATGGATTTAACATTCAATTAATTTGAGACTGTGAACTATGTGACTGTGAGACAGGGATAGATGTACAGGCAGGGTTAGCTAGGGATTACCTTTATTTAGGTGGAAATGTCACTCACCCAGCTCTTTGGGGCTCTATCTGGTCGGGATCCCTGCCAGCTTACAATATGCGCGAACTGACTTTTTCCCATAGGAATGCATTGACCAGCGTTGATTGGCCGAATGCCATATAGAGTACAACATTCGGCCAATCAACGCTGGTTCTGCCAGAGGAGGTGGAGTCTAAGATCGGTCCACAGCAGTTTCCATTGTGGTCCGATCTCAGATGTAGCAGTGCTGACACAGCCGGAGGAGGCGGATTCTAAGATCGGTCCACAGCAGTCTCCATTCTGGTCCGATATTAGACTCTGCCTCCTCACAGACGAGCCTCCGGCAGAACCAGCGTTGATTGGCCGAATGCTGTACTCTGTATGGCATTCGGCCAATCAACGCTGGTCAATGCATTCCTATGGGAAAAAGTCAGCTCCCGCATATTGCAAGCTGACAGGGATCCCGACATAATACAGTGACTTGGGCATGTTAGATGCCCCCAGGCATTCTTCCCCTGCTGTCCTAGTTGCATCCCAGGGTGTTGGCATCATTTCCTGGGGTGTGATAGTGGACTTGGTGACTCTCCTGGGTCGAATGGTGGGATCCCCTGAAACAAAGCATTTTTCCCCATAGACTATAATGGGGTTCGATATTCGTTCGAATAGTCGAATATTGAGCGGCTATTCGAAACGAATATCGAATATTTTACCGTTCGCTCATCTCTAATCATGATTTTTAAGATATGCTACTGTGGAGCTCAGTTATTGCAAGCTTTCTTGTGGTCATCAAACTTTTCTATAAAAAATAAAGGCATTGTCCGGTATTATTATTTTTTTAATTGGTTTCTTTCTTTTAATATCCCCACCACAGCTGTATACAGGTTGTCTGTGGTATTGCAGCTCAAAACATTCTACTTTAATAGAAATGAGCTGCAATACTTGATCCAACCTGTGGACCATGTATGGAGAGAAAATGCAACAGTGTGTGGCCATTCTCTCTATACAATGTGGACTGAGGGTATGATATGGGGAATGTGTACTATGCCCAACAGTAGGTGTGCACTATGATTTATGATCTTTTGCAACCTGTAGACAGTTGTATTGCATGTTTTCAAAATTCCCATATGCTATAGGTTCCCTCAAGAACGCATTAGAATATTTTGTTCAATATTTGAAGTTAATTTGAGACAATCCTGCAGTCTTGTATGTTTGTCATTTAAACAAATGGGAACAATGTAGTACATTGCATGAGAAGGTCTGCTAGGTACTCTGTCCTAGTCTATTGTCATTCTATAGTAACTACAGATTGATATAGCATAAAAACATTTCACAATAATATATATATATTATCTTATATTAATCTTCCATTGGGGGCTTGGGTTCACTATCCAGTTCCTCTTGATATGTTGGAGGATAAGGGGTCAGGGTATAATGGCCTATCTATTAACATTTACTACTGACAATCAATCAAGATGGAGATTGATGAAGAGAACTCTTACCCCAATGGTTCAATCCATTTCACAAAATGATACGAGAGAAGTTTTCTGTAGCTTTTAAAGCCTAGCGACATTGATGAATACAGGAGGTAGGCTACAAAGTAACACGGATGTGTTTGTTGTCCTCCTGGATGTCACATCATTACTGTATATTGCTCATTAAAGGGATTTACACATTGCCTCCTAAATATTTCAAGCCTCTCACACAGAGAATCTCATGTATCGATCCCCAGTCATGTGGGACTCCCTCTCGTGCCATGGACTTGCCATCCTCATGATTTAGAAGCTCAGAATTTATTGGATTTGCATACACAGCAATATCTTTCTCAGTTTGTTTGTCCACAGAATAGCTATGTGTAATGTGAACGGCTGCTGTGTCTCTGAAGGTACATTTTATCTGTGAAGAGTCCCAAACACACATTATTCCTCCTTTTATTTTAATTTACCCATTTTTAGGACATTTTTAGCAGTCAATAACTAGCTGCTAGTTATGTACTGAACATGACAAGCTACTAAACAGTTTCCCATTTGTCAAAAGAAATGTCCGCTCTTTATCGTTCTATATTTGCAGCAGTAGCAGACAATTGAAGGCTCGTATTAAGGTAAATGTAACTCTCCAGACAATATCTGTAATTCATCCAGCAGATTCTTCATGATGGACACTGGAGGTTTCACCCTGGTTCTGACTCCCAGGTCACATGATCAGAACCAGCCCCTGACCTCTGGGTCACTCCACCCCATCCGACAGCCCCCAGGTTATTACCCATCAGACAAGTCCTTTAAAGGGGCTCTATCATTGGGAAAAGTCATTTTTAACTAAACATATACTTGCATAGCCTTTAGAAAGGCTATTCCACACCTATCTTGATGATGAGGACTCATCTCCCTGTTCTCACACACAGCAGAGTGCTCGCTGAGACTTCTAGTGCTTGCTGGAGGCTAACTAGCATATAGATAAAAACAGACTAATTCAAAAACTACTGAGGCGATTTACATACAAAAGGTATGTGTGGAATAACCTTTCTAAAGGCTATGCAAGTATGTACTTAGTTAAAAAATAACTTTTCCCAATTATAGAGTCCCTTCAAGTAGGTCTTTGACCTCTGTGGGGAGCAGATTCTCGATCCATAGCCAGTAATTCCTATAGCAAATCAATGGAGCATCATGCTGTGCTATTGTGGGGACCAGACTCAGACTGTGCCAACTAAATATTAATCTGGGCTGGCTTCACCTCCCCCTACTCTACTCTACCCAAGGGCAGGCCTGTCTGACTTCCACTCCAAGAATGTAGTAATGTCACAGCCAAGAAATACGCTCTACTCCCAGAAGCATATTTTTTTACCAGTGTTTACTGCAGTAGATGCTGTTCTGCACAACACAGATGAACTCAGTTGCTCAGTAAGAAAACAGCCAGGACCAACATTATCAGTCCACTTGACAGGAACAGGACACTTCTCTAGCAGGAAGTCCCATGGTGCACACAGTGATTGCTCAGATCTCACAGAAGTCTACACTCAACATTCACAGTCTTAGGCTTACAGAGGATTCGGTCTAGTAGCTTTCAAAACAACAGACTTGGTTCTGGAATTGCTGAACACAAATGAAATGGTAGCAATGGGGGTCCAGGAGGAAGGTGTAAAAACTTCCTTTTTATAAGAGTGTACACCAATCGGTGCCATAGGAACCCGCTATACAACAACCGAAGGACGCAATCAGATTTTACCCATTGTTAGAGCCATTGCACAGATCAAAGAAGATGAGACAAGTCATCAGCATTTTTCAGTAGAATACATATCATAAAATGCGCAATAAGGTGTAATAGCACACATATCAAACTATGCATCTAGCCTATGATTTTCATGGCATAAAGGTTTCAGGCCCAGGGTTGTATAACACTGTCTTGGCAATTCATTTGTTAGAAAATGTTGGCTTGACCCAATAAGAGAGGAATTCTTAGTTAGATTACTATACTACTACGTGGAGGGGGATCAAGGAAGAGCACATACGCTACTTAACATTCTGAATTATGGGAGATGATATCAACTGGGGTGTAGTAGAAGTAGTGCAGCATTCACACTGGGACCCAGGAGTCTGAGACTAGGGGCAAAGGCTTGAGTGCCACATAACAAAATATCAGAATATGGTGATGGGGACCCCTACAGGTTACAGCTTTTATAACGGATACAAGAATCTTCAAGTTATACCTCTGAATGATATACATCCTATATTAAGACATACAGTTCTCTGAAATATTAGCTTGCTAGGCCCAGTGTTAGTCCACCTTATTGTCATAAGAAGGGTTAAACAAGGCTAGTGTTATCTTGACAAGATGAAGATACTAAAGGGGGAAAAAGTTTCATGAATGCAAACCGATCTCCATAACTGAAATGAGATATTACTTTTGTAAACTGCTAAAAGCATCGCAATATCATCCATCATTACTAATTTAACACTGCAATCAATTGCTGAGCTTGAGCCTGCTGTACTGTAGCCATTCCATCTCTATGTTATCTAGGGTCTTCTCCCATACAACCACATGCACTAACAGAAACCACACATCTTCTTTTTAACCATAATCAGGCATTTTTCCAGGAAAAAAAATGAGATGATAGCATCAAAGGAGAGCGCTCTGGGACTGAAAGGATGTTATTAGTTACTCTAGTATTATATGTAGAGAATCAGGAGCCAGGCTAATATGTTGTGTTCATTCTGTCAAAAGGCACTTGGACAAAAAAAAATCTATAGCATTGATCACTTGAATGCATGATTCATATGTAAATAGTGCAATTTTACTGTTCACTTTACTTGCATGCCATTTTGGAGGTGATTTGGGTACATAGATGGCTCCAACACAGGACCTGTTACCCCTTATCACAAATGTATTAGAAATATGCAAAAATAAAATGTATATTAGGTAAAATGTTGTAGAGGTAAAGTTATCACAATTTGGATGGTGTGACTTTGGACTTTTAGCTCCCTGTTAGGGAGTGTTCACACTACCGTCGGGTCCGACAGGTAGTGTCCGCTCCTAGTGTGCGTTCAAAATCTTGCACAAACATTAGCAGCGGACACTAGCTGTGTCCGTGACATTCTGCATTCATTTAAATGGAGATCGGGTGCGTTGTTTTACACTCCGTGCCTGTCCTTAAGTGTCTGTTCCTAAAGATGTCCGACTTTTCAAGTGGACAGCAAAACCCGACATGTAGGTTTTTTCTGTCCGCTTGAAAAGTCGGAAATCTTTAGGAATGGACACTTAAGGACAGGCACGGAGTGTAAAACAACGCACCCGATCTCCATTTAAATGAATGCAGAATGTCACGGACACAGCTAGTGTCCGCTGCTAATGTCCGTGCAAGATTTTGAATGGACATTAGCAGCGGACACTACCTGTCGGACAATGACGGTAGTGTGAACACTCCCTTAAATGGCTTTGTCAGCTGTCACTGATATTATTGTCAATGAAGTCATAGAAGACCACATCCATATGTCCAGAGGCCTGATGATGAGCTAAGTCTAGGGGAGAATAAGTAGTACAGTATGCAATATAACCTCTCATCAGATTCCATGAAATCATGGCACATGGATGTACAGCATGGCTACATATATTTTTAGGGGTGTCTTGCCAACTTTACCTCCCACTTTTCCCTGGGAACTAAGCCGCCAGTGGATATGCTCAGACTATACTCATTGGCTAAGGTTAGGGATTAACAGTGGCCAATCTCACACAATGGAGGGCATCTATTAAGACTGACATTCTGCATGCCAGGCTTTATCATGTCCCCAACTTGTGCCAGGTATACCAGAATTATCAATAGGCTCCAGGCTTTTCATAATTCAGGAGCACTCTCGTAGTACATCAGCTAGGAACTGGAAGAAATTTCCAAATATAACTCTCTACAGTTTTCCGGCATGAGAAAATTTGTCCACCCGAGGCATCCCCATCCCAACACTCTTTGCCAAACTCAACCTGTTTTCACAAAAAGTGACAAGTGGAAAGCAGAAAAAGTAAAGTAGCATCTTTGGCACAAAAAAAAAAAAAAAAAACCCATTATGTACCACAAATATGTGCTATTCTCATCTACATCAGTTTTGTTTCATAAGGGCCCAATGTTTTGAACCACCAAATTTCATTTAAGGAGAACGTTGCAATCCTGTATATCATCCTATAACATTAGAAGCATAAAATCTCATCCTCAGCAATTAAATTGAGCAAATATGAAGTTGTACTTTAAATTAATAAAAGACAAGTTATATGTATGCATTAATTCCCATAAACAATATTCGTTTTCCTAAAAGATATACTGTAAGATACATCAGCTGGAAGCCTTCACTAACTGAGCCAGTTGGAGTGTAAAATCATAAACTACAACAATTTCAACAAATTAGTAGAAAGATCTTACTGAAAACCATAATAAATTATTATAAATATGGCTCTTAGCTCAGAAACCACACTATTATCTGGAAAACCTCAATCCAAGCTTTTTGTATGTTGGTAAAGGGAGCAGAGGGAAGATGTTGGTTATTTGCAAGTCATTGTTTTTCTGGTAATGCAGTTAATTAATACACAAGATGGAGGAAAAATATCTCCGAATCCGACATCATGTCTTAAAGGACAAATGCACTGAAGCTTTATATTACTGCCCCATCCATTATAAGATCGAGGCTGCTGCCCACTATGCTTAAAAGTAAGAGCTGCCAATATAAGAGTAAGTTATATGTGGCATAACAATGGCAAACTAGAGAAGGTGGTGTAACTGCATCTATTAGGCCTCCACGTACACACACTTTTTTTTTTTTTGGTAGAAAGAAAGAAGAGAGAAAGATAGAAGGGAGAAAGAAAGACACGTACACAAACTTTTTATGGCAGGGACTTTTTTTTGTTCACACATTTTGTCATGCAATCTTTCAGTAATCATTTTTCCTACAGAAAAATTTTCTGGAAAAATGCCTAAAGGCTCGTTCACATCTGCGCCCGGTCTCCGTTCTGCAGGTTTCC
The DNA here is from genome assembly GCF_031893055.1 of Leptodactylus fuscus. Classification (NCBI taxonomy): domain Eukaryota; kingdom Metazoa; phylum Chordata; class Amphibia; order Anura; family Leptodactylidae; genus Leptodactylus; species Leptodactylus fuscus. Next base: position 52,479,069 of record NC_134271.1, on the reverse strand, counting down.
GTTTCCTGCACAAAACAGAAGCAGGAGACGGCATCCTGCAGAACTCTTTTATACCCATTCATTTGAATGGGTTTGAAAGATATCTGGCCGTGAGCGGCGGTGAGCATTTTTATGCTCTCCGCCGCGAAAACGTTTTTTTAAAATCGGACACAGAGTCGGACATGCAGTGCTCTGTGTCCGGTTTAAAAAAAAACGGTTTCACGGCGGAGAGCATAAAACGCTCACTGCCGCTCACGGCTGGACCCGGACTGACAGTTTTGGAAAACCACAGCATGGAGACCCGAACGCTATTGTGGATCTAGCGTAAATCGGTACAAATGGTTCATTTAGATGCCCAAATAGTTGTTTGCATGTCAGATGACAGACTTTAGACTGCCGAAAACAGTTCAGCCAAGTTGGATATTTTGTGCTAAAAATACCATTGTTTGCCATGTTTGGTACTTTTGGCTGTTCACCTACCAGGCAGTTGTGTGGACAATCCCATCATCAATTGGTCTTGCATTAATAGTTTGACCTCCAAAAGGGGAGTACACAGAGGCGTAATTAGCAAAGACTCGGCCCCATGGGCATACCTCCCAACTTTTGAAGAACCGAAAGAGGGACAAAATGTGCGGTGCGCGTAGCGTGCCGCGGCAAATTTAGCCCCACCCACTTTTGTGTTGACTCCACCCACTCGTTAATTTTTCATGTGCCCGCACACAGTATAATCCTCCTACAGTCACCCGTAAATTATATGTCCCCCCTCTATCTCTCCCCCAGTTTCATATACACCCTTCATCTGCCCCCAGTTTCATGTCCCTCTTCCATCTCTGCCCCCAGATTCATGTCCCTCCATCTGTCCCCAGATTCATGTCCTCTCCATCTCTGCCCCCAGATTCATGTCCCCATCTCTGCCCCCAGATTCATGTCCCACATCTCTGCCCCCAGATTCATGTCCTCTCCATCTCTGCCCCCAGATTCATGTCCTCTCCATCTCTGCCCCCAGATTCATGTCCCCACATCTCTGCCCCCAGATTCATGTCCCCACATCTCTGCCCCCAGATTCATGTCCCCACATCTCTGCCCCCAGATTCATGTCCTCTCCATCTCTGCCCCAGATTCATGTCCCCACATCTCTGCCTCCAGATTCATGTCCCTCCATCTCTGCCCCCAAATTCATGTCCTCTCCATCTCTGCCCCCAGATTCATGTCCCCCAGATTCATGTCCCCCAGATTCATGTCCCCCATCTCTGCCCTCAGATTCATGTCCTCTCCATCTCTGCCCCCAGATTCATGTCCCCCATCTCTGCCCCCAGTTTCATGTCCTCTCCATCTCTGCCCCCAGATTCATGTCCCCCAGATTCATGTCCCCCATCTCTGCCCTCAGATTCATGTCCTCTCCATCTCTGCCCCCAGATTCATGTCCCCCATCTCTGCCCCCAGATTCATGTCCCTCCATATCTGCCCCCAGATTCATGTCCCCAGATTCATGTCCCACATCTCTGCCCCCAGATTCATGTCCTCTCCATCTCTGCCCCCAGTGTCATGCCGTCCTCTCCATCTCTGCCCCCAGTGTCATGCCGTCCTCTCCTTCATCTGCCCCCAGATTCACGTTCCACCTCCACATTAAACTTACCTTCTCCTCCGCTCCCTCGCCGCTCTCTGCCCGCCTCTCTCCCTGACATATGCGGCTGAAGCTGCTCGCGTGCTCGCTTCGCCGCTGCGTCTCTCTCTAGCTGACACATGCGGCTGAAGCGAGGAGCTGACCTGTGTCAGCTCCTCGCTTCGCCGCTGCCGCCAGCTCCTGGCTTGTACATCGCGTCTACAACCTGTGTCAGCTCCTTGCTTCAGCCGCATATGTGTTCAACTCAGATCTGCGCCCTCTGGACGCAGATCTGAGTTGAAATCGGGACATACCTCCCTCCAACCGGGACCGCGGGACATGTCACCCAAATCGTGACTGTGCCGCGGAAATCGGGACGGTTGGGAGGTATGCCCATGGGAAACCTTTGACTTGGGTCCCCCTATGGCATAGCGCCCCCTTTCCTGGCTCCACACAGTAAACTCCCCCATTTACATTCACTATAATGTCACAAAGTGGCCTCCAGACAGTATAATATCCCATAGCAACCCCGCCTCATAGTATAATGTCCCATAGCAGTCCCTACATATTGTATTATATCTCATTGTGGCCCCTACGGTGTTTGTTGCAAATATTTTGGGTTATTGCATCCCTTACCACATCACTGGGATGTACAGGATACCCGAGAGGGCAGAAGGGGAAGCGGAGGCGGCCGTGAGTAGAAACGGGGACGGGTGAGTAACTAGGGCCTGTTACCTGTTGGGAATACCCTAGCAGGTAACAGCCTATTAGAAAATAAATAAGCAGCCGGGGCCCACAACTTTGCAATAGATAGAGACAGCAGTGAAAGTAGAGTACTACATTTCAATATACACCCATCATAATATTCCTTCATCGATCAGTAGGATATGAGATACAGGAATATAATATGTTTTGGTCCGGAGGTCCTAACCTAGAATGCAGTATTTTTGGGTGGGCCAGACCACTGTGACCAAAATTTAAACCACTACAGAACCCTGTGTGCCTGGATTGCTACATTTTTCTGCAGCTCTGTGATCTGAGGTAGGTGGGCTCAAATTCAGCATAACATACAATTAATAAAAAAAACAAAAAACTCTCACTCTCACAAAAACACTCCATCTCATTTGCTGCATATAGGCCTTCCTGATATTAAAATACTGAACCGTTGATAGACACATTCTGTATTACACAAGAGAACTATCTATAACTGTAGGTACAGATAAATGCATTGGATGTGACACATCCAGCGCTTGGAGTCGTTCTACGATTTCATTGTCATTAAGCTAGGATTAGAGAGAAGATTTCCAAGCTCCAAATATATGACGGTATAGGAAAATAAGTCATGGCCTGTAGGCAGGTGAGAGGCTCCAGTCCTATGCCCAGCCTAATTAAGCAGAAACATAATTTTTTCTGAATGGACGTAGTCTGTCATGAAAAACCTCAGCTAATCCATACGGAGCAGAAAGCTACAAGACAATTTGTTTGTCTGTGGCCTATGGATTTCCTGTTACTCTTGAAGCTTTCTGTTTAATTGCTCAGATAAGTTCACTGTGCACGATTCCAACCCATATCTCTTGGCATGTTGGAAATGAACCTTCACTACTTAACCCTTTACAGAAGAAAAAAACTGTTTACCGTATGTAAATAGGACAAAAGATCATTGAAAATATACAAATAAATTGTGGCTGCAAATAAAAATAGTTCTAATGTACACATGCCAAGTTTCCTGGAATATAAGAGAGGATTCTTTAAAAAAAAAAAAAATGGGAGGAGATCGTGTCTCTCCGAGGTCTTACAGTGCTCTCCAGTATCTCAAATAATGTCCTGGCAGTTGCTTTCAGGATGTTTCAGTCTAGTATGGGGTCTGTATTTATTTTGTGGGCCATGTGTTTATTAGAGAGTCTGGGGTGTGTAATAATTTTGTGTGATAGAGAGATGTACATGTACTATATCCTTCCCCTATATAAAAGGGAAGGGCATATGTCTAAACATTCCCTGCATTCTCCTAAATACAGTACATCACTTCTCAGAATCTCCCAGAGGTCCCTGGTGCTTTGAACATGAATATGACTTGTACAGTTAAGGCCACCCTTATCTTGTATGGGTAGTGCAATGCACTGACAACAGCATTGTGTAAGCATCCCACATGCCCCCTCACGTCAACGTCGGTGAAGAATCTCCAGTTTGTCAGATTATTACGGGGGGCAGAGCCAGTCTTCCACTGCTGTGAGTAGGCTGCAACATTGAACTATTTTTTGGCTCCCCAGCCAATATAAGCTTACTTTGCAGTGATAAATCTAATTTACTGGAAAGCTCCTGAGGGGGTGGGGGAAGATGGTGGAAAATTCCTGAAAAAAATCAAAACAAACCCCCCCCCAAAAAAAAAAAAACAAAAAAAAACGAACATCAGCGTCCTGCTCGATCTTGCTACAGATATCGCAAAAATCCTGGTTTTCTTCGGTATGCTGGAGATTTCTCTCGCAGCAATAGGGACGTCCCCATTGCTGCAAGAGAACTCATTTGCATACTAAAGAAAACCAGGATTTCTACTGAACGGCGGCGCGGAGAAGACATCTAAAGGTAGGAGACGAATAGCCTTTCTTAAGGCTATTCCTACGTGTTAGGGACAAAAAATTTTTATTTTAATGACAGAATCTCTTTAAACAGGATATATCAAATGTTGCCTGATGTTTGATAAAGCCACATGCATACAACTAAGGGCGGGTTCACATCTGCGCCCGGTCTCCGGTTTAGCCAATCCCGCCAGTTTCCGTCTTTTGGACAGGAGACAGAAACCCGGCTAGTTTTGCAGGGGATGTGAACCCGCCCTAAGTGTGACATCCCCGGGGGGCTGTGCTGATCCATTCAGATCCAACGATTATAGAGCAGGCTTATCCTGGGATTTGCATCAATACTGGAAGGAACTGTTTGGAGCCCTCCATAGAAGTTAATGCACTGTAGACAATAAAATGTAAAGAGTGATCTCAATACCTTCCATTAAAAAAAAAAAAAAAAAAGCGGCATCCACTTGGCCTGCGGACTGTGTGCACGAGGCCTTAATTTGGTGCATCTTTCAGTGTAACATTTCTATCCTCTAAGTGTTCCTTCACTTTCTACACCACTCCCTCATCAGAGAAACAGGGCAAAACTTTTCCAAATGGAGTAAGTGGTGTAAAAGTCTGCTTTGGACCTTTTTCCAGTCAGAATTCTGGATGGCGGCGCTCGATAAATTGTCCCATAGACTCTGATCCTCTGTACATACAACTGCATATAAAGAGGTCGGCCAGCTGCCCATAGCAACCTATCACTTTTCCAACAGTTACTTACACCACATACCAGCTGGCTCAAATAAAGCAAAGCTAAGGCTTCGTCCCCTTCAGGAACCAACACTACATGAGCTACTATTACTTGTGAACCACCAGATTAGAAAAACATCACTAACACGGCGTCCATAATCCATTAGCCACCAAGTAACACTTGTGAAAATGGAAATAAAACCATGAACTTACCCCTCATTCAGCCAGGCCAGCCCTCATGACCGCCAGGCCTCAGCCATCCTCACTAGTTCATACACCCACAGCAGACTCTTCTGAGGTGATCAACAGGCTGGAACTCAATTAACCCCTGCAGTCCCAGGAAGTCTATCAAACCTGTGAAATCCCAGTTCACAGCAACATCCAATGCCGAATTATAGCCACAATGTTTCGCTATATGACGTGGGATATCACAAACCTCCATACAGTTAAAGGGGAAGGCAGGTATTCAGCTGCAAAGTGTTGTTTTCTACAATTGTGCATGATATTACATGTATTGTTATACCCGCCCATAGACATAGATTACAGGCAATAGTGAACAGTTTGTAATGTGAATGAATTGTGTTCTGGTGGCTGAAATATGGCATTATTCCCTATGGGAAGAGGAAAGCAAATCATAAAACACAAAACAAGCTTCCAACACACATAGATCACTTTCACCTGGTCAGGTGTGGGTAAAAATTCTCCCATAAGGTTATATTCAGACCAATATGGATAAAAATAGCAGTGAAAAACACTCTATGCCTAAGGCCACACATTGCTAAAATGCAGATTTTTTTGTTGCAGATTTTGTTGTTTTCTTTTTCTTGTTTTCTTTTTTTTTTTTTTTTTGTGTGCCAAAGCCAGGTTGAGCAGAAGGAGTCCTTTTATATATCCAATTCCACTCCTGAGTTTGATTCAAAAAAATGCAGCTGCAACCTCTATTATACCCTACAGTGGGGTATAATAGTGTGTGTAGGGGCCACTATGGGGCATAATATTGTGTGCAGGGGCCACTATGGAGCATAATACTGTGTGCAGGGGCCACTATGGGGCATAATACTGTGTGCAGGGGCTACTATGGGGCATAATACTGTGTGCAGGGGCCACTATGGAGCATAATACTGTGTGCAGGGGCCACTATGGGGCATAATACTGTGTGCAGGGGCTACTATGGGGCATAATACTGTGTGCAGGAGCCACTATGGGGGATAATACTGTGTGCAGGTGCCACTATGGAGCATAATACTGTGTGCAGGGGCCACTATGGGGCATAATACTGTGTGCAGGGGCCACTATGGAGCATAATACTGTGTGCAGAGGCCACTATGGGGCATAATACTGTGTGCAGGGGCTACTATGGGGCATAATACTGTGTGCAGGGGCTACTATGGGGCATAATACTGTGTGCAGGGGCCACTATGGTGCATAATACTGTGTGCAGGGGCCACTATGGGGCATAATACTGTGTGCAGGGGCCACTATGGGGCATTATACTGTGTGCAGGGGCCACTATGGGGCATTATACTGTGTGCAGGAGCCAATATGGGGCATAATACTGTGTGCAGGGGCCACAGTGGGGTATAATAGTGTGTGTAGGGGCCACTATGGGGCATAATACTGTGTGCAGGGGCCACTATGGGGCATAATACTGTGTGCAGGGGCCACTATGGAGCATAATACTGTGTGCAGAGGCCACTATGGGGCATAATACTGTGTGCAGGGGCTACTATGGGGCATAATACTGTGTGCAGGGGCTACTATGGGGCATAATACTGTGTGCAGGGGCCACTATGGGGCATAATACTGTGTGCAGGGGCCACTATGGGGCATAATACTGTGTGCAGGGGCCACTATGGGGCATAATACTGTGTGCAGGGGCCACAGTGGGGTATAATAGTGTGTGTAGGGGCCACTATGGGGCATAATACTGTGTGCAGGGGCCACTATGGGGCATAATACTGTGTGCAGGGGCCACTATGGGGCATAATACTGTGTGCAGGGGCCACTATGGGGCATAATACTGTGTGCAGGAGCCAATATGGGGCATAATACTGTGTGCAGGAGCCAATATGGGGCATAATACTGTGTGCAGGGGCCACAGTGGGGTATAATAGTGTGTGTAGGGGCCACTATGGGGCATAATACTGTGTGCAGGGGCCACTATGGGGCATAATACTGTGTGCAGGAGCCAATATGGGGCATAATACTGTGTGCAGGGGCCACAGTGGGGTATAATAGTGTGTGTAGGGGCCACTATGGCGCATAATACTGTGTGCAGGGGCCACTATGGGGCATAATACTGTGTGCAGGAGCCAATATGGGGCATAATACTGTGTGCAGGGGCCACAGTGGGGTATAATAGTGTGTGTAGGGGCCACTATGGGGCATAATACTGTGTGCAGGGGCCACTATGGGGCATAATACTGTGTGCAGGGGCCACAGTGGGGTATAATAGTGTGTGTAGGGGCCACTATGGTGCATAATACTGGTGGGGGAGGTCGGGGTCTTCGAGGTCGGTCAGGGGGGGGGGGGGGGGGGCATGTCAAAAGTTCACCACGGGGCCCTGCCATTTTCCTACATATGCCACTGATCCTGAAGTAAATAAGAGCTGAGTTGCAATAGTGGTGCCTGGCCTATATACCGTGTACATAGGTATCTGCTTCTGCCTTCCTGCAGCACAAAGTCCTTTGCAATGCAGGAGGTGTCAAAAACTACACCATCTCTTTTTTGCATAAACTAACATGATGGAAATTAAGCCCTATAGATAGTAACAAGCAATGATGACTGTGATAAGATGGTGTACTATGTGGAAAGCTATATAGTTGGTGGTAGGAGCCAGATAACATGACTAGTGACTGCATAGCCTGATAATCCCTCTCTGCTGTAAACTGATATCTGTAACACACTTCTGTTCACTCCCACTAACAGGGCACGAATCCCTGCATTTCGTCATATTTCCCTGCATAGGAAAGATGACCTATTCCCTTTCAAGAAGCCAAGTTTAAAACAAGAGGATGCGAGCTGATATAAAAATAACCTAGGTCCCTTGAAATAAAGAAACTTGTATTATTTTATTAGATAAATAATGCTCAGACCTTTTATTTCTTTCCGATATTAGTTTTAAAATAAATAAAAAATAAAAACTGAATACAATAAAGAATAATGATCAAAATAATGAATAAAACATGAACACACAGCTAAACTTTGACAAAATGTTTTACAGTCATGAATTGTGTTACTTTCAATGCAAACATTTAATAAAACACAACATATAAATTTGGTTTTCAGAGGGTTATGAAAAAAGTAACCACCCACTCCGTGTGAATGGACTCTTATGCTTGGTTCACACATCAGTATGCCATCCCTCTGTTCGAATTCAGTTTTAGACTAAAAACGGACTGATGAACATACTGATTGTATACTGACACCTTTTTATGCTGATAGCAAACGCTGTCATATAATAAATGTTCTTATCCCTACTTTGTTTACAATTGCTACTTTTAATCCCCTTATCTGTCCTCTAGGGCAGTGATTTTCAACCTTTTTTGAGCCGCGGCACACTTTTTACACTTAAAAAAATCCCGGGGCACACCACCGACCAAAATGGCACAAAATGACACTAAAACAGTACATATTATACATATAGTTAATAATATAGATTCTAAATGTATTTATACTCACTCAGTGTGAAACCTGGGCCTGTTTCGATGTACACAAAATTTCATTATCATTCATTATCTGTCCCCAGATTCATGTCCTCTCCATGTCTGCCCCCAGATTCATGTCCCCTCCATCTCTGTCCCCAGATTCATGTCCCCTCCATCTCTGTCCCCAGATTCATGTCCCCTCCATCTCTGCCCCAAGAATCATGTCCCCTCCATCTCTGCCCCCAAATTCATGTCCCCTCCATCACTGCCCCCAAATTCATGTCCCCTCCATCTCTGCCCCCAGATTCATGTCCCCTCCATCTCTGCCCCCACATTCATGTCCCCTCCATCTCTGCCCCCAAATTCATGTCCCCTCCATCTCTGCCCCCAAATTCATGTCCCCTCCATCTCTGCCCCCAGATTCATGTCCCCTCCATCTCTGCCCCCAGATTCATGTCCTCTCCATGTCTGTCCCCAGATTCATGTCCCCTCCATGTCTGCCCCCAGATTCATGTCCCCTCCATCTCTGTCCCCAGATTCATGTCCCCTCCATGTCTGTCCCCAGAATCATGTCCTCTCCATGTCTGCCCCAGATTCATGTCCTCTCCATGTCTGTCCCCAGATTCATGTCCTCTCCATGTCTGTCCCCATATTCATGTCCTCTCCATGTCTGTCCCCAGATTCATGTCCCCTCCATCTGTGCAGACAGTGTACACATTACACTTACCTTTCTCCTCGTTCCCTCGCTGGTCTCTCTCTCTCTCCGCGGTCTTGCTAACAGTTAGAGACGCGATGTGATGACGTAGCCAGACTACGGAGAGAGAGAGAGAGAGCGGTGAGAAGAATGAAGGGAACGAGGAGAAAGGTAAGTGTAATTGGGGAACTTTCCCCGCGGCACACCCGACCATGTGTCGCGGCACACAGCATTTGCTATCAGCATAAAAAGGTGTCAGTATACAATCAGTATGTGCATCAGTCCGTTTTAAAGTCTCAAACTGAATTCAAATGGAGGGATGGCATACTGATGTGTGAACCAAGCCTTACTTAGGTAGGGTGGGAGTTATAAAAAAAATTCCAACCGTGCTGGAATCAGTGGAGTGGTGGCTATTAACAAATGCTAAGAGCTTGTATTGGTGGAGCTGGTGAAAGGTACTCTTTAAAGCTGTTGTCACTTGACAGAGTCTCATCAGGGAAAAATGTGTGTGGGCTTTATATCGTGGATTGAACTTGGTTGGTTGTATGAATTTAAGTAACTGCATTATAGTGAGATATGATACAGGGAGCTCAATTCAATTAGACCTATTCAGACTAGGAAATACGGCTTGGACATGGATAGCTTTTTGACTTGGGTGTGTGAAACCAGCTTAAGGCTAAGGCTGGGACCCCACAGGATGGAAACAACGCGATTTGCCCGCGGCGTAAACGTTGTGGGAAAAATCACGGCATTTTACAGTATCTGCAAAGTGGATGGAATTCATGTGAATCCCATGCCCACTTTGCATTTAAAATCGCAATGCAGGCAAACTATGATTTCCAAAATCAGCACGGTTATGGAAATCACAGCATGTCAATTATATCTTCGGAAAAGCCGGCAGCTTTCCCATAGATATAATGGTAACAGAAAGTCGGCGGAGGAAAACTCCATGAACTTTCTGTTCAAAGCAGTGTGGGAAGAACCGCGATGCATTCCCACTGCGGTTTTTCCCACAGCACTTTAGAACTGCGGAAAATCCTCTGGGGCCTGAGCCTAAGGCTCCACATTGCAGAAAATGTGCTTTTTTGTTGCAGATTTTGCTGGGTCTTTTTTTTTTTTTTTTTTTTTGGAGCCAAATCCAGGAGTGGCTACAAAAAGAATAGGAAATACTTACACTTCTCCCTTCTGCTCACTCCTAGCTTTGATTAAAAAAATACAGTAAAATCTGCACAAAAAAGCAGCTTTCCTGCAACATGGGGCCTTAGCCTAAATCTGTTGTCAGATGGATCATTTGTCAGATGAGAAGATATTATTTAATGCTTTGTTAATAGTGAGAATGTTAAAGTAAATCAAAAGTATCAATATCTGTTTTGTATAAATCAGTAGTGTGGTGGTACTGTGGTATTTCTAACCCTGGGAATCCAGTACACCATTCTCCATCTGCCACCCCCTGGGCTGTACCACGTAATAAAATCCTCGTTCATTCAGCTCAAATGCGTGCAGCATATCTCTAGCCATTTTATACTCCCATCCCACCGACTATCAAGTGGTTATAGTTCACACTGCTTTAAAAATAACCTTTTTTACCAACTACCTTTCCTACAACTTCTTTCATCCATCAATAGATGCCGCTCTACTGATTCTGGCACAGTTGAAAATGTTTTCCTAGTTCCCAATATTTCGGAACAATCAGTGCTGTCAGGTTCAGCACACAATATGCTAATTAGGCTCTCCACTGTCAGGTGGGCGGTCATGTGCTGCAGCAGACAGAAGACAGATAGGGACTGCCTACCTGACAGTGGAGAGCCTAATTAGCATATTGGATCCTAAAACTGAGCACTGATTGTTCAGGAATGTTGGGAAATACAGAAAGAAATCCTACAGCACAAATTTTTATTAAAACTCTTCCATTGCCTATGAAGGCGCAATGTCGGGTATGTAAATAACCTTGCTAAAGTTGATGTTGGAGATTCTCTGTATTTGTCACATGGCTGTTACTTATAACCCTGTGTAAACAACATTGTGTCTTGGTCTCAGTATTTGTTTTCTTGGTTAACCCTTCTTACTGATTTGGCTTCATCTGTGATCTCTTTGACTTGACAATGGCCTGGACTTCTGGTATTCCCCAGCTTTTGTTTAGGCTATACTCAATTCTCCTGGAATTTGACCTTGTGTATTATTCTCGCTCTTCACCATGGGGTTTCTAGTATGGTCTTTAGCATGCATGTGCTCCTGTAGTTTGGCACCTTTTTCTGAAAGTCCAATCTGGGTCCCTTATTTGCAAAGTCCATCCTTCTTAGCGCCTGACTCTAGTGAATTCCTTGGGGTAGCTTTAGACTCAGACCAGAGTAGTGTTATATTATAGATAGCTTGTGTACTTTTTGTCTGTTGGTTACCTGCAGCTTATTAGAACATTGCTTATCTAACAAGTCCATAGCACACTTAATCTTATTAGCTACAGGCTTACCCCTCGTTCACACCTGCGTTGGTATACCGCCCAGGGGAGTCTGCATGGGGACCCCCCCGAATGGAATACCAAATGCAATTGCAAGCGCTGTGCAGTAAAAGCACATGGACCCCATAGGCTATAATAGGGTCCGTGTGCTTGCCGCATGCTGCCTGCTCGAATCATGTGGGCAGGAAAGTAGATTGTGAACTACTTTCCTGTCCACATGATCCCTGCGGAGCTCTCGTGGCAAGCACACAGACCCCATTATTGTCTATGGGATCCGTGTTCTTTCACTGGCACACCGCTTGCAGTTGCGTTCGGTATTCCATTCGAGGGGGGGTCCTCATGCGCATTCCCCTAGACGGAATACCAACACAGATGTGAACAAGGCCTTAGCTGAATTAGAACATGGTATACAGTACTTTCAAATCTCAGATCGTTTCCACAGTTTCTTCAACATATCAATCAAAATGCAAGTCCACACTGTGATACATCATCTGGTCAACCTGCAAAACAGGAACGCAAAAGCAACAGATATAAAGTTACATTTATACATGCAAATCTCTAAATATCTACCAGTAACCATGTGCCGACCTCTAGGTGTCTCTCTACACTCTATACCACTGTCCAATACTTGCTACTAATACATTATTAGCAGCTGATATGCCGAGACAAATTACCGGAAATATGGCTGTTCCCAGCCTGCACATTTATCAGGCATACCTTCTAGAAAGCCTTCTGTTTCTTTCTACCACTGGTGTTCCTGAGCACTCCAGCAGATATCTTGCACTAAATTAGTTTGTACTGTCCTCTTTCCATATTATGACTAGACATCAGTGTAAGCAGGCCACATTATATTGTTTTCTGCATCCTGGCTTTTCTGTTCTCCTCTCCAGTATCTTACATGTATAATATACTAGTATACTCAGGGGTGAACCTGCCTTTTTCACCGCCCGAGGCAGACGACAGAAAGCCCCTCCCCCCCCCCCCCGGGAGGAGGGGGCAGAGCAGAGGGGGCAAAGCGGAGCGAAGGGGGGTGGGGCGGAGTTAGCAGGCAGAGAGCATGCACGGAGAGGACCTGCTCTCTGCCTGAGCGTGAGGGGAGGCCGCTGGAGCAGCGCTGCGTCCACAGGGCCTCCCCAATCCACCGCTCGGTGACGGTGATGCTAAGCCAGTCCAGGACAGCTTGTCCTGGACTGGCTTAGGTAAGCAAAAGTGCCACCCTTACTGGGGTCCTGGCATAGCGCCGCCTGAAGCAGTCGCTTCAGGTCGCCTCATGGGAGGTGCGGCGCTGAGTATACTAGATAAAGCATTTGCTGAATGCAGAGTTGACCAGTGGCTCTCATTGATGCTTTGCATCTAGGATGGACACTGATTGCAGAAGGCTCTCTGTGTAAGAAATGTGTCTGGGCCCTTTTTTATAAGTTACCTATTAGTCCTGGTTCACAATTGCATTTGATATTACGTTTTGGGGGGCCCCAAGCAGTTAGCTAAGAAACCACACGGACCCCTATAATGCCAAACCAGACAGATGTTTTTTGTGTCTGTTTCGGTATTTCCATCATGCCCTGCTGTAGTCTTTTTGATATCTATTTTGTAATTTATGTCAATAAATTTATATTTATTTTACTTTTTTGGAGTCTTATATTTATTATAATAGTTTGGTTTTATTTTTTTGTTTTTTGTAAATAATATCCATTCTGTAATCACACAAACAGCCAGAAGACTTTACTTACATTGTAAACTGTGAGATTTGCAGAATATTCGGTCCCTTGCACAGAGCAGGCAGTTTGCAGAAGTGCTGTGAGGAAAAAAGCTCCTTTCACTCTGCATTCACTTTGTGAAGGGACTAGATTCTTTTCCTCCTCTCACTGTGAAGATGTCTAAGGGTTGGTTCACTCTAGCGCTTGTATTCCATCCGGAAGGAGTCTGCATGGACACCACCCAGGCGGAATACAATCACAATTGCAAGTGATGTGCTGGCAAAGCACATGGAATCCATAGACTATAATGGGCTCCGTGTGCTTGCCGTGCACAGCAGCACAAATGAATCGTGCGGGCAGTACGCAGCAAGCACACGGAGCCCATTATAGTCTATCGGATCCATGTGCTTTGCCAGCACATCACTTGCAATTGCGATTGTTTTCTGTCCAGGTGGTGTCCATGCAGACTCCTTCCGGACGGAATACAAGCGCTAGTGTGAACCAACCCTTACTGTTCAATGACATTTATGGCTTGACCCTCCATAGTTATAGGAGTGAATTGCAAATTAGCTAGAAGGGAGACACCTAGTGGCAGGAACTTTAGAGCAATTTTAGTCAGAAAGCAGACACATTTTTAAAGTGAATTACATTTTGATCTAGAATCACATGCTCTATCACATTTTCTTCATCTACACAAAGTCCTCATCCTGCTGCTACCCCCAATTATAAAATATGGAATAAAAATTACTAATAGATTAACACCTGTGTGCCTTTTTAAATGAATACCTCCTGTTCGCCCCTTAATTGAGCTTCGCAATTAATGCCCCTGTGTGCCCCTTATTAATAATGCCTAACTGCAACTTTAAATTAACACTTTTCAACTCCCCATAGGTTAATATGCCCTTGAAGCCGCTTTACATAAATACTTTCCCTAATGACCCCCCCTTTGTTTTACCATTGCCCCTATGCTTCCTTATATAAATGATACTTTTTTATATCATTATTGCCCCTAAAGCCCCTTATTTTAATTGCCCTCATATATAAGTAACGTTTCCCAAAATGTGCCAAATTCTATTCACTTGCCTCCATCTGTTGCATTGCATATACATGACACATGCTGTACACCATCCATACTGTACATGCTGTACAGCTGTCATAAATAAAATGCATGTTGCACACGTCACTCACATATTACATACATACTGTAGACTTCAGTATAACTAAGCGGATTAGTGTTACTCTGCTAACACTGGGTTTAATGGCCATAGCAATAGCATCTTCTATCATCACGCCTGCGTCGGGGCAGACTCTGCAGCCAGAAACAGCTTTCAGCTGTTTGTGCATTTGGACATACAGCAGAAAGAAGCGATCGCTCACTAATGGGGAATCCTGTACTGATTTCCCCGTTAGTGAACGTTCATGGCGATGGCGCATGTGCCAACTGAGAGAACTCTGTGCCCCCTCTTTGGGACGCATGCCATTGGTTCGCCACACGGTTCTAGAGAGGGCAACCTTGTAAAAGGTGACACTAGAGTAAGTTTTCCTTTTACCATGAAGGAGAACTTATTTGTATATTTATATTATGGGGAAAAACATTAACCTCTTCCGGACCGCCTATAGACTATTTACTTCCGGGCGGTTCTTCTCTTATTCTGCAAGGGTGTACTTATACATCCTTGCAGTTTTCAGCAGCTGAAGGAAATCATGCAGAAATGGGGAGCTGGCTGTAGCTATAGTCAGAGCTCCCCTAGAGAAGGCAGGGAAGGTTTATTACCGTCCCAGCCTTCCCCAATCATTGTGTATACCTGAAAATGTGTCTGGACCAGAAATTAGACCGTACAGAAGTGGTTAAAAATATTCAAAGACTACAGTCTTCACAGTATTTTGCATATTATGGGTACCTTTATCTCCTTCAAATTGCAATTCACACTCTGCACACATCATAGCCTCAGAATACATTCAGCTCACAAGCCACTTACACACAAATTCTGCATACAAACCACTGACACACTGGACACACACATGCACAAAGGCCACTGACACACTAGACACGTATGTGCACAAAGGCCACTGACACACTGGGCACATACATGCACACAGGCCACTGACACACTGGACACGTACATGCACACAGGCCACTGACACGATGGACACATACATGGACACAGGCCACTGACAAACTGGACACATACATGGACACAGGCCACTGACACACTGGACACATACATCCACACAGGCCACTGACACACTGGACATGTACATGCACACAGGCCACTGACACACTGGACACGTACATGCACACAGGCCACTGACACACTGGGCACATACATGCACACAGGCCACTGACACACTGGACACGTACATGCACACAGGCCACTGACACAATGGACACATACATGGACACAGGCCACTGACAAACTGAACACATACATGGACACAGGCCACTGACACACTGGACACATACATCCACACAGGCCACTGACACACTGGACATGTACATGCACACAGGCCACTGACACACTGGACACGTACATGCACACAGGCCACTGACACACTGGACACGTACATGCACACAGGCCATTGACACACTGGACACGTACATGCACACAGGTCACTGACACAATGGACATGTACATGCACACAGGCCACTGATACATTATATAAATATTGCAGAACACTCATACACTGGATACAGATTAAAAACACCACTCATACATTAGATGTATACGGCTGCCTCCACCTACTCATCAGGTCTATGCATATATACTCCCACCACCACTAACCATCACCACACAAATGCATAAGCAAATCACTGTATTTATATCCTTAAATGCCAATAAAGAAGTTTTACTTGAGGTACGAAAGAGTGCCGAATATTTTTGGACTAACACGTACCTACTGTAACTCACTGGATACAAGCCGCACTTACCACAAATGCATTGTACACACAATGGCACCTACACTACTAAGACAGTAAATACACGTGGTCACTAACAAAGTCAAACTTGTACCCTTTCCAATTCCTAAAGCTTCTGCTGTCTGTCTGGCCCGCTCCCCTCCTAAGCTTGGTGCAGGTGTAATAGCTGTATAGGCAGTATGTCTGCCACTGAAGCCACGTGCATCAGATAACCTTTAGCAGAAGGATTAGAAGAAACATAAAAACATTTTTTAGCATGTCTGGGCTTAGTAACATTCAAGAAAATAACAGCTTTTGCTCCACTTGATACACTTCTGTCAGTATTGGCACCAACCCTTTACAGTCCGCTATTAGAGTTCCATGTAGATTTTCTGATCTCTATGAAATATCTATACATATACAGTAACCACACCAGCACAGACATCAGGGGACACGGATATGTTTCTGAAGGACAGGTCATCCCCTGAGTTACTAAATCACACTTGGTGTGAATAACATTAAAACTCTCTTTCCTCTAGTGAGCTTTAAGCCATAAACCCATCTGCTGTATCTAACACCACACAAGTGAGAAATACAGATCCAAGGTCAAAAGATGATTTTTGATGAACTGTACAGAAGAGTGAGATCTCCCTGAAATCTTACCACTTTGCAATGGGATTTATGCCCTTATAGTCTAAATGTTTGTGAAAAGCATCTAATTGACATATTATGAAGTGGAACTTCCCCCCATTTTTAGTAAATGCTGACTTTTGCTGGATTATCACACCTAAAGGGATTCTCTTGGATTTTGACATTGATGACCTATCCTCAGTATCAACTGAAAGGGCTGCATCCAGTGATCCCCAGTGATCCTCATGCCCTCCTTAACTGGCACAGCACTGGCAATTATGTGGCAGGTCTGTTTGCTAATATAGTTCTCTCTGGTGCAGTCCCATTCAAGTGAAAGGGTCTGAGTTGCAATACCAGAGTTCTACCAAAGCGGTACAATGAAGGGAAAGTAAGGCTTGTAAGAGCCTCAGACCACTAACCAAAAAAAGGGTGTCAGTAGTCAGACCCCACTCACGAGATATATGATGTCTTAAAATTAGGCCATAAATATTATTGACTTCTGACTGCAGACATTTTCTGTTTTTGTGGTTTCCTTTTATAATGCACCACTTTCCAAAAGTCAGTTTTCTGTTCACAAATTGTATGGGGGCTTACTTTTTATGGACAATTTTTAATGGCACCATTTATTATTCCACACAATGACCACGGAAGCTGAAGAAAATTTAGAATGGGTAAAAAGAAAATACAATTATTTTGCTATTTTCTTTCTCTCTTTTTTTCTTTTTTTAATAACATTCACTGTGGTAAAAATGAAGTTGCCTACATGCTGTGGGTCAGTGTGATCATGGCAATCACATTTATATAGTTTTTTTATGTTCTCTTATCAATTTGTTTTGTAATTAAGAAACTGAACATGTACAGAGCTGTACAGTATAAGGCCTCTTTTGTAAGTGGCAAGTTCTAGTTTTTATTAATACCAATGAAGGGCATATATGTTGTTTTAACCACCTTATATTAAACTTTTGGGGGTCGGAAATCATTGAAAAAAAAGCCAATTGGTCCATTTTGATTTGTTTCCCACTATGAATTTACCTTCTGAGTTGTTTTTTTTTTTTTTTTTTTAAATTTATAATTTTGGAATTTTTGGATGCACAGATATCTAATGTGTTTATATGTTTTTGTTTACTTATATGTGCAGAAATGAATGTCTGCTGTATAATATAGCCAATATCTGCCATATATGGAGAAATTATTACATACTATGGTGTACTATTAAAAAAAGGTTTTTACAATTAAAAAAAAAGGGTTGTTCCCATCTCATGGATCCTATCTATACTGCTAGCTTATGTAAAATTTAAGAGTTTTCTTAAATACATTGTTTTAGCAATGCTGCTTTGTTTACCTGCTATGTGAAATTAATCCTCCCATTGTTTACACATCGTTTCCATGAAGCCGGACCTGTGAGATAAGACAGGACAGATGATGGCAGTCACTGCTCTCTTTTCACTCTATCAGCTATCAGTTATCTAGTGGATAGCTGATATATGTTTCTCAGGTCCTCTAACTCACTTGACCTCTTAAGATATTCCCCTTACAAACTGTCCTCCAGCATCAGCTACCATACTATTCCTGCAAGCCATCTCCACGCCATCTATCCCAGAAGTGTGGAAACAGGTACTTCCTGCCACAGGTAGCTTGGACAACATCTAGCCTCAGTGAGTCAGACCATAGGAGAGTAACAAACAACTTAATTGTACCTCTCGAGATGAGGTACAGTCCTCAAAATTCACTAAAATGACTGACTGCGTTATGAACTGCATCTCTGAATGTGACATCACAAATGCTAATTCTATGCATACCAAATGCAACAAAATTCACATTAATGTGGCAGATATGTAGTGCATAAAATAACAATGCAACATCTGACTACAATTTGGCAATCCACGGTGCTAAACTCCCTTGATCCTGTGCCTACACTACTATTATGCACCAGTCTACTCATGGCTCAACTCTTCCTGCTTCTGTTCCTAGAAAACCACAAACTCTGACAGGGAAAATAGTCATCTATTCACGGTCTGCACCTGCACCACCTTACACCTCAGTGGAATTAATGGATGACTTTGAACCCATTAGATTTGTGTTTCACCAGTGCTGGAGGGGTTCTATATTTCAGCAGACCACCCTCCATCAATACAGTATCTTTAATATGTAATATGAAGAAAGTTTGTGGACAGTGAAGAAAGCTGCTTATGGTACCTACTGTAGGAGTTGTAGACACAAGACACTAGTACATTGAGAATTAGGACTATTCACAATTTCAGTTTTAAAGATAAACTTTGCTCTTAAAGAATCCTCATGCAGTACTGGGAGCTTGCGCTGGCTGATGGGTCTGGTATATATACTATTGTACTAGCATCTACTTACTATTCACTATTCTAACATTAGTCTCAGCTAGTCTGTACTGAAAAACAATGTGGTATATGTGCAAAACATTATGTGTCATCCACTATACAGAAAAGGACAGGCAGACAGGATATTTGCGGAAGATGCATAGATGTGTAGGAAGATGCTTTCAACTGAATAGCAAAGAATGAAAAAAGTACCCAAAAAGCTTTTAACATTACACTGATATAGGTACTTATATAATTGTAATAAGCTTCCATGTACATTATAACTGCAGCATTAAAGACGACCATTTGCTCCCGCCATTTCATGAGTGGTCTGAGACTCAGCTCTGGGTCATTCACTTGGTTTGCTGCCTCATGAATGGGTAGAAAAGGTCTTTGTAGTGGTTGCCTTTTTAAAAGCATCTATCACCATTAGAATAGTGCACACAGAGGTTTTTGGTGCTGATTTTGACGCTGAATTGGCCTCAAAATCAGCCTCCAAAAAAAGGCCTCCCAATAGAGTTCTATTGAGAGGCTTTTTTGGAGGCTGATTTTGAGGCTGATTCAGCGTCAAAATCAGCACCAAAAAACTCTGTGTGCACTGACCCTAAGGCTGCATTCACACGGAGGAAAATGGCGCTGAACTTGGTGTGGAATACAGGTCAGATTTAGCACTGAAAAAAAGAAATCTTCAATTGACCTCAATCGGTTCCTTTTTTCCTACTAGCAGAAAAAGGAACCCATTGAAGTCAATGGGAGGCTTTTTTTCAGAGTCTGACTTGTATTCCACATCAAATTCAGCGCCATTTTCCTCCATGTAAACGCACCCTTAAGCTGATCACGTGGAATCTGAAGAGGAACAGAGAAGGGCTGTTTGATTCCCCTACACAGGACAAATGAAGAATTAGAAAACTTGCAATGTGATCAGTATTTCTTGCAAGACAAGCTGGGCCCTCTAGAGTGAGAGAAACCCTTTCCTCCAGTGAGGGGCACTTCCATCAGGTAGCTCAGAATTAATAAGATTAATAAGTTTAGGTTCACATCTGTGTCAGAGTATCTTTTTGAGACTCAACTGCAGAATCTGAGAAAATTGTTGGAGAGAAAAGTCCTGCATGGAGGACCGGTTTCAGTATAAAAAGAGCAAGAAACCCTATGGACCTAAGGCCCTTATTAAAGTCTATGGGGTTATGTAACCACTGTTGTAGCAGACGGGACTGTCCTTGTTTGAATTCCCCGGGCCTGAATGACGGAGAGCCCAGCGCAAGTGTGAACCTAGCCTAAAGGTGATATCAGAATAGCCATATTACTTCTACCAACACCAGTCAATATGCAAATAAATCAATCATTCAATCCAGGCAGTAGAAAGTTAGTTACTGTCCAGCTCCTTCATGTGGCACCTTTGGAGACTTTCCGGTTAGTTGTAATTCTGTCTGAGTCATTTTGCATTTATTTGTTTTCTGTAAACAAACAGAACAGTTTTCTTCCATATTGCTAAAGGTAAGATTGGTTAGAGGAACGTGCTTGGAGGGCACAAGTGTCTCAGGCCTGCAGGAAGTACAATAGAGCTCTGCCACTTGGATTACATTTGCTTAGATCGATTAAAAGATTAGTTGTGCAATTTTGCAGACAATATCTCACATAATTTACATAACAATGCAACAAAACAAAGCAGTAATAATAATGGCAATGCTATACAGAAAAAGGTGGCGTCTAAAGGGCTGGGGCCTCTTCTCACGGGCTGCTAATATCATACCATTTAATTGGCAGATGTTTCTTTTTTCGTTAAAAAAAAAAAAAAAAAAGTCTTAAAAGGGTTTTCTAGGGACTTGACATCTGGACCTTGCACCAATAAACTGATTCTGCTGCCTCTGTGGGTTGGAAAGAAGGTTAGAGTTGACTCTGCTTTTATACAAGCAAAAGGATCAGAGTTGCAGTACTCCATTGCCACCATTATAGAGTGGACAGAGTCTGTGTAATGGTAGTAGGCATGAACACTAACCCTCCCTTACCCCTTAAGCTAGCCTTTCCAAAGACAAAAACAGGCTAGCTGGTGCTAGAGAAGACAAAGTGCACCAACGCTTGCAGGTCAGAGTGTCAACCAGCACTTTATTTAAGGTATTTTTGCAGTAGGAATTCAAAAGCAGTTTCACAGCTTCTAGTCCAACACAAAGCTACAGCCGTAGGATTGGGTGGTTTTCACCCCCTTATGGACACCCCAGTTAACTGTCATTGTCCCAACAACCACTCCAAGTAACATGAGGTCAATATACTTTGGCTGCATCTTGGCCAACGATATGCAACACACTAGTTTAGCCATCCTTTAGAAACCTTTACTTCCCATGGAGCTAGCTAACTTGGTCACTCTGATCATACTTGCAATTGTCCTGCAGACTATGCTCGATTCTTGCGCCTGATGAAGAAAACCTGTAGAAGGCTAGAAGCTATTCATACATAGTACTAGCATTATTCTCAATCACCACTAACTACTTGACACTTCAGCATGGGTATCTGACTCTGTCTTGAGGACCACATGGCAGGCATTATGGAAACAAACAGCATATGGCTCTGGCCTCAGTCTCCTGCAGTTCAGCATCCAGGACCAGAGGACCACAGTGTCAGTGATCCTGTCATCAGCTATGCTGAAAAGAAGTTGTAACAGTAGCATGCTCCCCTATTACAACAGTCTGCCCAAAGAGTGAATCAGGGCGCTCGTGCTATTTCAGTGCTGAAGCATACTAACACTCGTAGGTCACAGTTTCACTGTGCAATTAACTTGAACTCAATTTCAGCAGGATTTCATAGCAGTTGCAAGGTGCCTTCACAGAAGGCAGATAATGGCCTTTTTTGACAGTGTTAGACCTGCAGAAACACAGCATTGTTCCTGCTTGCTCAGGTTATGTGTACGCCTTACATAAACCCTGTTACACCAGTTTAGCACTGTTGCCTACTCCGCTTGCTTTCAGGAAAAGCCCAAGTTATACTGCGATCACTGTGCGCAAACAAGTAACCGCACTGGTTGAACTAAAATCCCAGACTCTCGAAAAATCCTAACATTGTGATTTTTCTGACCCTGCTATGGCAGTCAACCCTCCAGATGCAGTGTTCATATGATGTACCTTGGGAAGCGCAAAAAGGCACCAAGTGCAGTACAGTAAATTGACATAAAAAAGTTCTATCTGTGGGGGAATCTTTGAACCACCTCTTGTTTAGAAAGTAACAGAAGAAGAAGAGTCAAGACAACTCAGCTATATCTGTTAAAGTGAGAGTAACATACTAATATACAGTGTGATCATGAATGATTAAAAGTTGCTTCATATAGCCATAAATGTACAATGTCTCTTTATTGTGACAATGCGATGAAACACACAGAGCATACAAGTATGAAAGAGGGTGTCTTCCACACCTTATAATGGTAGATCTGATCCTATTGCTTTCAAAAAAGCAGAGGCAACAGGATCAGCTGATCGATATGAAATCTGGTGCTGGAGTCCTATGAATAGGTCATCAGAATGAAAAACATTAGGTGTTGGAAAATCCCTTTAAGGCTGGAGACCCCATCCACTCCATCATACTTACCTCTCACCTTTCCAGGCTTCTTTCTGCGGGATGGCTCCTCCTTGTTTTCTGAATGCCGGTGCGTGCTATAGACCCAGCACTGCTTTGTGCAGCCAATAGTCCACCTCTACTGCACAGGAGTGGGAGCAGCATCAGAGACCTGTTAAGTAGAGGTCAATTATTGGCTACAGAGCAGCGCTGTGTTTAGAGCACATGCTGGCAGTCAGAAAAGAAGGTTGGTCCATTCCACAGGAGGAAGACTAGAAAGAAGATAAGGTAAGTATGATGTTGGGGGGAAGGGGGCTAAGTTAGTTGGGAAGAGTTAGTAGTGGGTGAGATAGCTAAAAAGACAGGGAGGGGGTGTATTGGAGGGAGGGAGACAGCAAGGGGGGGGGGGGAATGAGGTGAGAGAAGTTAGAGTGGAAGTTACATAGCAAGAAGCTGAACCCCATAAACCAATGCAGAAGATATCAGAAGCTCGCAGAGACACCCAGAAATCACTCAATACACTGCAAAAGGTATTTGGGTGCATGTATTAACTCATTAATAGCACTAACCTTTTTATAAAAATAAATAAATAACATTTGCCCAGAAAACCCCTTTAAAGTGGATAATCCTTTCATGTTATAAAGGTCCTGCAGGGATGTACTGATCACAACTGACTTTTGTAAGTTCCAACCAAACACCCCAACAGCTACTTTGGTCTCTGTCATGTGACAAATCCTGGTCCTGATCTCAATTGGGAAATAAAAACGAGTGCACACAGTGTTCCAAGCATGTCCCTTGGCTTATGGGGGCACCTGTAACAGACAAACACTAAAATTTCTGAGTTTTTTAGCTTCCAACCAGCTTTTCACTCACCAGATCATAGATCAGAAGCTACTTCGGCACAGACTATCCTCTGCCATTGAGAAGACCTGCCCCCCTTAAACTTGACCTGACAGCTACGGTGCCTGCCTCTGTTTGGCAAGTACTGTGCCGAAGTATAAAGAAGCTTCATAATCTGAGGACTCAGTAAATCTGTCACTTCTAGTGGTTCCCAGCCATGGTGTGTACCCCACCCCACCCCCGCCCCCCGGGGTACACATACCATAGGTTGAGTAACAATGCTTTAGAATGAAGGACACATTTTGTGTCTGCACTCCACTTGGACTCATACATTTCAGACCCTCATCCATGTACTAAGAATCATTGAAAATGGGTTTTCTATACCAGCCATCACTTTCAGCAACTCAATACATGGAACTGCTATTACATAAAGATCCTTCCTTTACTTAAACTAGTTTTGAGCTGTGGAAACAACCTAGATTTTTTTACAAGCAAAAACAAGAAAAATATTGGTGGTGTACACAGCTGCTGAGTGAACTCACAAGCCGACACAAACCACAGTGTGAAATTGTATTCTGCAGACATCCTGACCTTACAGTTTCACAGCACCATAAAGTCATGATGGTTAGGTATCTAATAGTGTCTTATCATAACTTCAAAATCAGACATGCCTTTTCGTCTTTAGATCGTAGGCTGGCACTTCCACCTTCTGTGAGGTAAAGTTACACGAGCCTAATCTGCCACTTGTATCTCATCTGAGGCCTATGTCTGCTTTTACTGTCTTTGTAGATATAGCAATACTTGATAAATTCCAAGTCTTTTTGTGTACATGAAATACTTAATAGAAGCCATGGCTATATAAACTGGTAGCTAGGCTGGGGTAAGCCTAGAATTTCAGTTATATAACCACAAACATTGGTGCATGACAGTAGTTACAAAGTGATTATTGCATGTTTTTTGACTCTTTCCTGCTTCTGTCAAATTCCCAAGGAGTGGAAAAAGTCACACAACAGTTACAACTGTCTTACGATGTGTTCACATTAGCATCCTAGTTTTTGTTTGCACCCTTATCCCAGTACCATTGCAAATCACAACCTAAATATCCAGTAATCCAATAAACATTGCTTTTAACTAATTATGAAAAGAGAGCCCATAATAACAAAGAAAAATTACATTTCAATATGAATAATCATAAAAGAATACACATAGAACTGTCTTACCAGTAACCCAATATATGGAGGAAATAGCGGGAAACACAAAAGGATTCCACACTAAGGTTAGTAGTGATTGGCAAATTCTAGCCCTAATGCTAGTCCTATGACCCCTTATGGCTCCCCCTTACAAGGGCAGTTACAAAGATTTTCCCTAGGACACCCTGATATCAACTAATCTGATGTATTTCAGCCCTTTATTTGGGTACTCCTCAGGAAGAATGAAGAATGGTTCCAGTGGCCAGCTCAACCCTGTGATGTAGGGGAGCCGTGTGTCCACATTGCCTCACAGGGTTGAGCTGGTCACAAGAACCATTCTTCATTCTTGCTGTGTCTGTACAGAATCCCCTGAGGAGTACCCAAATAAAGGAATGAAACATGTCAGGAGAAGGTTCATTGATATTAGGATGTCCTAGGGAAAGTGTGGGTCCCCTTTGTGTTTCCTGCTATTTCCCCTGTATATTGAGTTACTGGTAAGACAGTTTCATCTAATATCCTTTTATGAATATTCATATTGAAATAGCATTTTTCTTTGTTATTTTGGTCTCTCTTTTTATAGGTTCAGTAGGCCAGGAACAAGCTGGGGTCAGGCACAGTTAAACAGCAGAATCTATGAAAGGTAGTAGTGAATGAAGTCAAGTAACTATTTGGGGTAAAACACAGGTAATACAAAGACAGGCAGACCTTCACAGGAAACTGGCAAGCTAGGAATCTAAATTACCCAGGCACCTTCCATTGGAGGAAACTGCCTTTGATAACAGGGAGCCATGGAGGATTGGATAGGGACACAAAGTCTGGTATGCTAGCTAACCCATCAATGGGAAAAACACAAAACTTATGGCCATGCACAACAGAATTGGAGGAGGATGGAAGTAGCAGAATGTATCTTGTGAGTAACCGTGTGGTCATGATTGCCAGGAGAGTCAAAATATAGGTGGTCTAGGAGCACACGTGTTACATAATTTGCCATACACCTGTATGATCTGCCATAGCCATCTGCTATGACAAGGGATTTTGGAGGCTGGACAAATATTTTCCCTGCTGCGGCTGATGGGAGGGTCAGTGCATTACTACATGGCACCAATTTTAAGTTACAATATTTTTTATTACATTTTTAATTAATTAAGTAATAAGATTAACTCCCAACTTCTACAGTTTCAAACGCAAACTAAAGACGCATCTTTTCAGACAAGTCTATCACAATTCCTAATGCACAAAATTGTCTGAACACTGTATAAGCAATGCCGCCCCTGCTACCTCTTGTGTCACCCCCTCTACCTCATAGATTGTAAGCTCTTTTGAGCAGGGCCCTCAGTCCCATTGTGTGAAATGACGTTCTTTGTTATGTATGTCTGTATCTGAACCCTATAAATTGTACAGTGCTGCGGAATATGTTGGCGCTATATAAATAAAATGTATTATTATTATTATAATTAAGTGACATTACAAATGTGAAGAATATAAATCTGTTTACAATATGAAACCATTATTTTCACAGAGAACGGGCAGCCATGTAGCATTTGGCTTAGCAGAGTCCGCCCTAATAGGACATACAGTACAGACAGTGAAAGTGTTGCAGCGAAGTTCATCTGACATGACCTTATTATTTCATATAAAGCAGATAGCTGTTCTCTAGTATGGTTAAGGCTAATTCATTGCATAATTGAAAATCATTTTAAAACAATAAATGTATTTTTAGAGCAAAATCACTACCAGTTAAAAATATCTTCCATACTCTCATCTTTAACAATTTGTAGCCCCTTCCTATCCTTTGTAGGAGAAATCATTTCTTATTTGCATAGTACAGATACTATATTAGTTTCTTTGTGTAATTGAAGGTTAGAGAGTGCAAACGATTTACAGGCAGGAAATTCCTAGAATTCAGAGTCTTAAGAAAACATATGAACTTTTGGTTGTTTAAGAAAAACATTATCATTTTGTTTCTTTACAATCCTTGCATTTAACTTCACTGGCTAGTGTGGGATTTAATGGTTTGGATCCCCATGTGAGTCCATTTACTCCTACAGTTACTCCGCCTCTGAAAGTAGTAAGTTTAGAGTTCCTATAGTGTTTGTACATCCTCCTATTTTACTTATTAGATAGGCATTGTGCTCCTTGTATGTCCATCAAAGATGAGCTGATCATAAAATGCAGTGCTTATGGGACTGTAATCTATAGGAGAACTTCATAGCTAGTGTTCATTTGCTCTGCAGCACCACCACAGGGAACAATGAATCCAGTGGCGTAACTAGGAATGGCGGGGCCCCGTGGCGAACTTTTGACATGGGGCCCCCCCGACACCGAAGATCTCGACCGAGTCCCTCCTACGCATTCCTGCGCGCTCTATTATGTCCCATAGTGGCCCCTGCACACAGTATTATGTCCCTTAGTGGCCCCTGCACACAGTATTATACCCAATAGTGGCCCCTGCACACAGTATTATGTCCCTTAGTGGCCCCTGCACACAGTATTATACCCAATAGTGGCCCCTGCACACAGTATTATCCCCCATAGTGGCCCCTGCACACAGTATTATCCCCCATAGTGGCCCCTGCACACAGTATTATACCCAATAGTGGCCCCTGCACACAGTATTATGTCCCTTAGTGGCCCCTGCACACAGTATTATACCCAATAGTGGCCCCTGCACACAGTATTATCTCCCTTAGTGGCCCCTACAGGACTAAATACTGTCACCGCTGACCGCTATACCAGGACAAATTGTGGATAAAAAAAAATCTGGTCCTGTGCATTACAATTTAGTAACTCCATGTGCCTCATATTAATAACAGTTAACCCCATCATCTCCCTCACATTAACCCCTGTGTGCCTCACCATAAGAGTTACTGATATGTGAGAGACATGGAGGTAATAATAAAGTATCTTCATTACTATTACCCCCAAATGTCTCACATATCAGTAACTCTTATGGTGAGGCAAACAGGGGTTAATGTGAGGGAGATGATGGGGTTAACTGCTATTACTATGAGGCACATGGAGTTACTAAAACACAAGTAATCCCCCCAAATGCCTGATAGTAATAAGTATAGTAACCCCAGTACTTACCTGTGTATCTTCAGTTTCATTTTCCTGGAGCAGCTTCTTCCTCTTCTGCTCTTGCAGGACGGCAGGGATAAGCCCCGCCTCCTCCTCTCATTGGTGGGCAGAGGACAGCAGAGAAAGGGAGGGGGGAGAGAGGGGGAACATCTGAAGCGCTGACAGGAGCCAGACCTGCAGCTCCTGTGTCTCAGCCGTTGCTGCAGCTTTGGGGCCCCCTGTTGGTGGAAAGTATTCCACCAACAGGGGGCCCCGATCATTATACTCGGGGGTCCGAAAAGACCTCCGAGAATAATGATAGCAGCGGTAGCAGCTGTCACCGGGCCCCTAATGTCCCGGGCCCTGTGGCAGCTGCTACCGCTGCTATGGTGGTAGTTACGCCACTGAATGAATCATTACACAGTTCACATTGAAATGAATGCGCTATGTAATGCATGGGTGTGCCCAGTACTCCAGAGTGTTAGACATACTTTGTAGTCTCTCTGTGCCATTGCCATAGATAAAGGTCCTGAATAGGAGATGACCCCTTTTAAGGTTCAGTGGAATTAAGTAACTACATAACAATACGGTGTTATTATTTCTTGATATTGGGACATTGTACAAATACCATGTCAACATTTAAAGGAACTGTTCTCTTTTGAACCAACCATTTTATTAATGTACACATTCTCTTGATAGAAAACCACTTGCAGGCGATAATATATACCTGTCAGTGAACTATTGATGCGACTTTAAAGGCGATTTCCAGTCTCTCTGTTTCAGCAGCTTTGCCTGTTGTCTGTTCTTCTCACTTCTTGTATTCCTTATCAAACAGTCAAAGCCACCTCCCCCTAGCTTTCTGAAAAGGACACTATCAAGTATGTATAAGGGAATCGCTAGAAGATCAATTCTCCAGAAGCTGCTGGTGAACCCTGGGATGAGGGGCATGTTATGACAGAGATTCCTAAGCTGAACCCTCCCCTGTCCCTGCCTACTTGCCTCACTGCCCTAGGCGACAGTGGACAACTGCGCGACAGTCCCTACTTCGATATAAGTGATGACACAGAATGTAGACAAAACAAAAAACAACAATTAGTAGGTAAGCTAGCCAAGGAGTTGATACTGGTTGAGCAGTGCAATACAGAATCAAAATCTGAGAGAATAATCACAAATAAAGCCAGAGGTCAGAAATATAAATAGAGATACCGAACAGCAAGAGTAAATAGCCTGCATGCACAAGGCAATAGCAAGCGCCGAGGTGAATGTGAGCAAACAATAAATAGGAATGAAGAACCTACCCCAGATTTGATAGGAAGATAGGATGTCAATCACACAGGTAAAGCTAAGATTAACTATTAGAGGAGAAGAGGAAAATTAGATGGATGTTGTGGAAAATTAATTACAGAGGTGAAGGAATAGGACAGTGTTCAGACAATACAAGAAGAACCTAAAGCAAAGACTCATAGCCGTACGTGCCTCCTGCGCTGTAGCATGCAGCCGAAGCCCTAGAGGGGCAAGGATGTTACAGTATCGCAATACTTATTACGATTACTAGAACTCTAATATAAATATTGATCAAATAATATACACATGCTTCTAGAGAAGGACTCAGTGTTATCTGTGTGTTTACATAGAGATAACAGTCACAGCTTTATCAGCAAACTGCAATTAGCTGAACAGCAGAGCTGTAGATAAGAGTGAGAGGAGTAAGTGATAACATCTGTTCTGTCTTATCACACAAGTCCGGCTCTATGGAAACACTGTAAACAATGGAAGGAATAATTTCACATAGCAGGAAAACAAAGCAGCATTGCTGAAGCAATATATTTAGGAAAACTCTTCAATTTAAAAAAGCTAGCAGTATAGATAGGATCCTTGAGATCAGAATACCCCTTTAATCTAAGAGAGAATTGCCTACTTTCCCTCCTTGAAAGGGATAACAAAAATTTTAAAGAATGGTCAGCATATTGGTAACATTGTTGAAAGTTTCAGGACTTAATGTTGTAGTGGGACTCTCACTTAAAAAGGTATTGTTCTTTACTTTTATGGAAAAAAATATGCGGTATCTTCAATAGCTCTTGTTCATGTCATCATCATGGTGGCATATGATTGTTATACTCAGTCACAGTGCAGGAGAAAGTAATGTGGGCCACAAATACTGCGGTGAGTAAACCCTGTTATCAAGACCAGTTTAAAACAGTTTTAATAAGGGTTTATAAATGGTTGTACTTAACCAACCTTTTACCACTATAGGTTTCTATTATATTGTATGTTAATAAGCTATCTTTATTTAGAGGAATACATTTGGGAAGATGGTAGAGACCCCTGTTGTTGAAAGCCCCAGGGTAAGTACCCTATAATCTCTCTTTGGATAAACCAATAACTTTACAACATATGTATATATGGAAGATGCATCTTGGCAATGGCAATGGAAGTTTGAACTCTTTGACTAAGGAACCAAGGAGAACAAGAACCAAGCTCTTTGGACATGGAAAAGTGTCTTATTTGGGACACAATTTTTACTCCAGAACTGTCCATAATCATAATAGGTTATGTAAATCACACCTCCCTGGTTATTTTACTTGAATTTCAGACAAATATTTTGCCTTGAAGCCTTGTGGAACAGAACACAGAACACACAAATGTTACATGGTTGTAAAATAACATGGACGTAAACCACTGCTTTCCTAAGCCACCCAGAACCGGGCGGTTTATTGGTCTTCAAATATTTATGTAAGACAGTTTTGAAGACGAATAAGAAGCTTGACTTGAGCTGTGGATTAATGTTTCCCCCCAACTGGGGAAAGAACCATGTTCTAATGTCTTGCCAAACTCTAAAAATATCAACAATGAGTAAAACCACTATCATTTATAGGTCTTGGGTTTTGTAGGAAATTAAAAAGGAGACTTTTTTTCCAACACCCAAAGATTTAATGCAACATAACACTTAGCTGTGATGAGGGTGTCCATATAATTAAATGTGTAGATTCTAAAGAATGGAAGTGCGAATTTAGCTTTGGAAACATGGGCTTGTCTAGACATATGATATAGTTAACTGAAGAGAAGAGGATAGCACAGGTCAAGACAAGATTGGGGAAAACTTTCTCTGAGGAGCGCCCATCGTGATCTTGTGATACCAGCGGTGTATCATTGACAGCGAAAGAAGTCCATATTCCCCTCACAATGTATATTGCCCCAACCGTCAGTTAACTATCACATTATTCTATTTTTCTTAAACAAAATCACTTAAATGTCTGACCAGTACCAAATACACCAGTACCCATGAATTGTCTTTGCTTTCTCAACTTTTCCAGTCATTTATCTCATACACTACATTTAATTTCCCAATTGCCTACAAATTCCTGGTGAAAGCAACATTTCATGTAAGGCCAGAAGATTTAGCAGGCATTCTAGAAGGTGACCAAGAAACATGATGTTACACCTTTAGGAAGAGGCCCCACATTGTGAACAAGCCATAATTTGACTTTAGCAAAAATTCAGGAATTTTACAGTACCTGTAATGTGGATGGATCTCTGGCTAATCCCATCCACACATTGCATCAAAATATCCACAGTGGAAATGCTGCGATTTCACAAACCATTGTGTTTTTATAAATTGAAGCATGTCAATTATAAGCTAAGGAAATGCTGGTGCTTTCCGTATAGGGACAGAAAATTCACAGCGAAAAACTCTTGCGGACTTTATGTGAAAAGTGCTACGGAAAAAACTGTGATGCGTTTCCACCTCATTTTTTCTTCCACAGCACTTTATGGCTGCGGCTCACTACGTGGGGCCATAAAGAGGATCCTTCATGTCCTTGGGCACACTGGGGGAACAACCCGCCAGTCTATGGACAGTACTGTCAGGAACGCCCTTTTGATGGTAAAGAGATATTGGTAAGGGGGCATTCACACTACCGTCTGTGTCCGACAGGTAGTGTCCGCTCCTAGTGTCCGTTCAAAATCTGGCACGGACATTAGGAGTGGACACTAGCTGTGTCCGTGACACTTGTCATTTATTTAAATGGCGATCGGGTGCGTTCTTTTGCACTCCGTGCCCTTCCTTCATTGTCAGCATGTAAAGATGTCCGACTTTTCAAGTGGACAGAAAAACCATACATGTCGGGTTTTTCTGTCTGCTTGAAAAGTCGGACATCTTTACATGCGGACAGTGAAGGAAGGGCACGAAGTGCAAAAAAACGCACCCGCTCTCCATTTAAATAAATGACAAGTGTCACGGACACAGCTAGTGTCTGCTCCTAATGTCCGTGCCAGATTTTGAACGGACACTAGGAGCGGACACTACCTGTCGGACACAGATGGTAGTGTGAACGCCCCCTAAGAGCACCTATATCTCTTGGCCAGGGGCACATGACGGGAAAGCCTACAGTCCACTGAATTCAGCACACTGTCGTTTTCTAGCGGTATATAAAACCGCAGGTACCCAAGTACATGAAAGGCCCTCTTTAAGGAGAAAATAAAAAGTTAATGTAAAATGTTATAGACTCTACAAATGGATTCACTCAAATCCATGTTTACAAGTCAAATGAGGACAAGTAAAGTCAATACTGGGATAAGATAAAAAGGGTCAGAAGCCAAATGGATTGGAGGTTTTTGTCTGTTCAAGAAATTTAGTATGAAATTCATGTCATTTTTTTTATTGTGCGAAATACAAGTCTTTTTTGAGCAAACACATAATGTCAGGCATAGTTTTCCAAACATGGGTTCACTGACCTGATTGAGAATGTTCTCTGTTATAGTATGGAAGTAATGTACTTTTGACCTGACCGTTTTTATCAGACCTTCACTAATACTCAGATCATTCTTTTTGTTGCTTTGGATGAAGTTTTTTGCCCTTCTGCAAGCACTGTAATAAATACTAATAATAAGCTCCTTAGTTACAAAAGTAACCATCTTCCATCTGTTTGCATGTCAGAAACATGGCATGGACTACAGGCTAATAAATTAGTCCATAAATATGTCTATGGTACAAGCATCATTGTTGCAGAAGAAAAGTAGTAGTACAACTGTGGCCAAAAGTTTTGAGACTAAAAAAATGTTTTCATAGTTCAGTGATATTAGAGCTTTAGACGATATACTGAAGAACAATTAGAAGTATTTCATATGTTTGTAAATAGGGTTGAGCCGATCTTGAGATTTCAGGATCGTTTTTGAAATCTGATTTTTGATCATTTTCCAGCCGATCGCGATCGTGAAATTTGCTCGATCGCCAATCGGGATCCGATCTTTCCAGATCCTGATCGCTCAACTCTATTTGTAAACTTTTATGGACAAATACATGAAGTGTATGGAAAGATTGAATATTTACAGTGTTGACCCTTATTTTTCAAGACGTTTACCATTTACCATTCAATGTTGGATATCGGCTTCTTGGCCAAATCCTGAATGGACAAATCCATTCTTAAGCGACTTAAGTATCACTTTAGTCTTGTGATATAGAGCACGTCATGCTGGTAAATTTCTGCTGGACCGTTGAGAGAAGTTGCTCTTTGAGGATGTTTAGATGCCATTTTTTATTCATTGCAGTTTTCTGAGGCAAAATTGTGAGTAAGCCCATTCCCTTGGATGTAAAGTAACCCCACGCATGAATGGTCTTAGGATGCTTTACCGTTGGGATGAAACAAGACTCATGGCATTGCTCATCTTTTCTTCTCCAATTATTTTTCCCCCAAAAAGTCTGAAAGGGGCTTCGTTGAAGCAATTGACGGTATCCCAGTCCTCTACCACCCAGTTACTGTACTTCTTGCAGAATGTCAGTGTGTCCTTGGTGTTTTTCATGGATAAAAGTTGGTTGTCTGTTGCCCTTCTTAACACCAGGACAGCCTCCAATATCCCTTGTTTTACTGACACCAGCCTGCTGCCATTCATAAACAAGCTTTGCAGTGGTGTTGAACTGATCCTGCAGCTGAGTCCTCTTTAGGAGATGGTCCTAGTACTTGCTGGACTTTACAGCAATTGTTCTTGATGAGCTAATAAATAGTCGATATAGGGGCAATTTCACTAGTAGCAGCGTCCTTACCTGTAAAACCTTTTTGATGCAAGGCAACGATGACTGCACATGTTTCCTTAGAGGTAATCATGGTTAACAGAAGAAAACAGTGATTTCAAGTACCATTCCCCTTTTAAAGCAACCAGTCTGCTCTTATAATTCAGTCAGCATGACAGATTAATATCAGCTGCTTTGTCCTCATTAATACTTTCTCCTGGGCTAAAGAGAAGTTCACTGAAATTTTATTAGAAGGTAATTTTATGGCAGGACTGAAATTCAGTGGAAATGGGGTATTTTCATGACAAGGAATAACCTTACAATTCATCTGATTGCTCTTCATTACAATCTAGAGAAAATGCCACTAAAAAATTAACACAAGAAGCTATGCGAAAACCAAAATTTGTGTAATACTTTTGGTCATGACTGAACTTTGGGTTCATTCAAATAAATAAAAAAAAACCAAAAAAAAACAAAACCATGCAATTCATTGTCATGCTAAGTCTACCAGGACAGGAACGGGTCTTTGAAAAGGTTCTCCAATCTGGCTCAATAAGGCCAGGCGGGAGGAATTGAGCTACCATATGAAATATGGTGCAGGAACTCTCTAGTAGCTCATCAACATCACCAAGGAATTGTAATATAATTATCTCTTCTCCTTCCAGTGATGTCTGTTTGGGCTACAAGAGGAAACTCAGATTCAAGAAATGTTTAAAGTTGACATAATTGAGGATTTGGAATACAAAATAAATTTAAACCTTGGTCCTTTCCAGGGACCTTATTTGTTATTAAAGTCCCCATTATATTGGCATGTTCCCAGTTTTTAGATGAGTTTCCTGTTACTGATCTGGCACAGCTCTATGTTTTTTGAAGCCCGGAGGCAGCAAAGTCAGCTGACTGGTGTAGGATCTGGATTTCAGATCTTCACGTTCTCGTACTGACATACATGACGTGTGAATACCCTCTTTAAGTTTCTGATGCATTAGATGATATTACTAATCATTAAATCCAAAACGTCTGGGCTCACTTCTTATTCTGTGATGGGCGATTAATCCTCCAGACAAATCCTGAGATCACACAAGTATTCTCCTCCCTGCACTACATGTTTGTGGCTGTGCAACTTCACATTCCTCTCTCTTTTATTACTTTTTCAATCTAGTTATTAACAGGCCAAACAAGGCCACTTTGAAAATCAGCTTTGAACCATAGATTTTTAAGAGGATGGCTTGTCTTTCACCCTATTTTTGCTGGCTTTTATTTAAAAAAAAAATGAGAAAAAAAAAAATCATATTAATACTACTGATGCTTTCTCATCCAACCCGTAAAAATAGCTAAAACATCCAAGCATCTGCGGTCAGTAAATATGTGGATGAGACAGAATAAAAAGCATCTTCTAAGTAGGATCTGCTCACCAGATGAAGGAAAGTCTGCATAAACATGAATTATAGGTGAAGGGTTTGTTTTAACCAGAATAGGAGAAGATTTGGTTTCTGTAACTGGGAAGAAACTCATTAGTCTGTAGGCATCAAAATCTTTATTATATCTGCCAGATAAATCATTCTAGTAAGTATATCTAACCACAAACAGAACTGGGGTCAGGGCAAAGGCTAGGCAAAGTAGGCAGCTGCTTAGGTCACCATTATGGGGTAGATTTTAACCCCTTCCCGCCGATGGCATTTTTTGATTTTCGTTTTTCGTTTTTGACTCCCCTCCTTCTAAACCCCATAACTTTTTTATTTCTCCGCTCCCAGAGTCATATGAGGTCTTAATTTTTGCGGGACAATTTTTTCTTCATGATGCCACCATTAATTATTCTATATAATGTACTGGGAAGCAGGAAAAAAATTCAGAATGGGGTGGATTTGAAGAAAAAATGCATTTCTGCGACTTTCTTACGGGCTTTGGTTTTACGGTGTTCACTGTGCAGCCAAAATGACATGTCCCCTGTATTCTGTGTTTCGGTACGGTTCCAGGGATACCAAATTTATATGGTTTTATTTACATTTTGACCCCTAAAAAAATTCCAAAACGGTGTTAAAAATTTTTTTTTCTAAAAGTCGCCATATTCCGACGGCCATAACTTTTTTATACATAGGTGTACGGGGATGCATAGGGCCTCTTTTTTTGCGGGGCCGGGTGTACTTTTTAGTTCTACCATTTTCGGGAAATGTTATTGCTTTGATCACTTTTTATTCAAATTTTTAGCAGAATTAAAACAGTGAAAAAACGGCAGTTTGGCACTTTTGACTATTTTTCCTGCTACGGCGTTTACCGAACAGGAAAAATATTTGTATAGATTTGTAGAGCGGGCGATTTCGGACGCGGGGATACCTAACATGTATATGTTTCACAGTTTTTAACTACTTTTATATCTGTTCTAGGGAAAGGGGGGTGATTTGAACTTTTAATACTTTTTATATTTTTGTATATTTTTTTTGTATATACTTTTTTTTTTTTAATTTTTTTTTTGCATTTATTAGACCCCCTAGGGGTGTTGAACCCCAGGGGGTCTGATCACTAATGCAATGCATTACAATGCTAATGCATTGCAATGCATTGCAAAAAACCATCATCTCTTTTGCAGGCTGTATACACCAGCCTGCAAAAGAGAGAATTTGCAGACTGGCTGGGAGCCCTTAACAAGGCTCCCGGCTGTCATGGCAACGGGGGGTCGGCCCTGGAGCATGCTCCAGGAGCCGGCGATCCCTGCCAAAATGGCGGCGCCCATGCGCCGCCGGGAAGATGGCGCCTCCGGCGCCTTTGACAGCAGCGCCGGAGGGGTTAATGCCTCCGATCGGTCCGGGGACCGATCGGAGGCATTAGAGCCGGTTGTCTACTGCTTGAAGCAGTAGACACCCGGCGGCTATGACGGCCGCCCGGCTCCCGGGCGGTCGCCATAGTTACAGACCCGACACGCGCCGTACTATTATGGCGCATGTCGGGAAGGGGTTAAAGTAAGTAATTTTCTTCCATTAATTTTTTCTTTTACCAATCAGTGTTTTCCTATATAAGTAAGAAGTCTTGGCATTGAGGATAAGGGTCAAAAATGGGGCAGTAAAAAAAAAAATGCAGCATGTAACAGGTGCATGTCAATAATGGGAATGTCTATTTGTTTTTATAGGGATGCTTGGCATTGCTTATGGGTGAAATATACTGCACATATAAGAAGACAAGCACTTACTAGGCCAGCAATGGTTGGGGGTGTCAGAGCTCAGAGTCAGAGACGGGACAAAGACATAGTTTTACTATTGTGAGATTTCTTTATCTTGAGGTCTGTAGGAGGAAGTTAACCAGGCTGCTGATGATAAAACTGGAAATGTTGGAGAGAGGGGTCACCTTGACTCTGTAGTGGCCACGTCTAAACTAACCTTGAGAAGTCTCTTATTGATGCAAGCAGAGACATCAGGTCGACATATCAGGCAGATTACTCTGACACGGAGCAGCCAATTATTCCTTTCCCCATCCTTTATTTTTTAAATAAAATAGGAGACATTTTTATCCTTTACAGGTGGAAGATTAGAACCAACTCTAAGCAAGCAACTACTGTATATTACAGAGAAATAAGTGAACCTTCTCCTCAGGAGCCATTATACAGTATCAGAGTTAGACTTGTAATGGGAACCCACCCCACCAAGACCAACTCCAGCACTAAGTTCAGCAAAGCTTATCATTTCTTGTCACTGTACTTTGGATGATGTGCACAGTCTCAGTGCTTGGATACTATGCCATAGAACACAACCATGTGACTCCATAGCAGAATTTACGATTTCTCAATTACATTGTCACAGCGCCTTTCATTGTCATTACTTACAGCATCTTATACACACAGTCCAGTCATATTAATGTGATCACCACCTACTTTTGATGTCAACGTTAAATAACCAATCGCAGAAGGTACGTGTCATCAGCCATCTGGGTGCACTCATCATTGTGGAAGGCACGATGGAGCAACACAAGTATGCATCTATCCTTGCGGACCATGTTCATCCCTACATGTGAATTGTTTTTCCTCAGGATGATGGCATCTACCAGCAGGACAATGCAACGTGTCATAAAGCTCGCAGTGTACGTGCGTGGTTCGAGGAGCACCAGGATGAATTTACTGTACTCCCTTGGCCAGAAAATTCCCCAGACTTGAACTCAATGGAGAATCTGTGGGACCACCTCGATCGGGTTGTTCGTGCCATGGACGTAACCTAACGCAGCTGGCCACGGCACTGGAGTTGGCATGGCTCAACATCCCCGTGAACATCATCACAACATCCCGTCTCTTCCTACACGTCTCGCAGCGGTCTGCTCTGCGAAAGTTGTTATTCTGGATTTTGACAGGTGGTCACATTCCTGTGACTGGACTGTGTATGAGCCTCATCATATGTCGATGAACAGGGGATCCTCTGGAGGACCTAGGTTTAAAGCATAAGTAAACCTTTATTTATTTTTTCATAAATCAGTAGTGCAAGTGAAGGGAACAAACTTTGCTATATGTGTCACTAAAGAGAAGGGCCTGTGTCTTTAAGCATTGCTCCTAGGCATAGTCAGGCCTAGTCTCTGTCGAAAGCATAAGTTATATAGGATATATAAAGATATAAAAATATTGATGACAGATTGGTGGGGGTCTGACATCCAACACCCCCACCAATCAGTTTTTTGCAGCAGCTGCTACATTCAGATTGGAGCAGGAAACAGACAGAACAGACCAGAGCAAACCAAGTGTTGCAGATCAGCTTCCATTTGCTTGGAAGGTAAGCTACAGTGACTCAGTTCAGACACTACATACATAACAACATTTTCTGTGTACCAGCTGCTGAGAATAGCTGATTGTCGGGGTGCTGGGTGTCAGACCCCCTATTATTGGTGACCCTTCATTTGGAAAGGCCATCAATAGTTTCAGCCCAGAGAACCCATTTAAAGTGTCTGTTTTGCAGTCTAGGGAGTGGGCTAGGCTTCATATTGGAGCTCGTTTACAGTGTCCCATGGCAAGTCAAAGGAGACCCCCAAACCTTATTACCAAATTATACAGCTTTTCTCATCATTGACAAACTTCCATTCCCAAGTGCACACCGTTGCTGTACTCTGCTCTCAGGTTGGGCATACTCTATAGGCAAGAAGAGCTCAGTTTTTCACCAGCCTAGGGCACCCTTGTCCCTAATATATATATGCACTTAGAACGTATCACTGTTATATAGATCTTTTCTATACAATGCCTATTTGATAACTGCTGCAATATTTGTTCCCATAACACGTGAGAGAATCTGCAGTGTAGCTTCTGGACAGGATTCTTATGTATTTTAGGAAATGTTATGTTGAGCACACTTCTGGACAACACACTGTTAATAACATGTGGTGCACATTTCTATGTTACATAAGGAGGACATTGCCAGGGATGGAGTATGGAGATGACAAGAGTGTGGAATCTTACACTGACATCCAGAGCACATGACACCGCCGTACACACACAAGACAAATTACACACCCTCCAAATTGCTGCCTGAAGCTTATTTTTTAATTGGCTCAATGCAAGAAAATGTCGGTAGGTGGAAGAATGTAGAACGCAGGTGCATCAGGCATGGAGGAGATTGAAAAGCTGAAAATAACCATCTTTGTTTATTTAGAGCACTTTGGATTGCAATATGTAACTTACATGCGTTCATATGTAAACTTACAAATATTGGGATCTGACTGAGAAAGAAATCATACATATAATTGTAAAAACTTTGACACATCATACTTCTAGACATTAGGCAGGGACCCTAAACTTGCTATGGAGTAAGATAGAAATCTGTAGGCTTATGAGGTACAAGGAACCATTCATAGAGGGACAGTAGCCCTAAAGTTTATCTTCTTTATTATGGTAGCGTAGTTGGATGCTCCCTATTGTTCCCTGTTATCAGCCACTTCAGGCTGGTTGTGGACTGTCTGTAGTATTCTTCTATGGGAAGGCTAGACAAATAGACACCTTTCCCTTAATGACCACTGCTTAAAGGAGCAATCCAATAAACGTTTTTTCATCCTCTCCCCCAGTTTGAAAATGATTCTGTGTATAGTGTAATGTTATTGAGTAACATATTGACACCTGTATTGAGAAGTTATGTGCTCCCCTTTGGAGCAATGACTTTCTTACTATTCCTCTGTTAGTGTTTCTAGTATGAAGAGAAGATAAAACTAAAAATGCAAGTCTATGTGAGTCAGATCAAGGCTCTAATAGATTTGCATTGATAGTTTGACTGTCAGTTCATACAGGAAACATTGTGTGCATCAAAGGAGCAGAGAACAGGTCTATGCTCCACACAGAAGCACATAACTTCACAATAAAGCTGTCAGGAAGTTTTTCAGTAGTATAGTGGTGGGAGGGCATTTTTTTTATGTAACAATCAACCAAACAATAAAACCAGCTGTATACTACATGGGCTATCGAGCCATGTGTGCTTAGGCATCTTTCTATCATATCTATAATAAGGAATGTTTCAGTAATTTGATAATGTCAGTCTTCATAAATTTCCCCAGTGTATTTCAGGGAAGTGGAAGTCAGGACTCTCAATGCAGTCCACTCATCAGATTGAGACTGTCATGGGAATACATTCAGAGTCCTGACTTCAACCAAAATACACTCAGGGGAACTTATGACTTTTACACCAGTTTTTAGTATAAAATCTATTATAAAAATTATAAAATATCTGTGCCAAAAATTGTGAAACCACTTTTAAAAACCTGGCATGGCATGGGTTGGGAAAATGGTGTAGAGTTCAAATTCTGGAGCAAAAATAATTAATAAAGTTGGCAAATGTGATGGCAACAGTGGTTAAATTGGTGTTCCTGCAACAAGAAGTTACTAGCTATGACTAAGAAAGGACTTCCTTTCGAAACGCATCAGCTACCAGTTTGATTTACTACTATGGATTTACCATCTCTGTCTGTAACCATCCAAGCGATTGCATTTTAGTGTATCGACTCAATAAAAAGAAGGATTTTAACCAAGAGGATTCACCGGACTTCGCTTTTATTACAAGTTTTTGACTATGAGTCGTGACTGGTACAAAGTATTCTCACCTTTAAAGGGAGCCAATCAACTGAACAAGAAGACTGGATGGATGTGTTCAGTAATGGCTGTGCTTGGGAATTGAAGACAATGCACCCTGTGAACCATGAACTTCATGTAAATACTGGTTAAAATGGCTTTTTACATGCACCTCGGGGGGGGGGGGGGGGGGTCAGCAACATTTCACAGGTACAAATGGACTTGTATTTATAGCCTTTACAGTACTGTAGCAATGGTTTTCAGTGGCTAGGGAAGGTTATAGACTCTCTTTTAATACCCACATGTTATATTTTAGGAGAGAATGCATATAAAGGTATATCCACACAGGGCGCACACATTGATTTTCTATCCAGAGCATGTCAATTTTGTCACCAAGGCTTTATTCCTCAGGCTAAGGCCTCACAGGACGATCCACAGCACTAAAGCACTGTGGAAAAAAACGTGGCAAGAAACACATCGTGGTTCTTCCCACAGCACTTTGAACAGAAAGTTAATGGAGTTTTCCTCCGCGGATTTTCTGTTACCATTATATCTACAGGTAAGCTGCTGGCGTTTCCGTAGTTATAATTGACATTCTGCTATTTCCATGCTATTTCTGCGCCGGTTTTGGAATCGCAACGCGTCCGCACTATGGTTTTTACCGTAAAGTGGGCATGGTATTCTCAAATCGTGGCGTTTTTGGCCCATGGGCCCCGGCCTTAAATTGCTAGTGCTTATCCTATCACTGCAAAAACCACAACATTTCAGGTGTTTCAAATGTTGGAGAGGAATTTTGGAAAATCAGTTATTGATATTTTATGATTGAAAATCAGCAGCAGACCCCCTGGATGTATAACTACATGATATGTAAAAGATATTTTAGGGTCCTATATGAGGTGACAATTGAACAAACAAATGTTTGTAGAAATGCTTGTTCCTGCAAATGTTTTTGGCCAGCCATAAATTGGTAAGATGACTATTAGCGCATCATGAACACTACACCAAGATGAAATATTCACTTGCCCAGTGGCAGCTGTGATCTAATGGTAAGACAAGGGATCTAGACCAACATATTATGCCAGGAGCTTTAGTACAGGTTTGATACCTTTTTTAGAACCTGCACCATCTGGGTATAGTACTGTGTGGAGGACATAAGGAGATTATCATATATATTGGAGCATGAAGGGCCATTATGTGGTGTAATTGTACTGTATTGGGGCATAAGGGGCCATTATATGGGGCTTTGAACTGTATGGGCATAAAGTGCCATTATATGGGGGCATAAGGAAGCCACTGTACTGCATGGGGCATAAGGATGCCACTTTATGAGGGCATAAGGAGAACATTGTATGATGGGGTGTAGGTGGATACCATATGGGGGAATAAGGGGGCCATATCCATGTGGGGGCATGTCAAATATAGCTGCAGATGTCAACCACAGTTTTCAATCTTTACAATACAAAGGTCAAAAGTTCCAGAAAACCTACAGGTTTCCAGTAGATCACTGTGGTGGCAAAAAACACCCAATTTTAGTGCCTTTTAGTGGAAAACACTGCTGCCGCATGAGTTGTGTCACAAAGGGTCCCACTGAGGCTTTGTCGCCCAAGGGTCCACACAAACATGGAGTCAACCCTGACTACCATACAGGCTTAAGCATACATGTTATATGCATAAAACCTTACCCCCAGCCCTTTGGAGAGCTGATAACTGATAACACAACACAATACTACATGACAAACCAAAATCTGCTGCAGATGAATACAATTCATCTTTGTGAAAGTAATATGTACAGAGGAGTCATGAGGGTTAACCCATTATAGTTCACTTATTGGTCTATGTACAGTATCACAATCCCCCAGTGGCACTCGATTTTGTAAGCACACCTTCCACACTCATTAGCAGGTTGTGTAGGCAGTGCAGGTTTTCCCCTGCTAAACACGTTGAATCCCCCAATTCAATTAGAGAGAGGTCCTGATTATTAAAATTCACTATTAGAAAATTGGATGCTTCATTGAAAGTGAGCTGTGAAATGAGCGGCTCTTTGCTTCTCCCATGGCCGCTGCTGCTAGAACACCAATCAGTCCCTCATTTGGGCACAGCGATGTCCAGGGTTGTCCCATGGCCCTGATTACACATCTACATTTCTTATGTGCGTGTTTTAATCTCCAAATTGCAAAAACATTAACATTATTGATTGATAAAACATCAATCCGACAGAAATTTAATTAAATTAAAATGTGTCGGGGAGAGCTCAGCTCCGCTCAAGGTATAAATCTTTGGCATTAAGTTGACATAGACAGTAGCAAATGATGATGTTTATTTATCTCTTGCCATGTCTACCTGCATTACCAATAAATGAGCTCATTCTGAGATGGGCTGCCCTCTCCAATGCTCGGAGCACACGGGTGACAGTGTCACAGTCACAGCAGTGCATTAGAAATATTTGTGATTTTAATACAATTTCATCAGTTCCATTTATTGAATTTATTTCAACCTGTGCATTTACTTTGTAAGTGCTCAATGGGTAAAAAAAGAAAGGGAAATGTGTGTGTATGCGGTT
Organism: Leptodactylus fuscus; assembly: GCF_031893055.1. Taxonomy (NCBI): domain Eukaryota; kingdom Metazoa; phylum Chordata; class Amphibia; order Anura; family Leptodactylidae; genus Leptodactylus; species Leptodactylus fuscus. The sequence goes on along the minus strand of NC_134271.1, from coordinate 52,435,633 downwards.
AATAATACTGGCACAGAATAAGAACTGCATCTTGTACAGTATTGCTAGATTCCACAGTCCTCAGACAATAAGGTACCCTGAAGCTATTGCGACATACTATAAAATCTGTGACTACCATGTGTCATTTATAGTACTGGTTACATATGGTAGAAGGACCAGTACATAAGTAAACTGTACCCTTTGCTATCTCTCTTGTTACACCTCTGGAGCATGTCCTGTTGAAACCCTGGGCTTTAGAAACTTGGCATTTTATATTCAATGTATTTACACCACAAAAATGGCACAAATTGCCAGGACGCAGAGATCAGTGGATCTCACTAGTAGTTTCCCAGGCGATCAGGTTGCACCCAAAATACTGGTCATTCCTTCCTAAACCAACTGTGCCTCTTTGGGTTTGAGGACAGCTACCCACTATCAATACATGTTCTTCCTAGGTATTTCTCACAGGGTTGCTGCAGCCTCCCTCTTCCAATGACTCCAACCCTCCTCATGATTGCTTGGTGTATTATAAAGGATTACAGTTACTTTTTGATGATTCTTCCACTTCAGTTCTGGCACTCAGAATGTTATGATACTGCCTGATACAAAGGTGTAAGGTCAAATTCCAAACAAGTGGCCATCACACAAATGTGTATGCAGCACCTGGAAAGTTCTATATATGAAGATGGGTTCTGGTCAGAACACTATAAATGTTCAGAATGTGCTATGCCTGCTAATCCATTTGCACAGATGTCTGCTTGGATTCATATCGTCTTTGTTTTGCCTGTGTATCTTGGTGTCAAATGTAAAGTCTTGTTCCTTATTTATATCTATTACTTGCTTGAATGTACTCTTTTGCTTATTTTCTATTTTTTTATTAAAATCACCTAAATCACCTAACCTACATTTCCTCCCTCAGCTCTATCACTCAACCCGTTCTCTGCACTCATTCAATGACCTAACACTTACATCCTCTATTATCAGAACCTCTCACGCTCGTATACGACTTCTCCTGACTTGCACCACTTCTCTGGAATGCTCTATCCTGGACAATCAGATTAACTCCCAATTTCTACAGCTTCAAGCACAAACTAAAAACACATCTTTTCAGACAGGCCTATCACAATTTAGGATGTAAACCCTTCCGTACTGTAATTAGAATCCCTAAGAGGAACCCTCCTCTGTTCATGCTCCAAAATTACCCCACATGATATGATGCAATTTCATAACTTTATATGTCCAGGCACCATTTGCACGTTAAAGGACACGACTGGTGACGGCTCATATAGTTTTATGTTTGTATAATGACAGTAACCTCTATTACAAAATTGTCGGACTATTGTATAAGTAATGCCGCCCCTGCTACCTCTTGTGTCACCCCCTCTACCTCATAGATTGTAAGCTCTTGCGAGCAGGGCCCTCAGTCCCATTGTAAGAAGTGACTATTTCTTCATAATGTATCTTTTTGTCTGTACTTGAACCATAAAAATCGTACAGTGCTGTGGAATATGTTGGCAATATAAATAAAATATACTATTATTATTACATGGTCACTACCTTCCTCAAGAATTAATTCTCATAGTATGGGTATGTGCATCCATGTTGGGTGTGTGTCTTTGTAAGGCAGTGGCAAGCACAGACTGCACAGGGTAAGCCTATTGTTATTCTATATCTAATCAAACAGCATCAACCTTATGTCTCTGCAACAATACAACAATGTTTAGCCACAACATTCAATAGCTCTGGGATTTATATGCATATTACAACTGATTTAGGGTGATAGTGGGCCCCCTCACCTACTAGGCCGCTGTGCAGCTGTACAAGTTGCACCAATGGTATATCTGCCTCTGTTATAAGGGACATGATCTCTATAAAGGTACCACATCCATCAAACATTTCAAAACAGAAAGTCAGCCATGGTGAAGAAGTCTATTTTTCTTCAGGCTGCTGATCTGGAATTTGCCTGTCCATAGCTGTTCTAAGTTTCTCCACCACACTCTCCTAGTCCACCAGCTCCTTGTCGGCTAGCTCTGACATTGACCTATGCACCTTCACACATCAAGTCTTCCTACTTACCATATACTTCACTGCTCACACACGCCCTCACTTGGCAACAAACACATCTTTATGAGCATGTCTAGACTTGCCAAACTCTATGGCACAAAGCTCTCAGCACTGCAATGTTCACAATCACATCAGTACAGGGCACCAAGACAGCGATCCCAACTGCTAGTCACCTCCTCCTACAAGATAGCAGCAGCGAACCTTGTTCCTTACATCAATAAATGAAAACATCCTTGCCAATATTTGGCATAGAAAGGTGACTGTTCTGCAAAGTCTTTCCCTATTGTCAAGACTAGGGTTGAGCCGATCTTGACTTTTCAGGATCGATTTTAAAATCCGATTTCCGATCATTTTTCATTCGAACCCGATCTCGATCCCAATTCTGATCCCAATGCAAGTCAATGGGATTTTTTTAATAATCGGAGATCGGATTTTAAAAGCAATCCTACCCCCTGGTGTCCACTTACCTCCAGAGATGGCTGGTCCTGTGCCCCGTGCCTTCATTCTTTGCCTCCCTGCTGCTCCACGCTGCTTTTCTTCCTTCGCTGCCCCCTCCCTGCCAGGTTAGGAGAGTGTGGGCAGGTTAGGAGAGTGTGGGCGGGTACTGGGAGGGGAGACGTCACGTCTCCCCGCCCTGTACCCGCCCACACTCTAAGCCACAAGCCCCGCCTACCTAGCGCTTTAAACACTAACCTGGGAGGTGGGGCAGCGAGGCAAGAAGAAGGAGGGCACTGGAGCAGCCATCTCTAGAGGTAAGTAGCTGCTAGAGATTTAAAAGCAATCCTACCCCCTGGTGTCCACTTACCTCCAGAGATGGCTGGTCCTGTGCCCCGTGCCTTCATTCTTCGCCTCCCTGCTGCTCCACGCTGCTTTTCTTCCTTCGCTGCCCCCTCCCTGCCAGGTTAGGAGAGTGTGGGCAGGTTAGGAGAGTGTGGGCGGGTACTGGGAGGGGAGACGTCACATCTCCCCGCCCTGTACCCGCCCACACTCTAAGCCACAAGCCCCGCCTACCTAGCGCTTTAAACACTAACCTGGGAGGTGGGGCAGCGAGGCAAGAAGAAGGAGGGCACTGGAGCAGCCATCTCTAGAGGTAAGTAGCTGCTAGAGATTTAGTTTAGCCTTCTATTCGAATGAATGGAGGCAGCCGGCGCGCAGGGGGTTAAGGCTGTGTGTCGGCTGCTTCCATTCATTCCTATGGAACTGCAGCGGAGCCTTCACACTGAATATACAGTGTATACTCAGTGTGAAGGATAAGCAATGCATTGTGGGAAAAATCACTGATCTCGATCCCACATAAAAAGATCGTGTTCGGAATTCTGATGGCGATCGTGAAATTTTCTTGATCGCCGATCGGAACCCAATCTTTTCCAAACATGATCGCTCAACCCTAGTCAAGACCCCTTTTTGTGACATGGGCATGCAATGTGCTGGCCACGCTGCTTTTTGGAAGTTGACAGGCATGTAAAGTTGCCATGTCATATCAATTGAAAGAAAGCCTGCCGGATGTGTTAGCATTCTGCTGGAAACAGGTAATTTTCCCACATTTTCAGGGGGTCAGAAAGATCCCCCATTCTGCTGGGTACAGGAGATTTCCCATGTTTACCAGAGTCAAGAAGATCCCCATCATTTTGGGAACCTGATGGCTGATTGAGGAAAGTAGGCAAGTATGAAGGCTATTACACATGTACCTTTTGTATGTTAATCCACTCAGTAGTTTTTTATTCATATGCTAAATATCCTCCAGTGAGAACCCGGAAGTCGTAGCGAGCATTTTTTCTGCTGTGTGCTGTGTATAAGAGCAGGAAGATGTGTCATCATCATCATCATCATCAGCAGCAGCAGCAGCAGCCTGTGCTGTATACACAGCAGACAGTGCTCACTGAGACTTCCTGCGCTCACTGGAGGCTAATTAGCATATGAATAAAAATGGGCTAATTCAAAATCTACTGAGGGGATTAACATACAAAAGGTATGTGTTGAACAGCCTTTCTAAAGGCTATGCAAGTATATGTTTAGTTAAAAATGACTTTTCCCAATGATAGAGCCCCTTTAACTCCTCTTACAAATATGTTACACCTGAGTTCCTGCAGTTATGTCTGAGCCTGCCAGTCCCTATTATTTCTAATTAAGTACACATGAAAGAAAAAGCTAGCTACTTCCTTACATCAACAAAAAAAAAGTGAGAGAGTTTCATATCCAGGACATGGTCATTGAAGGGTGACTGGTAGTGTCTAAACCCCACCTATTAGTAGAAATATGCTCCCTTTGTGTCCACTGATATGTAGTCATGTAAGTAGGATCCAAGAGCTTGGATCAATGCTGGTTTGATGTAATGGAAGAATTGATGTATGAGCTGTCCAGATTTCATCCATAAACAAGAGTGTGGTCCCTACTTAATTTTATAAGCAATATGATAAATGGGATTAAAGAATGCAACCCAGCAATGACACTGGGATGCTACCTGTAATGGCTGGAGAAAGCTTCTTGTGGGTTTGGTGCACAGTTCCACCTACTCAAATGCATTAATATCACAGGGAACTTGGATGTTTCTTTTGATTGATTGCAAGGTTGTATCAGACATAAAATTAACAGGAAGCTTTATTAGTTTATGAGAGTTTTTATTGCATCTTTCAATTTAAAAGCACTTTCCTCATATTCTGTGGTCTGATTTCATCATGATGTTGTGATAAGCGCTGAGGTTCCCAAGGGCTGTAAACATCCCCGCAAAGTATCATGCAACCTTCTAGCTAACACTGGAGGTGTACTTGTAGCCTCCTGTTAGTTTTTGGCAAGGCAAGATTTGAATTTTAAATGTACAGTATGTTATAAGTATATTGGTGTTGAATTTGAGGGAACTGCAGGGATTATTCTCTACAATTAAAATGAGGGGTATGCAAATTTACAGATATCCATAGGTAATTCCAGAAGACAAATTCATAAGACATATCCACTGTAAATCACAAGATTTAACTGTGGATTTGCCTCTACAGACTGAACAACTGATCGGATAAAATAAAGGTATGGTGCTTAGTTTACCTATAGCCTTTCACTCCAATGCTACACTGGTGCTCCGCCAGTCTCTGCTCACCTAGTTATTTCATGTGACTGCTGTAGTAGTCATGTGCTGACATGTTATTGATGGAGGAGGTATGTTTTTCCAATGACGCTTCTGTTGTCATATACTATACATATATATATATATATATATATATATATATATATATATATATATACAGTAGTGTGTGTGTGTGTGTGTGTGTGTGTGTGTGTGTGTGTGTGTGTGTGTGTGTGTGATCCACAGCACTTGCTGAAATTGAAAAAAATAGACAATTTGTCTAGGTTTGCTCCAAAATAAATACGCCGAAAACTTCCTACAACTGCAATGTGTTAAAATCCCCAAATATTTATCAAAAAGTGTCTTTATACTTTACTGATTACTGATAGACGGACAGCCTTTTAAAGTGGGGCCACAGGGAGACATTGTTACTGTATGGGTTGTGCATCATGGGGCGTAATAGTGTGAAAGGGGACAGGAAGAAACATATTTTATGGAGGGTCTAAGGGACCTTTATAACATTTGTGGTTTTGGCACAAGGAGCCCAAAGATGCATCACAATGGACTGCTACTACTGTATGAGTACTCTATTCAGGTGGAATGTGCGTACCCTTGGGGGTAGGTTCAACTATCTACAGATGTAAATGCTGTGGTGAGAGTCTTCCCATTCCTACTGGTAATTCATGGGGTTCTCTTCAGACCCTCGGAATATGATTAACAGAGGCCCAGGAGAGATGAATAAATATAACAAACTTTGTTACTCACCTCCCCTGGACTCTGGCATGTCTTCCCATGATCTTGAGATCTCCAGAGATAGTGCCATGACTACTCAGCCTGTGATGTCATTTCTGGAGACCGGAAAAGCATGAGCAGCATTGGAGCCCAAGGAAGGTAAACCAATCAATAAATATATACAGAAAATGAATATAAATATATTAAATATAAATAAATATATGCAGAAACATATATACAAACACAAGCATACAAATGTTTACATGTCTAGCATGTCAAATATTTTTTAGTCCAAATTAGATATGCCAAGTCGTCTAAAGATGCACCACACAGTGCCAAAGATGTGCAAAATATATTTATGCTAGTGTCTAGTTGTAACCACAATAGTAAATCTGAACCACAGAGTAAAAAGTATGCAGATGACAGCATATGTCTTGTCTTTAGTGGGGACTTATGCCTCTGAACTACAGATCCTCCACTTGGGGCACAACTGTGGAAGGGGATGGATTCCTCTACCCTACACATATACAGGAAGTGTTAAGTCTATTTATGTGGAGAGTACATGCCCTTTGTAGGGGTGAACATGTGTACATGCATGTAGAGAGCAAGTATATGTGTACGTATGAAGTGCATGCTTTCTATGGAATTGGGCTGACAACAAAAATGTACGTTAGGTACAAAATATTCTCTAAAACATCAAATGCCAGAAGCTATAGTGGAGAAAAGAGGGCGACACAAACTCTCTGCTCATGATTCCAGCAGATTGGTATCTCATTAAAGGGACAATAGCTTAGAACAGTATATGGGATTTCCATTAAAAGTTTTATTCAAGCAGACATTTAAAGGAACCTAATGAATGTCACCTATGAGAGGACACTTAGTAAGTGGCATTGTGAAATTATTGATTCATCCCGTGCCTGCAGATAATAAGTGGCCAGACACAGACAATAAAAACAAGGTTGCAACTGGCTTCCTGCTAATAAAAAAAAGATTTCCCCACTTAAATCCTAAGAGCTGGCCCAGACTTTGTTTTGCGATATATATATATATATATATATATATATATATATATATATATATTAATAATGAAAATTTGTTTGAAGCTAGGGCTTGATGTGGTCCACTTCATACTGCTGATCTGGTGTAAGAAAGCTTTTCTGATATGGGAGGATGTCTGGACCTATTTAGTTAGTTTTTTCTTATTGTGGGGCATTTGACCCAGATGATATGTGTAAACTGGGCTCGATATGACAAGGGATTATGTGTTTAGTTGCCAGTTTGTAATGGATTATTGTATGATAGTCTTCCTTCAAGTCTGATTAAAAAGCTAAATTTCCACTGGTATAAGACTTGCATTAAATTTAAAAAAATAGGCAGCACCAATGTTGCCCATCTGCAGTGTATGGTATTGCAGATAAGTATCTTTCATGTGCGAGAGACTAAGCTGCAATAGTTTTCCAGTGTGAACTTTATGGCATGCTTCATGTAAATCCTGACCTGGACTCCAAGCATTATAGTCATCTAAGAGGTTAGGAGTCCCTGCCTCCCTGCAGCTCTACTGTTCCATATTGTAATCTTGTTTTCAGTACAGGACAGCAGAATCTCAGGGAAGCTGGGACTCTGAGCATCTCAGATGACTATGGGAGTCCAGGTCGCAGCTCAGGGTTTGGTCCAGGAAATACCGCTGACATTCTGTCCATATCTAATGGACCGAATCTGCCTGTGTGTGACAGACCTCTTGTATATCTAGTTAGTGATGTAAATAACCCCCATCAACCCACCCAATAAGCCCCATCTTTCATAAACCTCTTAGTTATCATACTACCCCCTCATCCCCCATTATTGATATTGAAGAAGTGGTCCAAATCTCAAAAGCCTGGAAACAAAAAAGAAAAAGGATACAACTTATTGGACATTAATGTTAGAGATGAATATTTACATGCTAAAAGTTTGTGTGAATTCTTATATTGTGATGACTACCATTAGTTAAATTTCTCTAGCAGACACTTGGGGGTCCCCTGCCATTCGAATACTGTCATATAGGGTAGGTACAACCCTCTCAATTTTAGTTAATGACAAAACATTAATGATCTATCTACTCCATCTTCCATTTCATATAAGCAGATGCAATTGTACAATGAACACATGAAGGTACCTGCTCAGATTTTCATCGTAAGGCTATATACAGGGAGATGGATCTGAGTACTGTACATATTCACGTGCACTCAGAATGTGTAGAATTACAGAGCTCACTGCCATTCAGAGCCTTAGGGTACGGCCTAAATGAGCTGTGTCGTACACATAACCTTTTCTTTTTGGTCAATTCATTTGTCAGGCTGCAAGTAAGCATGGCTGACTATGCAAAACAAGGACCCTCAGAAGGAAATCAAGGGGAGAAAGAAATCAAGGGACAAACAAATGAGACAAAGCTCATGATTATATTGCTAAGGGGCATGTCCGCAGCCTCAATCACTGGCAATCGAGTTAACCCTCACTGGAATTAGTATTGCCATTATACACAATGGTATTGGAGAGCTTTGAGAATGACAGCTATAGTAAGAGTGCAATTTGCAGAATCAGTGGTGTTTTAGGGGCACCAGCCTTTTACCCACATTGGCATGGGGTATCAGCACTCTTTCACTATGGATACACTAGATATTAATAAGGGAAATCCTAACCTTTGATAACCTTTCTTTATGCCCTATTAAAATAATAATATATATATATATATATATATATATATATATATATATAAATTTTTTTTATTTTTTTTTATTTTTTTTTACAGCAATATGACTGTCTGCTTAAAGGGTTTGTCCACTTTATAATTTTTTCATTTTTAATTTTGTTTATATTATAGGAAATCATGCAGTTTTCTAATATACATGTTTTTACAACCCTGCTCTCATACCAGTTGGTAACCTTTGTCTCTATAGTTGTGGGACCTGCTGCTTTTCCATTACAATGGGTCCCACTTGTATCTGCTACTACTGCAGCCACTAGGGTGTGTTCACACAAAGCAATTTGCTGCGGATTTAGGGGCGGATTCTGCTCCCAAATTCATGGCAGATTCCACGCTGAAAAAAATAAGTGTCCTGTTATATATTGCTGTGGATTACTCAAGATTCCCTGCTGATAAGGTCCATTCACCTGGGTCGAATCAATATAGAATTGTATTGTCCATGGTCCAGTCAGTCCTGTGTAATGTGTCCATGAATTAACAGAACATGGCTATACGTGACTTCTGCCCACATGTACACGCACCTATACACATATACCTCCAAACCATCCCGGATTAAGTAGGACAGTTCCAGATTCCAGGTGCTGTCCCACTGTTCAACTCATCTGTGTCGGGACTTGAACTCAAAGGTGAAGCCTCTGTTGGATATTGTGGGGATACCAAGAAAGGGACATAATACTGTGAGAGCAATGAAAGGGGGGCTTCATACTGTCAAACTGGAGAGGGATGTTATACTGCGGTCACACCAGGAGATGGACTTTCTCCTTTGGGGGCACCTTTATACTGTAGGAGTAAGCTGGAGGGGGACATTAGGAAGAAAACATTATAATGTGGGAGCATAACATGTCATGGTGACTGTTGGAGTGTTATACTGTTTCGGAGCACAAAGAGAAATGGATGGGAATGGGCAACATCAAAGTGGAACAACAGGTTAGGCCATTTATATGGATACACCTAAATAAAATGGGAATGGTTGGTGATATCAACTTCCTGTTTATGGCACATTAGCATATGGAAGGGGTGAAACTTTTCAAGATGGGTGGTGACCATGGTGGCCATTTTGAAGTTGGCCATTTTGGATCCAACTTTAGTTATTTCAATGGGAAGAGGGTCATGTGACACATCAAACTTGTTGAGAATTTCACAAAAAAAACTATGGTATACTTGCTTTTAACGTAACTTTATTCTTTCATGAGTTTTTTACAGTTTTCAGACCACTTATAAAATGTGTTCAAAGTGCTGCCCATTGTGTTTGATTGTCAATACAACCCTCTTCTCCCACTATTGACACACTGATAGCAACACCACAGAAGAAATGCTAGTACAGGCTTACAATATCCATTGTTTCTGGTGCTGCACATCTAGTATCTTCACAACATAGACAATTGCCTTCAGATAACCCCAAAGATAAAAGTCTAAGGGGATTAGCTCAGGAGACCTTGGTGGCTATTCAAGTGGCCCACGATGACCAATCCACTTTTGAGGAAACTGTTCATCTAACACCCATAATGTGGGAGTGCACCAACTTACTAGAAAACCTCAGTGAACGTGCCAGCTTCAGTGCATAAAGACAGAAACACATCATCATATAGCAATTTCAGATATCCAGTGGCACTGAGGGTTCCATTGATGAAGAATGGCCCCACTATCTTGGTACCCCATAGACCACACCGTACCATCAATTTTTGTGTTCCAACAGTCTTGGAGGGATGTTCAACTGATGCCACTCTCCAGTGACATGCGGCGAATGCTACGCTGTGGGCTCTTGCTGAATGTAGCTAGGACAGCTACTGATGTTTCTTCATTAGTGACAGTTTGCATGCATCCACATTTTAGCAAATCCAACACTGAGTCAGTTTCACGAAATTTGGCAGTTTGTTAACTGTTGCATGGGAGATGGATGGTCTCGTAGGGTGTCTTGCATTGAAATCTGCTGCAATGACCCGGGTACTGCATTCACCAGACATCAACACAATTTCTATCCACTCCTCATATGTTAACCTTTGCGAATGTCAATGGCTGTAAACAAAGAGAAAATTGTTACTAACTCATGAAAGAATAAAGTTACGTTAAAACCAAGCACACCTTGTGAAATTCTCAATAAGTTTGATGTGTCACATGATGCTCTTCCCATTGAAAAAACTAAAATTGGATCCAAAATGGTCAACTTCAAAATGGCCACCCATCTTGAAAAGTTTCCCCCCTCCCATATGCTAATGTGCCACAAACAGGAAGTTGATATCACCAACCATTCCCATTTTATTTAGGTGTATCCATATAAATGGCCCACCCCGTAAATAAGGCTAAATTCATGCTCTGTCCCTCTTTTAGTCCTTTGAAAAATAGGAGGGTATGTTCGTTTGGTGTGATTTGGCGCTGGATTTAAGGTGAATTCTCCCTCAAAATCAGCCCAATTTCCGCATTTAATGCTCCAAATTCTATTTACTGGGTGGCAGAGATCAAAGTAGGACACTAAAAAGTAAACATCCTGCTTGATCTTTTTGCAGATTCTATGGTTGATTCAGATCAGTGGCGTAACTACCAGGGTAGCAGCTGTCACAGGGCCCGGGACATTAGGGGCCCGGCGACAGCCGCTACCCCTGCATTTTTTTTCTTTTTTTAATAGGCCGTTACCAGCTGGAGTTATGCCAATCAGTAATGGGCCCTAGTTACTTATCGATCCTGGCCAGGGCTGGGATCAGAAAGTGACACAGCGGGCCCCACAAGCACTATTATACTCATATTATACTGTGTGTAGGGGCTACTATGGTACATACTACTGTGTACAGGGGCCACTATGGGGATAATACTGTGTGCAGGGGCCACTACGGGGCATAATACTAACTTTTGAGTAGCGATAAAGTTGTTGAGTTTAAAGTTCTGAAGTTGTTTATATTTTATGGTTACATATAAAGGCTGTGGCCAATTTATTTCCATCCACAAAGTTGTGATATGTTTTTTCTTTATATTATGTTAATGTAAATTTAAAGGGTATGACTTATAATCCCATAACCATTGGCTTATCGGAATAAGTGGAGCAGCGCCTATTGAAGGATGCAAAGAGTTGGAGTTGGAGTTGGTGGAGGTGGTGAAAAGTCCTCTTTAAGTGCACTTTTTGAATGAATCTGTGTGTAAGTAATGTAAGTAAGTAAGGCAGTAAATACAGTAAGTCATCCCTTCCACAGGGTTAGCCTTAGGTAGTCCCTACTCAAGATAGGTTTGGTGGGCTCCCTCTTCTGTACCATTGCGTACATGTGCACAGCAATACAACTGCAATGTTAGTTTTACCTGCAAGGTGAATGGTAGAAAAAAAAATACTGGAATTTTAAGTTTTTGTCTGCAAACAAAAAAACAAACAAACAAAACAATTATAAAACGTAATCAGAGGTTTTATGGTGGGCAGATGCCCATGCCTATCCTTTTTCATTCTCTTTCTCTCTTTTTGAGATGCTAACTGTAAAGTATTTTGCCTTCGTTCTGCTTATTTTTGTTAAATTTTGCTAGTTGGCTGTGTCAGAGTATTTACTTGTCCCCTCTCCCTCTTACCTTCTCTCAGCTTCCCTGTTTTTGTTCCTCCAGTATTCCTGTACATCCCTCCTATCCCTCCCTACCTCCCATTGTCAACTGTGCTTCATGTTGTTTCACTGTTATTGCTAAATGTAATTAAAAAAAAAATAATTAATGCACAAAAAAAAGTAATAAAGTGTTATGATACCCAAAATGTCATCAATAAAACCATCAGGTCTTACCACAAAAAAAGAAGTCCTCACGAATTCCATTGACAAAAAAATAGTTCTGGGTCTTGGAAAGTGGCAATGCAAAAAAAAAAAAAAAAAAACAACAACAAAAAGGTTTTTACTTTGTGAAAGGAGCAAAACTATAACATATCGACTCAGTAAATAAATTTATCAGGAATAAATTAATCAAAGTGAGTGCACAAAAATTATGGCATAAAAAGGTAATGGCGAGATTGCTGTTTTTTTCTACTCTTTCCCAGAAAGAGTTAATAAAAGTTAATCGATGAGATATATCTACCCCAAAATAGTACCAGTAACCTTCCTTTAGATTTACTCAGTAGCAGAGTGGGTGCCATAACCCCAGGATCTCCATTGTGTCACACAGTGGTAATGCTTGCTATCAACTTGATAGTTGCAGTCTACTGTATTGCAGTCTTCTTAATGGTGCTGTGTAACCATTTCTCCATGCACTTCTATGAGGCTACGGGGGTTACAGTCCCTGCAGCCCCATCACAGTGAATGGTCACACAAGCACACTACCGCTCCATTCACAAGGTAGTTTTAGGGTCCCCCGTCCTCTGGTTTGACATCAGCAATTGGACACTTATCCCCTCTCTTGTGGATATGGAGTAAGAGTCCGTAATGGCACAACCCCTTTAAATAATTTCAAAATGTTCTGTTTTTCACCTTCCAGTGAGAATTTCCTTCCAAGAAGGGAAGTGGAGACTGCATTTAAAACAAATTCTAGGTCATTTTAATCCTTGAAGGATGAGCGCAGGTCTGAAATAATTTGCATTGATACGAGAATGATGCTTCGTATTAGCTGTGATCAAACAAGCGCACTTCCCCCCGCAACCGAAATGAATTGTTTCAATCTCATCTTCATTCTACTGTTTTTGAACAAAATGCTGACTTTGATGAAATTCTCCTTTAATTCCTCACACGTCTGGAAGTTATTTTTCTGTGAAAATAGAGCTTTAATTGTAGATGATATCCTTTTATTCACCTTGATTTCAATGCCTTAATTGGATTGGAAAGATATAAAGTTTGTTTTTGTCAAGATACATTAAGGACAACACCAAAATGTGTTTCCTTTCATTTCCTCTACCCCAAATGACTCCGCACGGTAGGTTTAACCCTGTAGCTTCCTAGTGACAGGGCGCGTTTAGGGCAAGCAATTCGCACTTTCTCTGCTGTTCCAAAATCTATCTTACAAGGCTGATTTATGGAGTGCTTGAGGAAGATTCATTACACATTATTTTAATTTTAAGTGAGAGAACATTGGTTTTTATGCATCAATAAAACTGCCAGCTTTGAACAAGCACTTACTGGAGCGATCTAAGGAATTTGCGTCAAATGTATTAGAATTCAGAGCAGGGAGCGTGAAGCTATATAGCACGAGGATGACATAAAAGGTGACATTAATACCATCTGCTTTGTACATAGTCTTACAAATTGTGTGTCTTGAATATTTAACAATTTTAGTTATGAGATTCATATATTATAATAAAGGAGTAACTGCACTTTATGGTCTTTGCTTAAACTGCGTAGGGATACATAGAGCTGTCTCTAGTACTGTCTGTCTGCATGCTGAAATGTCTGTATACTCTATTAGGCACAGGCCCCTCACATATAAGAAGATACTAGTATGCTATATGGAATATGGTAGGTAGGGGGCTCTGTTAAATATTTTGCTTTGGGACTCAGGAACATCAAAGTTATTCCCCTGTTCACACTCACATTTGGTACACATCGTCTTCATTAGACGGCCCTAAACATTAGATAAAGAGGAAATCTGGGAACTGGACAGTGCTCTGAGGATAGTGCAGCATGACAAAAATAGCTGAATGAAGAAATACATTCTATTAATAGTAATGGCACAAAATACCTTCATGATGATGCCAATCTCCTCTTAAAGGGGCTCTATCATTGGGAAAAGTCATTTTTAGCTAAGCCCATACTTGCATAGCCTTTAGAAAGGCTATTCCACACATACCTTTTGTAGGAAAATGGACTCAGTAATTTTTGAATAAATCCGTTTTTATTCATATGCTAATTAGGCTTCTCCGTGCACTGGAAGTCTCACCATGCACCCTCTCTGCTATTCTCTATGTGTATGTACAGCAGAGGCTGCTGTGCTGATGATTCATCGCTCTGCTCTCATACACAGAGAATAGCAGACTGTGATCACAGACACTTCCGGTACACAGAGAAGGGACATATTCAAAAACCACTGAGGCAATTTACATACAAAAGGTAAATGTGGAATAGCCTTTCTAAAGGCTATGAAAGTATGTGCTTAGCTAAAAATGACTTTTCCCAATGATAGCGCCCCTTTAAATAGTTATGTTAAATAGTTTCATACCAGAAAAGGTGGTTCCTAAACTAGATAGAGGCTATCCCTCTACTCATTTCAGCCTATAGTCATGGCAATAACTTTTGGCCAAGCGCTAATCGGAAACTTGTCTACATTGATTACACACAAAAAGTTCTGGTTGTAAATGATCCAATGTTTGGAATGACACTGCTGCTCAAGGCCGCTGCCACATTGTGGTTTAACTGGATTGAGGTTGTAAAGATTTCAAGAGGATCCAATAATAGGCCAAGCCACCATGTAACCCATGCCCAAACTTAATTCGTGGCAGGTTTTCTGCAGAAATTTCTGCAACAGTTCTAATTATCTAAATATGGTTTGCAGAAATTGTTGTGTTTGCCACGGAAATAACCTTATTTAGGACAATCACACCGCTGAACGCCGGCCAAAAACTTGGTCCATGGAGCGTCTGGAATAACTGGCACGACTGCAGTTCAGCGAACTGATATATACAGTTCAGTTTAGCTGATTCGGTGGGCAAAAACTGCGTGACACTCTTTGAAACTGACCTTAGATGTGTGGTACCGATTCTAAGTCACTGAAATTTCTGCCACAAATGAAGACGGTATACTGTTTTATATCGGAATTGCAATATTGACAACTGTAAAATATCTTCCAATTTGGTGGCTATCTGGGCAAATTTACCGATAACCTAATTAGACATCATAGTGCTTCATAACACTATCTGACCACACATCCTACCAGCCTTGGCTTATAGACAGTGGCAAATTTGCTGTTTCTTATTATCTCTTCTGCTTGTGTTTGAGAATATCGAAAGCTTGTTATACCATATTATACAGTTCTAATGGCATGGATTGACAATATGAAGATATGCTAAGTATAGAGAATCAGTAGAACCTGATCACTATTGTTCTGATGTTTATCTTTTAATTATTTTATGTTGCTCAAAGGTCAAGATAAAGAAAAAAAACGTCATTTCAGACAACTCTGTAAAACTCACAATCAGGACCAGAATAGCAAATACTCCTCTTTAGAATCCTCTGTTGATAAAAGTTCTGTTGTTGCTAGTTATGTTCACAAAACACGGCCAATTAAGAGCTAATTCTGGCTCATACAAGGTCATGAGGAGCAGATAAGGCAGCTGGAAGACCAGACAGCTGACTCATACGGAATAAAATATTTGAAAAAAACAACTTTTTTTTTTTCCCTTGCCTCCCTAATGTGACTCGGCAAAAAGTTACAGCATAAAGTTCTACAACATTTTTTTTTAATTGTTCTGTTTTGCAAAATCACTTTGGGTCCTTCAGCTGCCAGGAAAAAGTTTTTTTTTTTTTGGCCATGTCTCAAGAAAGTTAAGTTATAGTGGCCGTGATTATTATAATGTTTTTGCTTTACAATATACTGGAGTTTAGTTAGCAAAAAAAGATAAGGGATAAAAATATATTGTAGGAAACCAATATTTTAGGCAGGCCTAATAAAGAGATGGGAAACACTATTCCTTTTGAGCAGGGCTGAATCCAGGTATAAGTGGATTCATAAGGGATATGAAATTTGGAATAATGTCGCTTCCCTAGAGTTGTGCAGAAAGTAGGGTGAGCTTAAAGAGGACCTTTCATCACTTGGGGCACATGCGGTTTTATATATCGCTAGAAAGCTGACAGTGCGCTGAATTCAGCCCACTGTCGGCTCTCACGATCTGTACCCCAGGTGAAAAGCTAGCGGTGCCGATACTGTAGCTCTTCACGGTCAGAAGGGCATTTCTGACAGTCAGTCAGGAACGCGCTTTCTCACAGCAGCGCCTATAGCGATGTACTGTGAGAGCGCGGCATAAACGAGTACTGGGGGGGGATGTTCCTCACCACTCAGCACAGAGCTATAGGCGCTGCTGTGAGGAAGGGCGTTCCTGACTGACTGTCAGAAACGCCCTTCTGACCGTGAAGAGCTGTGGTATCGGCACCAATAGCTCTTCACCTCGGGTACAGATCTTGAAAGTCGACAGTGTGCTGAATTCAGTGCACTATCGGCTTTCTAGTGGTGTATAAAATTGCATGTGCCCCAAGTGATGAAAGGTCCTCTTTAAGGAGTATAGAATAGAATAAAGAAATAAGTTGTACTTACCTTCCTAATCACCTACCACTTGCAAGCTGATGGTTCCTCGGGCCATGTTGCTGTGAGCCCCCTATGGCCAATGAGTCCCAAATTATTCCCAGTCTTGCTTTACGCTTATATAAATTTAGTTTTTCTTCTATGTCTATAAAGCAGTTCCCAATTTCTATAGGCAGAGACTTGCCATGAATATGTGATGGGTCGAAATGTCCATAAATATGTGAGGGATAGAAATGTTGTTACTTGCACTGAAAGGGGACAATTAAAAAACTCTAGTTGCCAAACATTACGACTGGCAGATATCTTGGTCTATGAAGGGAGTCTTGCCAAATGAAGGCTAAAATGTGCCACAAGACTAGACAAGAATGGATAGCTGTTCTGGCGTAGCCATCCATCCATGCATTACAGGGTTAGCCATTCATTTCATCACCACCATGTAATATTTCTCCAGCAATGGCCACTGAAGGGGAAATTAATTCACATTATCCAATCCTGATACTTTCCAAAAAATTTTAAACGACTTGCATGTAAACTGATAAGCTGCCAATAAAGTGAAGAACATTCTATCACACACACACACACAATACACATATGCAAAACATTTATATACTGTTTATTGTCAGTGCCGTTGTATGGAAATATTGTACTGATCATTCTCTTCCTGGCCATATACAGCAATATGTACACTTACGTGCCAGATTTGCTAAATTCTTCCCTGTAAAGAAAAGTAGTTGTTGTTTTCCTAATCTAAACACAGTTTGGAGGAGAATACATGATAAAAGATGTCAAGAGGTGGATAGTATGCTCCAGGAAACGGAAGGAGGTATTATCTTACTAAACCGGAGGTGTATTTGTGGAATGTCCTTCCAGTAGAGGTGAAACCAGCAGATTATTCAGTCATTCAGGGCTTCTATACATTCAGTTCCTGAGTGTGTGTGTGTGTATATATATATATATATATATATATATATATATATATATATTCTTTCTCTCGTTAATGTTTCCATCACCAAACTAAATACAAATCTAAGATCTTTCATAGCGTCATATGGAGTAGATTCTTTTACCAAGTCCTCCACAATAAAAAACATTTTTACAGAAAATTGGGCCCTTAGATCCCCAGCAAAGAAAATTTCCATGTAGTGCTATTTCCACATGCAGTCAATATAATACAAAATAATATACAGTCTCTAAATAATAATAATACTAATAACTTAGACAGCCAACTCAATACTACTACTTAATGGTCACATAATATCATCATGTACTACTAAATTATATTGGGTGTCATGACCTCAGAGGCTCATGGTACAAATTCCTGGTAGCATGCTCTGTCCTATCATAGCAGCTTCTGGAGGGAACCTTCACAATAACAAGTGAGTCTGCTGCCAATATAGTATCTGTCTTCTATTATTAATATTGAAACCTTATTATAAACACATAGACAATTTTTTAAAGCCTTCATTTGTATAGAGGTTAGAGATAGAGATATGTTTCTGTGGGGGCATTTCTGTTTACTGTAGGTACTTTGGTTAGTCTTCATTACAAGATAGACCAACAATGGTCAAAACATTTGCTCACCTTGGTTTAAGTCCTTGCTCACTCATGACCACTAAGGTTGTCGATCACCATTAGCTTATACATAACATGCTGTACAGCTGAATGATCATCAATGGCCAGTTTTAGTCCTGATTTTGTTTTGGTATGGCAATAGTTAACCACCTATTTGTTATACTAAAGGGGTATTATGGTAACACAAAAGATAGGGGTAACTTGCTGATCAGTGAGGGTCTGCTAAACCTGTCATTGAATGCCTACAGTACATTAAAGCCAACATTACTACACAGATGAACTACACCATGGATGCTTTTAAGGCAGTGGTTCTCAACCTTTTTAATGCCGTGACCCTGCAAGACAGTTCTTCATGTTGCGGTGACCCCAAACAAAAAAAATAATTTTTCACAGATAGTCTGCATACCTCCCAACTTTCGAACAACAGAAAGAGGGACAAAAAGTGCGGCGCAAATAGTGTGCTGCGGCAAATTTAGCTCTGCCCACTTTTATGTTGACTACGCTCATTCTCATTCATTTTCCACACAGTATAATCCTCCAATAGTGACCTGTAAATTATATGCCCCCCCATCTCTCCCCCAGTTTCATATACACACTTCATCTGCCCCCAGTTTCATGTCCCCCCCTCCATCTCTGTCCCCAGTTTCATGTCCCCCCATCTCTGCCAACAGTTTCATGTCCCCCCGTCTCTGCCCACAGTTTCATGCCGTTCTTCCTCCCCTTCATCTGCCCCAGTGTCATGCCATTCTCCGCCCCTTCATCTGCTCCCAGTTTCATGGGCCCCCTTCAATATATTCCACCTTAATATTTAACATAAAAAACACTTATACTCACCATTCCAACGCTCCCCCGCTGCTCCTCTCTCCACAGTCTCACTCACTCACATAGTTGTAGTCACGATGTGACATCACATCATGCCTACAAATGCAGGAGCCACAGCTGCAAACAGTAGCGCGGCTTCTCAGCAACTAATGCCATCAGAAATATATATTTTCCGATGGCTTTAAGCGACCCCTGTGTTTTAGCCGTTCGACCCCTGCCGGGGTCGCGACCCACAGGTTGAGAACTGCTGTTTTAAGGTCTTATGAATGCAGTCACATTACAATGCTGTACATTTTTTATACAGATCCATAATATAACAGACATAGAAGTCTATAGGACCCCACTGTGCCTTAATCACTACAATTGTTATATAGAGACACCTATAGTTTTACTATATTGTGACATATTGCATTGCAAGCCATGTTACGGAGTTAGCAAAATCTAATTATTAGTAAGAGAAGTCCTTGAGATGGAGAATTCACTTTCGCACGTCTTTACATATTGCTGTCACTTTAAACTCGCTGTCCTCTCTAGGCTGGCACAGTACTTGTTTTGGAAAGATAAGAAGAGATAAGCTTTGGGAATGTGCAAGGGGCTTCAAAGGGGGACTTATCTGTAGTGATGACTGCTTACTGCACAGGAGCTGAGTCCATTTGGCACCTGTCTAGAGCTCGTGTGATGGCAGACAAGACCTACTGACTTCATGTGTCAATCAGCTCAAAAGTATATACAGTATGTAGACCAAGGGAAGACAACCTGCAGCTCTCCAGCTGTTGTTTAAAGCCAAGTCCCAGCATGCTCTGCAGATGAGAACGCCTCTTTTCGGTCCTGATATTTTACAAATGACAGCAGCCTGGGATGATCGTTTTTGGTCATGTGCCCTGTGGATGGCATAGATAAGACAATTTAGAATGCAAATTGCTGATGTGATAAGAAAAAACTCAGAGTCCTAGCACAGAGTTCACTATTATCTTCAAGAACAACTAGCGCTGTACCTTCATGAAAAAGGGATGGTCTTCTGGAATAGTCTGAGAAGATAGTGACGTCTTCAAAGGGGAATCATAGCATGATAAGGGTGGTCTGCTCCTTGGCTGGAAGAGATGATCAGCAGCTCAGGTTCTCGCAGCTGTCTATCAGCACACATGGCTTGTAAGATCATCTCTGCTGAGAATTATCACCAGCCAACACTAGAGGCTGCATAGATGATAACTTTATTTTCTCTTGATAGCAGATGCCTGGCTAACTGAGCTGAAGGACATGTACCGAAGTGTGAACAGCTACATAGTGTATTAGTTTACTCTCGGTCCTATGTAAAAACCTATAGAATTTGTGTCAAATGGACAATCTGGCCCTGCTACGTATGACACAGTAAAGCTACTGTATAGTCACAAGTATTTGTCTTTATTTTTTTTAACATACGATTCGTTTCTATGGGATGTAGCTCCATGCATCAGCGGGATACAGTTTGTAGCAGTTTATGAGATGTTCTTTTGGTTTATACAGTCTAAACACTGCATAAAAGTATAAAAAATACAGCAATAATTGCTAGTGCAGACAAACCATTGGGAATTATTTTGCCTTTATGGCTCAGTCACTTTGTAAAGCTTTTTCTGTTCACTCCATTGGTCCACATCACTCCCAGGTACTGCCTTGGCCTCTCATGTTAGAAGATAGGAGAAGAACACGGTGACATATATGTCCATAGGGACTTTACTCTTATGTACCTGCAGAGAACACACCCTTACAGGACAATGTTACTTGGACTCTCTGCTGCAGCCCTGTACATTGGTCAGAAGAATGCTGGTTTACCATAATAATAATATTATTACATTAAACCATACCCTAATGATAATGCTATGCCTTGATATCATTCCATAATGGTAATGCCATACTATAATACTCTACCATTATGATAATATCTAACTTGACATTGTCCTATAATGATAGGGCTAAGTTCACACTACTGTTGTTAATGTCCGTTGTTGCCATGCATCATAGGATGACAGCAACCGACATTAACTATAACGAACACAGACAGAGCCCCTTCCATCTCTTACCATTCCCATTGACTCCAATGTAATCAACATAACGGACATTGCCTCCCATCATGTTCGTTTACTTTTGTAATGGAAGAAAAAGATCTGCATGCACTACTTTTTCTTCCATCAGAAAAGTAAAAAACATAACAGGAGAAAGCATTTGGCATGTTTTTTTTTTTAAATTGGGGTGAATGCAGACCTCCAATGGAGGGGGCCCCTCCTGCATCGGTCATTTAATGTCCATTGCTCTCATCCTGTGACTGATGAAAGAAATGGACATTAAAAAACAGTAGTGTGAATCCTAACCTAATTCCATACCATGATACCCTGCCATTAGGAAAATACATACCTTCAATACCTAGATACAGTCCCACATTAGTAACAAAATACTATGTGATAATGGTAAAAACATACCATGAAACAATATCATAATCATACCATACTTAATAGTACTCCATAATAGGAATACCATACCATAATGATAATATCATACCATAATACCGTAATGAAAATACAATACCATGGTAATACTATACCATGACACCTTGCCACAATTATAACACCATACTATGATATAATCATAAAATTATACTATGCTATACTATATTATGCTACATCCCATAATAATAATGTTATTCTTTGATATTATTTCCTAATGGTAACCACGAGGACAAGCCATAATTCTAATACAATAATATCATATCATTTTGATAATGCTATTTTTATTCCTTAATGATAAATCCATACTGTGATCCCATGCCATAATGATAACACCATACCATGATACCATAATAATATAATTACATGATAATATAAAGATAATACTATACCATGGTGCCATACTTTAATGATACAACGACATTGTATAGACCCAATATTATTAACGTGAAGTATATTGTATTTCATAAGTAGCTATGATAACCATTGTAAACTATTACACGCAGGTATATGCAGCTCCTCACCTGAAGTCTCCATTTGGCCGAGTTTTCCCTACATACATGAGCTGCTTAACTATTCCTGAATATTGTTTTCAGCGAGAGTCCAAAATATTCTATAAATATTATATCCCAGCAGTTAACACTTCTCCACAGCCTGAATTGAGTAGATCCTGGATTCCATTATTTCTCTCAGTCCTCTCCCTCTCCTAACTTCCTGTTGTCATGAATTTTTAATCAAGCATTTAAAATAAATAAGTATGCGGAGTCACTGTGCCTCTCTAGTGCACGCGATGGATGTTTTGGGTAAAGTGATAGTGGAGAGAACTTGAGAGCATTTAATCCCATTCTTACTTGGCAGAGCAACAGAAGAAGAAAATACTAGCGTTGCCCTGGTATAAACTCTGAAGACGCCCGAAGAGACAGCAAGGTTCCAGATAAACGGTGCAAGCCTGCAGTAGTATCACTGGAGTCCTGGGATAAAGAAGCAATGACTGTAAAAGTGACTATAGTCACAGAAGTATAACATAACTGAGCCTCAATGCAAAATCTGTACCACACCCACCATCTATAATGTATTGATTATAGTACTGGTCGCCTTATGGGCCATCTAAGACTCCTGGGCCTAGGACCCTAAACTTATTCCCCTGCATAGTCATAGGATAACTCTGGCTATATAGGCAATTGTCTGGTAATTCTAAACACATTGGGGTAGATTTATTATGACTTTTACACCAGTTCTCTAGTGTACAAGACAAAAAAATGGAACATAAAATTGAGACTTTTTAAATTCTCTGCTATCTTCAAGCACGCCTGTAGCACAGGCATGTAAGGCATCAGCCCTGCCAGATTTAACATCATTTACACCAGAAATCGGAGGTAAACGATGCCAGAAACCTATTCCATTTGTGAACTGGTATAGATTTCCCCTGCAGGCGCACAGCCCACTGGAGGGTGCGCATTCATTTATGCAAAAGTGTGCGTCTCGTCATAAATGACGCGCACCCTCCACTGGCTCAGATATTATGAAGACTGGTGTTAGCAATGCCAGTCATCATAAACCTGCCTATTTTCTCAACTAAAATGCATTGAGGATGGCAGAGAAGAAAAGTGGCGTAACTCAGGTGAAAATAAAAGAACTGGCAACAAAAGTCTGACTTGGGTTGTAATTCATCAATTATAGGCATTAGTCATTTATATGCCAAGTCTCAAAGACACTCTTACAAAAACATATACATTGTCAGTGTGCTAGCCATGCTTTTAACAGCTAGACCTGTTATCTTCTATGGCCCCATACACATACCCGTATATTACCAGTGGTCCATGTAGGCAGGGCCACAATTGTCATGAAGATAGATAAGGATCTTGCGATAGTTGGCAGATTGTAGAGTTGAGGGGTCAGAGTTGTTGGGACAGCACTGGGATCTCTACTTTCCTTGGCTATACTAGCAAGAACTCAGGAGTGACTGCCTTAGATCACCACCCATTCCCCTGTCAAAAAGTGATAACTTTATTGGTAGCGTGGGATCTGAAGCTGCCTTGAGTGCTGGGAAGTGGCTGCTTCTGCAGCCTTTCATATACTTATTCACTCACTCAAGAGCAGCAGCTTCAGATCCCACTGCCCCGCTATGTTAGAAAAGTTGTAGGTTACAGGCAGGAGAGCAGGTAACAGGGCTAACATTAGGGGGGGCAACCTGTTGACTCAGATTGGTGGCTGCACTTTATCAGCATACTATACATGCAGATACTGTTGAAACCTATGACAGATCAGTAAGCCGTAAAGTCCTTGCTCAGCCATAGTGAGTGTGATGCACAGGCATGTTGGCACAGGTGGCGTGATGACATCACTGCATCAAATGAACGTGCCCGTGAAGGGCACAGATGACACATAGATATCATCCATGCACCGTGCATGCTATTGTCCCAGAGAAAATGGTTTGTTTTTAGTTAGTACACATGTTAGTATGCATGTAGTAAGTATCAATTCTTCTTGGTTTGCAAGATCTCTGCTGTGGATACAACCTGGTCGGGTGCACGGTTAGTTACAGTATAGAAGTATATAGAAGAAAAATGGAATATTGGAAAAATTATTGTCTCTTCTTTATTCAAAGAATAACTTTTGTTTGCTGAAATTATTGCACATTGGTATACGAGGGGGGTTCAATAAGTAATCTACCTGATTATGAAAAGAAAATTCTCTGAGAAAATTGAACTTTCTACTTTTCAATGTATTTCTCCTTGACTTCAACACACGTATTCCTCTTTGCCTCTAGTGATTGGATACCCTCAGAATACAAGGAGATTTTTGCTGCTGCAGGAACAGTTACCGCCTCTTAGACTGCATTAGCATCAGGAAATCGTTCACCAAGGGTGGATGGTGAAACTCCATGAAGCCACATCCCCTGATAGCACCTTGCCATGTGCAAGACTTATCAGCTGGGGAATTGTCTACAATGCTCCAAATCTCTCAGCTGACATTGGTAAATAACTCCCATAGAGTTCATGGAAGAACATTGCTGGGATGTTAAATGCCCTAAGTGGATACGTTACACGAGATATTAGCATTTGCCGCTCTTATTTTAATGCACAATACTGTTTAGCTCATTCTGAAATAAAAGAAATCACCCTGAGTCATGTGGTGGTAACCCAACCTTCTTGTGCCCTGTGTTCAGCATGAATAGCATTTTCATTAAGCAGCCATTGTAGCTATCACTTGTGTATATAATAGTATATAGTTAATTAGGTTATTAAGTTGGCTAAATGGAGGTTCTTTATAGAGGGGTCCTGAACCGACATCACAATATTCAACATGCAATGTAATTTTCTCCTCTGACCCATGACTAAGGGCTGTATTGTTTATCTGCTAGTCGGTTTCTGGCTGGAATTCATTAACAGCTGCTTTAATTGGACACCTACAGATACTGCTTATGTGTTTTTTGTGGAGGGGCTAATAGGGATCACTTGCATGCCATTATCTGAAGTGGTCTTCTAACCTAAAGCAAAGGTGTCCAGCCTAGTGGCAGCATGCGGCATGAATCTCAAACCAAATATCTGGGAGGAAAAGTAAAGTAGTAAAGAAAATATGATTATGGCCAGTTGGGTTCCTGAGAAGGGTAAATGATTGAGTCTCTAGCTTAATGCCTTCTAATACTGTCATAATCATATAAAAGAAGGCACTGAGATCCTTATACATGCAGGCGTCGAGAGTATCGCAGTACTCATCACATCTGTATTATTCTAGTAATATAGCAAATAAGGGTGAGAAAGACCAAGATATGTTCTGAGTCATGGCCAAATTCTGCGCACCAAATTGCTGTGGGGCTAAAATGGTGCAAGCTGACAATAATGATCTCTTCTGCCAACCGTGCTGAGACCTTATAGGATTGCTGCTAGTAATTGCTGAATTTAGTGTATAAGTAGAGATGAGCGAACACTAAAATGTTCGAGGTTCGAAATTCGATTCGAACAGCCGCTCACTGTTCGAGTGTTCGAATGGGTTTCGAACCCCATTATAGTCTATGGGGAACATAAACTCGTTAAGGGGGAAACCCAAATTCGTGTCTGGAGGGTCACCAAGTCCACTATGACACCCCAGGAAATGATACCAACACCCTGGAATGACACTGGGACAGCAGGGGAAGCATGTCTGGGGGCATAAAAGTCACTTTATTTCATGGAAATCCCTGTCAGTTTGCGATTTTCGCAAGCTAACTTTTCCCCATAGAAATGCATTGGCCAGTGCTGATTGGCCAGAGTACGGAACTCGACCAATCAGCGCTGGCTCTGCTGGAGGAGGCGGAGTCTAAGATCGCTCCACACCAGTCTCCATTCAGGTCCGACCTTAGACTCCGCCTCCTCCGGCAGAGCCAGCGCTGATTGGCCGAAGGCTGGCCAATGCATTCCTATGCGAATGCAGAGACTTAGCAGTGCTGAGTCAGTTTTGCTCAACTACACATCTGATGCACACTCGGCACTGCTACATCAGATGTAGCAATCTGATGTAGCAGAGCCGAGGGTGCACTAGAACCCCTGTGCAAACTCAGTTCACGCTAATAGAATGCATTGGCCAGCGCTGATTGGCCAATGCATTCTATTAGCCCGATGAAGTAGAGCTGAATGTGTGTGCTAAGCACACACATTCAGCTCTACTTCATCGGGCTAATAGAATGCATTGGCCAGCGCTGATTGGCCAGAGTACGGAACTCGACCAATCAGCGCTGGCTCTGCTGGAGGAGGCGGAGTCTAAGATCGCTCCACACCAGTCTCCATTCAGGTCTGACCTTAGACTCCGCCTCCTCCAGCAGAGCCAGCGCTGATTGGCCGAATTCCGTACTCTGGCCAATCAGTGCTGGCCAATGCATTCTATTGGCGTGATGAAGCAGTGCTGAATGTGTATGTTTAGCTCAACTACACCGGTGGAGTAGTTGAGCTAAGCACACAGATTCAGCTCTGCTTCAATCAGCGCTGGCCAATGCATTCTATTAGCTTGATGAAGCAGAGTGTGCACAAGGGTTCAAGCGCACCCTCGGCTCTGATGTAGCAGAGCCGAGGGTGCACAAGGGTTCAAGCGCACCCTCGGCTCTGATGTAGCAGAGCCGAGGCTGCACAAGGGTTCAAGCGCACCCTTGGCTCTGATGTAGCAGAGCCGAGGGTGCACAAGGGTTCAAGCGCACCCTTGGCTCTGATGTAGCAGAGCCGAGGGTGCACAAGGGTTCAAGCGCACCCTCGGCTCTGATGTAGCAGAGCCGAGGGTGCACAAGGGTTCAAGTGCACCCTCGGCTCTGCTACATCAGAGCCGAGGGTGCGCTTGAACCCTTGTGCAGCCTCGGCTCTGCTACATCAGAGCCGAGGGTGCGCTTGAACCCTTGTGCACACTCTGCTTCATCAAGCTAATAGAATGCATTGGCCAGCGCTGATTGGCCAATGCATTCTATTAGCCCGATGAAGTAGAGCTGAATGTGTGTGCTAAGCACACACATTCAGCACTGCTTCATCACGCCAATACAATGCATTAGCCAGTGCTGATTGGCCAGAGTACGGAATTCGGCCAATCAGCGCTGGCTCTGCTGGAGGAGGCGGAGTCTAAGGTCGGACCTGAATGGAGACTGGTGTGGAGCGATCTTAGACTCCGCCTCCTCCAGCAGAGCCAGCGCTGATTGGCCGACTTCCGTACTCTGGCCAATCAGCACTGGCTAATGCATTTTATTAGCCCGATAAAGTAGAGCTGAATGTGTGTGCTTAGCACACACATTCAGCTCTACTTCATCGGGCTAATAGAATGCATTGGCCAATCAGCGCTGGCCAATGCATTCTATTAGCGTGAACTGAGTTTGTACAGGGGTTCTAGTGCACCCTCGGCTCTGCTACATCAGATTGCTACATCTGATGTAGCAGTGCCGAGTGTGCATCAGATGTGTAGTTGAGCAGAACTGGCTCAGCACTGCTAAGTCTCTGCATTCGCATAGGAATGCATTGGCCAGCTTTCGGCCAATCAGCGCTGGCTCTGCCGGAGGAGGCGGAGTCTAAGGTCGGACCTGAATGGAGACTGGTGTGGAGCGATCTTAGACTCCGCCTCCTCCAGCAGAGCCAGCGCTGATTGGCCGACTTCCGTACTCTGGCCAATCAGCACTGGCTAATGCATTGTATTGGCGTGATGAAGCAGTGCTGAATGTGTGTGCTTAGCACACACATTCAGCTCTACTTCATCGGGCTAATAGAATGCATTGGCCAATCAGCGCTGGCCAGTGCATTCTATTAGCTTGATGAAGCAGAGTGTGCAACAAGGGTTCAAGCGCACCCTCGGCTCTGATGTAGCAGAGCCGAGGGTGCACAAGGGTTCAAGTGCACCCTCGGCTCTGCTACATCAGAGCCGAGGGTGCGCTTGAACCCTTGTGCAGCCTCGGCTCTGCTACATCAGAGCCGAGGGTGCGCTTGAACCCTTGTGCACACTCTGCTTCATCAAGCTAATAGAATGCATTGGCCAGCGCTGATTGAAGCAGAGCTGAATCTGTGTGCTTAGCTCAACTACTCCACCGGTGTAGTTGAGCTAAACACACACATTCAGCACTGCTTCATCACGCCAATAGAATGCATTGGCCAGCACTGATTGGCCAGAGTACGGAATTCGGCCAATCAGCGCTGGCCAATGCATCCCTATGGGAAAAAGTTTATCTCACAAAAATCACAATTACACACCCGATAGAGCCCCAAAAAGTTATTTTTAATAACATTCCCCCCTAAATAAAGGTTATCCCTAGCTATCCCTGCCTGTACAGCTATCCCTGTCTCATAGTCACAAAGTTCACATTCTCATATGAGCCGGATTTGAAATCCACTATTCGTCTAAAATGGAGGTCACCTGATTTCGGCAGCCAATGACTTTTTCCAATTTTTTTCAATGCCCCCGGTGTCGTAGTTCCTGTCCCACCTCCCCTGCGCTGTTATTGGTGCAAAAAAGGCACCAGGGAAGGTGGGAGGGGAATCGAATTTTGGCGCACTTTACAACGCGGTGTTCGATTCGATTCGAACATGGCGAACACCCTGATATCCGATCGAACATGTGTTCGATAGAACACTGTTCGCTCATCTCTATGTATAAGGCCAAAGCTCCACGTAGCGTAAATGCTGTAGTGTTTTACAGTACCTGCAAGTGAATGGGATTTTGGCTGATCGCATCCACGCATTGCAGAAAAGTATCCGCAGCAGACATCCTGCGATACCAAAAACCATTGCATTTTTGTAAATCGCAGCATGTCAATTATACCTACAAAAACACTGAAGGTTTCCGTATAGCTGTAATTGAAGCAGAAAGTCCGTGGCGAGAAACTCTGCAGACTTTCTGTGAAAATCGCTGCTGGAAAAACTGCAATGCGTTTCCGCCACAGTTTTTCCTGCAGAACTTTTTAGCTGCAGCGCGCTACGCGGGGCCTTAGCCTAAAAGAGACTGTGTTCTGTTGTGGCAAGCTGTGAGCCAGGCTAGCTTCTAAACCAGCGCCCTCATCGAGAGACTATATTTACCACCACATCTTGCAAGACATCTTGCAATACTACCAAGCTGCCTCAAATCTGAGTAAACTGTTTAGATAACCTGAGTTTTCTGTGTCATCCTGAAGAGGGGCCCCAAGACTCATCATTCACAGGACCAATAATCCTGCACGTAACCTCTGTCTCTCTTCAATCAGAACTAGTAACCTTGTGATTTGGTGACATGAGCTTATTTGCCGTATTCTTGTTGTATAAACTTTTGAGCAACTTAATGTGGGCAGAACTGTTAGATCTTTGAGACTTTGAGAGTGAAAGGGCTGCAGTGATGGTTTACCCCTTCAGATGAATGGATCTATTCTGCGGCTGGCCTGAAGGGGACGCAAGTCTTAATCAGCCATTTTTTTCTCAGGGTTGGTGAGTACCATTGATTACAAAGTGATGGCAAATCCAAGCAATATGCCAACTTTTTCTAAGAATACCCTATTAAGCCTCTTTATCAATTTTAGGCATCAATACTCTTTAGCAATCCTCCCCTGGAGCTCCAGCTTCACTAGCACCTATGCATGTCCATACCCAGGTCAGACAAAGGAAGAAAGCTATTGATTTGGAACTACACTGGATTTCCCTGCGGGCCAGGATCAGTGCCAAAGACATTTTGCCAAATTTCGATTTTATTAGCAAATGAATTGCAGGTCGCAGATGCCAAAATGTGAAATTGATATTCATTAGCAAATTATCTCCAGGTTTCTAATCTCTCTATTCATTGCT
The DNA here is from genome assembly GCF_031893055.1 of Leptodactylus fuscus. Classification (NCBI taxonomy): domain Eukaryota; kingdom Metazoa; phylum Chordata; class Amphibia; order Anura; family Leptodactylidae; genus Leptodactylus; species Leptodactylus fuscus. Next base: position 52,405,765 of record NC_134271.1, on the reverse strand, counting down.
ACAATGGGCTGGGAATGTTCAATGCTTAATATGTGTTCATGTGGATGCAGCTGAGATATTTGAGCCTGGCTAAATGGGAATGCTTAGTTTACACAGTCAGATGCATATTCCTTCTAAGCACCACTGCGTTCTATCAGCAGAGAGCATTTGAAAAGACAGCAAGTCTGCCTATCGCTGGCAGGAGTACATTTCTTATGTGCGCAGAACTCATTTCTTATAAGGAGTTGCAGACAAGCTTTTAACTCCTCAGGTTTTAAATTAATATCACCCTGCAGCAATGGATTTTAGACAGTGAGTCTAAAATATATGTATGTATGTCTGGGGAGAGTAATGAGGAGAAATTACAGAGGATGATGGGAACGGCTGAGAGTACAGTACATACAGATCTTTCCGCCATTAGTGTAAACAAACAGCAAGATGGGTGACCCAAGGTATGGGAAGAGTAAATGAGAGCAAAGATTATTCATCTTTGTGTTCCTAAAATGTGTTAAACATGAATATGGTAAAAACACAGGAGAGGTTGGGGAGATAGAAGCCAGGTGATCTGTATACATTTACCATAATCGTGGTTTATATTTGCATAGTCTGTAACATCAGTCATGTTTTCCCTTACTGGATGAAAAAGGAAGAAAAATTTTTTTTCTTTGGTATATATTGAATGTAAAATGCTTTGTGTTCCAGATATTCACCATTTCTATTATTGCTGTCATATTATTTAAATCCAATGGCCGTAATCGTGTTCTGATCTGGTCAACTTCTCAGTAATTTTGCGCGCGTAGTTTTGCGGGCGCAAAATTCCGCGTGTTATACGCCCGTAACCCGACATTGAAATGAATGGAATCTGATTTCAGCGCGCAAACTCTCACACGTGTATATGTGTCAGATTGCGCGCCCGTATGCTCTGTGTGAAGGGCCCTTCCTCTGTTATTTCTCCTGGAAATGTTTACATAAATTGTTAACATAGTATATCCTTTCCCCTTGTCAGTATCGGGTTTTCCTACACAAACAGTGACAACACTGACTAAAAAGTGTCAGCAAAGTTGTAAGACAAGATACTTCTGAATTTATTATTGTATATGGAAAACAATTCTTTACTAACACAGACACGTCAGGAGAAGTGACAACTCCATAAATGTAACAAGGATTATCCTATTGGGACAATTTCTTCTTGATGAGAACCTACCTGCAATCACTGAGGGGCCCTGACAATCAGTGACCACTACAGGAGAAATGTGGTATTACATGGCGTCCAGGAAGATGCAATCTTTACATCCTCTCTTCTGTAACAGAGGGGTCTACCAAGCCCCCAATCCCTTAAGTGTCTGTAAATGCTTAAAACCTAATAAACATAGCAGCTAATTCAGAATGACGTCACGCTCCACTCCAATCTCATGACCTGAAGGTTACATGATATTATGAATGTTCAGTTGCAATAAGAAACTCCATGACTGTACTAGTAAAGATCTGATCACCTAACCCTTTCTGAAAACAAATCCCCTTCCTATTACATAGCATTTAGCATGACTATTTATCACATACGGAGCAGGCTGTGCGCTTTAAGTGATGGCAGTCTCATACTTTCCAGGTGAGGCCCAATCCTTTGTTTGCCTCCCACATTACATAAACCAATATGCCATTAAGTCAGCAGCGTGTAGGGTCGCCCCTCATTTGCATGTTTATGGGGTCTTGCGCCGAACACTGTAGCTTCCAGGCAGTTGAAGAAATGTAAACCTGTCAGGTAGATCTATTTTTGTCCCCGCTGCTTGTTTCTGTAGGGCAGCAAAACCACTGGTAATCTGCCAAGTCCATTCCAGCTTTTCTCTCACATTCCCCTCAACTCATATCTGGAGATTCTGTGAAATAACACAGATGTACTTCCCTTCAGTGTCCCAGGACCCGGGCACCATTAGCTGCTATTTACCATGGATGTGCTGTCAGGTGAAGTACTTTGTAGTAAATGTAATGCAATTTGCTCAGTTAATTGTTTTTGCTTTCCGATTGCCCATTACTGTATCTACTGAGAGAACGTAAGAACATTAGATGTTAGCCCATTGCATACGATGTACCCAGCCTACTGTTAACTGTTATACTGCTAAAGGCTGCTGTGCGGAGATCCAAGACTTCTATGGGGCCTCGGATATCAAGGCTTTGCATAAATGAACACTTAACTTATATTTCATTATAGGTATTTTTGCTTGTCATCAGGGGCGTAACTTGAGAGGTGCAGAAGGTGCAGTCGTGCCAGGGCTTAGGAGCCTTAGGCGGCCCATAAGCACTGGCATTAGGATTGAGATTTCAGCTTCCATCTAGCCCATAAGCCAAGGAGACCCACAGATTACCCTAACCACACTAATGTTCATTAAACTCCTTAGCACCCGTAACCATCACTATCAAGAATTCACTGTAGGGATGAGGTAGGGGACCCCGGACAAAAGATTGCACCGGGCCCACAAGACTTAAGTTACATCACTGCTTGCCATTGTTGATTTGCCCAGTTATATGTACCCTAAGAATAGTGAAATAGTAGGGTTTAATGGGGATATGAGTAGTTCTAGATAAACTTTCTTTGTGAGCAACAAAAACCAGGAGTGGGCCAGATTTAAATGTACTTTAGCTCCCAGGATGACAGGGCCACTATACACCCCACTTTTGGGGAGGAGGGTTTGACTCAATTTGCTTTAGACCACCAGGCCCAGTGAAACCTGACAACTGCCTACGTTTACATGTCGTTGAAGCAGATTCTGATCTTGACTCCTCCTTTTCCATTCCTATAATAATGGTCATTATACAACTGTAGCCACCTTGAGGATCATTGCCCTGGACTCAAAGCACACTTCTTTAACGGGGGATTAACAAGATACTAATCTTTCTATGGGCATGGTAGGCATGAATAGACCTTAGACCTTGGAGCATCCAGTGTGATACTGCTGATCTGCTCAGTTTTGGAGATGAATTGCAGTGTATTTCTTTTGCCACTGCAAGTCCTGTACCAGTGCACAACTATAGGGGGCGCAGTGGTAATGCTGCCACTTACTCACCACTCTGTTAATTCTCTGCTATTCTCTTTTTTTTTATTTTTTAAAATTAAATAGTACTTATTAAGGTTTTTCAGAATGTATAACATATAACATAAAGTAAAACAACCCAACATACCTTCCTTCCCACCTGTGTCCCACCCAGTAAGTCCACAAGAGGAGTTACGAAGATGTGTCCAGAGATTGCAAGTTGGAGGCAATCCTCAGAGGCCTGTGTTCATCCTAAGGCCATGGGTCCAGCTGCACACAAGGAGATATGCTCTGTTTATGACAGTCCTGCATTCATTTTCCATAAGCTTGCATTATATTGCTGTTTCTAATATCTAATAATATTTGTCATATGTACAAACATGGCAAAGCATGAGAAGAAGTCACTGTTCCAGAATAATAGCTATAGCTATAATTGCTATTATTCGGGTACTGTGACTTCTTCTAATGCTTTGCCATCTTTGTACATATGACAAACATTACCGTGTACCTTATCTTTGCTTTATTGTGTCCATTATCTCCATGAAACAACCATGTTCCTAGCTATTTGACTGTGACATCACTATGGCTATCTTGGCTGTTCTATTGCACAGGGTCACAATGTGACTATGTGCAAAAATCCTATTTTATGACATCACATTGTTTATTATCCTTGTATTGTAACATCATTGTGTCTGTTATTCGTCATGATTTCACTTTATGCATTAACGCTGTCTAGTTGTTACAGATTTTGGATCCGGGCCTAGGAACTTTGTGCAGCACTGTCATGTCTCTGCATGATGTGCTGCCGCACCATTGCCAATATAATAACAGTATGATGAACTATAGAAGACATCGCCTGTAAATGAATATATAATGAAATCTTCTATTTCTGTGCCTCAATTCTATTAATAAGGAACTTTTGCTGAGCTATAAAATCAGTATAAACAGTAGTAAGCCGAGACCACTGAGACCACTGCAGACTAATTCTGGACTTGATTTGAGAAGTAGAACTGAGCCTACAGCACAAACCTGGACAGGCTCCCATCTATACTACAGCAGGATCCACTAACCAGCTTATAGAGAAACATAATGTATTCAGCGTGAACTAGAAAACCCTCACGCTGCCTCCCTGCTTCCTAATTTGATTGTAATTGTGTGTTTTCTGATACTTTGTACATCTACCCACATTAATATCCAGACTCATGCATAATAAAATGCCCTATCCAGCCTGGAAAATGTTCTCCAACAGAGAGAGGAAAACAAAGAAGTCATCCGGATATTAGATAAAAATAATAATACTGATTTGATTCTGCGCTCCGTACGCTTCATTCCAGCATATGCACAGAATCTTTATGTAGTGAAGACATAGCATAGCAAGAAGGTGTTTGCTGCTCCCTGCCTCTTGTCTGAAAGAAACTGCAAGCTTAAAGGGAACTTGTCACTAAGACTCATTTTCTATAGATTATGGCAAGTACATGATACTCTGAACTAGCCAATGCAATTAATCTCCACTGTGTCGGAGGCAAAAGAAGTGAACCCAGATCCCAGGAGGAAGAAGAGGAACAATCTTTTTTTTTTTGAGACATAATAGACCTATTACCGTATGTTCCCATTGGGTATGGTGGACCCGCTAAGTCATTGCCTGATCACTTTGGCTAAGTTTGAAGGGACATGGACAGATGGCATGTTACAGCAGTGTAGGTAGCAGAGTACAATATAGTGGAGCTGACTTAGTTATGACGCAGCGATTGTCAGATTGGAAGACACAAGATAAAGGGGAACTGGATTCATTTTATGGCTGAGCATGAATTTAGTTGAGATAAGTCTATGAAGTTCAGCAGTACAGCAGAGTGGAACCAAGAGTATAGCAGTGCTGTGTATGTGACATAGTAGAACTGGAGTAGTGCTATAGCAGTTTTGAGTCCATGGTATAGAAATACTGGACTAGAGGTATATTAGAATGTAGCCTGAATCTGTGGTATAACAAGACTGATCAGCAGCAAAGTAAGGTGGTCCAAAAGGTGGTATAGCTGAACTTATAGAAGTAGACAAGTTGTGCTAGCCAAGTACAGTAGATAGGACGGCAGAGGACACCAGCACAATGCTGGTTAACAACATGTATAATCAGTCCTGCCGCATGAGCCATGACAGCCCAACACTCAGGAGGAAGATGAGGCTGTGCACATTGCTGGATATGGAGTAGACAACTGATAGGAAGAAGGGGCCAATGGAGTAGTAAAGTAAAGGATTTCCAACATTAGCCTGTCCTGGTGTCACCCAGGACTAAAAGTCTCTAGTGTTTGCTTTTACCTGAGGAGCCATTTTTACTGTTCTGTAAATATATACAGAGAGAGGGGAAGGGGGGATGGATACTGTACAAAAACTTTAGACAGGTGTGGAAACAATTTCACAATGTAAGAATGCTTTCAAAACTGAAGTGTTATGAGTTTATTTTTCTCAAATAACAAACTAAAGCAATTGTACAAAATAGAAATCTAAATTGTATCAATATTTGTTGCGACCGCCCTTTGCCTTCAAAACAGTATCTATTCTTCTAGGTACATATTGATATGATTTACATCATTATGTTCATTTCATTTCCTTTTGTTAATTCATAAAAAAAACTATTAATACCTCTATTTTTAAAAGCATTCTTAAATTGTCACATTTTTTTCTACACCTGCCCAAAACTTTTGCACAGTATTGTATATACATAACTATAGGTTACTGCCCAGAACTCAGGAAGTGTTAAGGAAATTCCTCAGGTCCACTCCCCTCTGCAGGCAAGCAGGGCTCTTGTTTTGGTAAGTTTTCTGGAGATTAAGGGAGTATAATTTAGACATGCACATATATTCCTCCTCCTTCAAAATTAAGAAACTGATCTATTGTTCCCGGGGTGTTGGATCTCCTGCCAGCCACAGACTGACAAGTTTAACTCAAGAAAAACAAAGCTTAGATTTTTTAATGGCATGTCAACTCTTATCTATTATCTCAGCATTTACTCAGAATTTCGGGGAGTATTTTGACCTTCATGCGACCCGACATGTGACTAATACAGTTGTAATGAGATGAAGCCTTAGGATGTTCATCTTAGAATAGCACTCCTACATAATGAAGTATTAACCCTTGCAGGAGTGAACCCTCCAACATCATCCATATAGTAAGGTAGAATTCCTTTAAACTTGGGACGAGCAGTGAAAACCTCCACAGCAAACAACACGGTTTTTTGGAAGAACTGAAACTGGTCTTCCGCGGCTTCCAACTTTTGTATTGTAACATAAATGACTTGTATTGTATAATAAATTACACGCTTCTGGTTTTAGGTCATAGCGTGTCAATTTTATCCACTATGCTCCTACAGTAGATCTGAGCGGGCTAGGAATTGGCAAGCGGCTAACCCTATGTAGCTTTAATCTGACATTATTCAATCCAAAAAATGTAATAATCCAGCACTTGTTTGTATCACAGACCTGTAGTACTGAGCTGTAACTTGAAGTTTCTGGTTCTAAATGTAAAAACAGTAATGGCTCCTACTTCCAATTTCCTATATATTTCATGGATGCCTTATTATGTTGTATACTGTAGAATGGCCATTGGGCCCCCTTAGCCTCCAGGGCCCAGTAGTGAATGCTAGCTCTGCACCCTCTATAACTGCAGTGTTATAGGAACATATTCATTTTAAAATTTCTACCTGTATTCTCTAACCAAGGTTGTTGCTTGCCACAGTTTGGCAGGAATTTTGCTTCTGCTTCTTTTTCGTATATGAAAATTAGGTGAAACGTGGCATGACACTGGTGGCAAAAAAAGCACGTAGGATGCGTTAGTTTTAGAATTGAATCTTTATATACATTTCAGTATCTGATAATACAGAACATTTGATAATCCAGACGGGACAAATCACATTTCATTGATGAACCAAAGGAATTTGTTCAACATCGCTCAAGCCTATGGACCAAGTGCCATTGTGGAGGCATGAATGAATGAATCAGCTCCTATTGGGGTAGGAGTCCTATGCTTTTATATGAAACCCCATTTTGTCCATTTATATCACTTTCATTGGCAATATTAATGCTCTTCTTTTTCTCCTGTAAAAAAACATTAATGAGAAGATATGCCAATCAGAAAGGGGTCTTATTGATTTCTTATGGAGGCCCCATTCTTCTCCATACACACTTCTTAGACCGTATACCACTTTGATGTTTTCTCTACCAGCTCTACACACTATTGGATATATTTGGGGTGAATAGTGGTGGAATGAAAGTACAGCCAAATTTAATAAAGCTGTATTTGTTGTACCCATTCCTAGACCACCTATTGCTATTCCATTCTCTCTTGCAAGAGTCACGAAATAGATGGAGAACCAGATCTACACCTTTTTGGATTCCTTTCAGAGATTGTGCTGTTAGTGCCTAACCCATACCTTTCATATACACCATGTTACCCCTCTGTGCTTTATTTATGATGCCCTCAGTACCTGGTAATTCTATCGGGGTGGCAGTGTGTGTAGTGGCATGCTGTGTTTCTACGCCAGGTCACCTACGCTGCATGACAATAACTTGATTAATAAAAGTATCTAATATGACACATAGCTGGTCTCCATTTTTTGAAGATTTGATTTGCTTGTCACTTTTATTTTCATGTTTGATTCATTGGCTCATTTCTATTCAAGGTATGATTTATAGATCAATTTGTTTGCAGATATGATTGAAACACAGCAAAAGCTATTTTTAAATACCGTGTTTTTGCTGTGAAGGTGTAAAACCGTTAACAAATGTGCAAAATCAATAATAACAGGAATCTTCGGAGGTGTGTGAGTCTAATTCAAAGGAAATATTCATTCCATTACAAAGACACATTGTAACAAGGTATCTGAAGTATACAGACATGTAGATAAACAGTGAGCATAAAATAATTTAAAAAAGAATGATAGAATGCTATGAGATTTGACGACAATTTTATTAATAAAATCTATACATCAGTACATCAGTTACTGGAAGAGAAATGTTTGCATGGTAAACAGTCTCCAAAGGCTGGTAAAAGCTTATGAACACACATGCGTTGCCTTTGATATGTTGCCCATTCACGTATGTTATGTTTCATTTGTAGCAGCAAATAAATCTGTAGGTGAAAGAACATAACAAAACCCAGACAAGATCATTGATCATTTCCCCAAAAGAACCCTAATCCATGTGCAATTTTGGACCTTGTTCTTTGGAACAATGGGAATTGGAGATAAATACTGGTATCTTCTCCTCTCTACAATGTAAGATATTGGACTATAGACATATGAGGTATGACCTAGCAACATCAAGTCACATCTCAGTGTTATGAAATTAATCCTATGCAGCACCCATAAAATGATCTACTTTAGTTTTTCAGGCATGTACAAGATCTCGTACAGGGCTCTATTTGACACCTATAAGAGGCTTTGGGACCTTACTGTACCTCCACAAGTCTCTGATTTTATGTGGGTGCATACAGGGGTGAACCATGGCTTTCTGCCGCCTGAAGTGGACGTCAGAAAGCCGCCCCCCCTCGAGCGGAAGAGGGCGGGGCCGAGAGGAGGGGTGGGGCCGAGCGGAGGAGGTGGGGCCGAGAGGAGCCATCATCTTTAGCAGGCACGGAGAGGACCTCCTCTCTGCCTCAGCGTGAGCGGCGGCCGCTGGAGCAGCGCTGTTCCAGCGACCTCCCCAATCCACCACTCAGTGACGGTGACCCTAAGCTAGTCCAGGACAGCTTGTCCTGGACTGGCTTAGGTCAGCAAAAATGCCGCCCTCCCTGTGGCCCTGGCATAGCGCCGCCTGAAGCGGTCGCTTCAGGTCGCCTCATGGGAGGTGCGGCACTGGATGCATACAGAGAGTTCCTGTGTCACATGATGTTGGAGATATGAAGCCATACAGCCTAAAACAGAGTCATAGTGATATGTTACCATACAGGCCCAAGCGCACCACCCCACAACATAGGCATGATCCCTAACTACAGGAATACGACTTTTTCTTTTTGATTCAGAATTATTCTTCTTGTATCTAGCTGGATGAAGGAATCATCTAAATCCTTTTTTTTTTCATTCATTTAAAATATAATCTGTTCCTGTGTACTTAAAACGTAACTAAACTTTTGGACAACTTTTGATTTTCTGTCAGTATTTATGTCATTAATAAATTTTGTTATATACTTTATTAACAAATGTTGTCTCCTTTCAGTGAAATCCTGAATCCATCTCTTTATTCTTCCCGTTGCTTCAGTATAAGATGTGTTTCTGCCTCTCACTGAATATTACTGTGTATGGAGTTTGGGCTCAGAGTACAGGCTGTGTAACATGTAAAATGAGAAAATGGGGGGGGGGGGGGGAGGGTCACTTCAAAACATTATAAAACATACGAACTTGCTTTTGGTGTTGTATGACATTGCTGTCTATGTTATTTCCAGAGATATCACTGGTTGAAAACACAGTTGGGATTGGGATATTTCTATCATATACATTATGCGGCTGCATATAAATATCCTACTGCTAACTGTGTGAGAATCTCTTCTCCTTTATGACACCAAAAGCAAGTTTTTAAGTTTTATAACTTCTGAGATGTAACTAATTGAAATGACACTACTGAATTCTTATTTTTTTTACGTCTTACACAGGCACGGACTCCAAATCTATACTCCGTACACTGGCTGAGAGGCAGGAACATCTCTCACTACAGAATCAAGGGAAAGAATAAAGGGATGCAGGATTTGACAGAACGGAGACAAAATGTGTTATTAAAGTATAATAAAAAATTTATTATTGACACATACTGCCAGAAAATTAAAAGTCGTCCGAAAGTTTTGTTACGCTTTGAAAATAGAAACAATAAAAATAGGACCAGAAAGGAGGCTAGTTGATTTCAATGGATTCTGTAGGGCAGATTTACTAATGCTGTCTATGTTTTAGACACTGCCGACTACACAGTTTTAAAATGTGTTAAATTTGTTTCTCACTGATGTCTGGTGCATTGTTAGACTTTCTTGTCTAGGTTTACGTCCCCTATACGTAGTGTGAGGGCAATGTAGATGAAGCACTCTCTGTAGGTATCAGTCTGAATTCATGAAAAACACAAAGAAAGCTTTGCTGATGCAAGAAAAAGTCCTGCATGCAGTACTTTTTCTTCCATTGCATAAGTGAACAAAGTTAACAGTACCATCGCTCTGGTACTGTTAATGTCCGTTGCTGTCATCCTATGATGGGTGACAGCAACAGACTGTAACAACAATAGTGTGAATATAGCTTTAGTTTCCAATCAAAAACTGTGCCAATATTTTACATTGTTGGTGATTGATATTACATCTTAATCCCAGCCCCTGGCCCAAGATGCCTCACCCCATTTATGTACAACTTGTAATTGTGTAGTACAAGGCAGAAACTGCCAGAAAATGTTTAGGACAGTACAGAAAAGTCTGGCATAATTTAAGGCGCATTTTCAATATGACATTTTTCCAGATGTATATACCTTAATTTCCTTATAACAACATTATTAGAAAGAAAATAATGTTTCCTTTTATAGTGAAGAATTTTTTAAATGTTTTTTCATTATTTTATTTTATGTTTTTTTTTTGAGTGAATCAGTTGTAATGAATTTTCAAAAATTCTGTGTTCAGGGGAACCTGACATTTTGGAGTTTACCACCCACTATATACAGACCGCAGAGTATAATATGCAAAGGCCCTGGGGAAGTATGTAAATATAACAAACAGTGATACTCATCTATGCTAGGCTTCATCATGGCGTTGATGCGGGGCCCCCTCCGGAGGCCTGTGTCAGGTGGGGTTTGTTGACATTATATCATTGGTGTACCTTATGTGGCTTCTGAGGTCCTTGAAAAACAGCAGTTCAGGTCAAAACACACTCTGGATGGCCACACATAAGACACATGTAGGACAGTTAGCATATTAGTTTGTGATAACTTATCATGAAATCATATTGTAGTTGAAAAGCTGCTTATCTTCTTATACACATAGCTGGACTTGTCCATTCTAGAAGACAGGTAATGATGGACGCATCTGTCTATTTTTAAGAAAACTGCAAATTTCAGATGTATTTTTACCCATCAAAGGTTATAGAACCCCATGATCCACAGAGACGGCAAAGGTCATGGATATCACACTTCTGCACTATACAAATAAACCCCTGCAAAATATATATATATATATATATATATATATATATATATATATATATACTATATATAGATATATATACTAATATATATACATATATATATATATATATATATATATATATATATATATACTATATATAGATATATAAATATAGGGTTACATATTATGTCATTGTGGCCTAGGCTGCTGATACAGGTAGACAATTTTAGCATAGGGACTGTTGGACTTCAAGAAGATTCAAGCTTCTTGTTTTATAAGACCATATAACATTGTTGAGGGGTTATCGTCACTCCATAGGGAGAAAACCACCATTTAGGTGTGTGGAGTCTTATTAAGCCATGAGCGCTCCACTGTGCAAAGGAACATGGGAAGAATATGCAAATCTGACTCCCATGATGTAATTAGGATGCCAGTGCCTCAAGTATGCACACCAATAGAGGGCGCTGACTGAGAATGTGCAAGTCTATCTTGCATGATGTAATTAGGAAGACAGAGTCTCAGTCAAGACATCCAATAAAGATCCATCCAATAGACAATATCCCCTCAACCCTGTCTAAGCCTCACACCTCTGCCAGATCAGTCCTCTCTGCGCCAAGCTGATGAGATGCAAATACATCGAAACAGCTGTCCTTGGCTGAGAGACTGGTAAAATCCCAACATCATTGCAAACAAAGGCCTGTGAGAAGGTCGGCATGATGTTAAAGGGAGCGCCCTCTATTGGATGTCTTGACTGAGACTCTGTCTTCCTAATTACATCATGGAAGATAGACTTGCACATTCTCAGTCAGCGCCCTCTATTGGTGTGCATACTTGAGGCACTGGCATCCTAATTACACCATATAACATGTAATTCTTGATAAAATGTACTAGATATCTGACATTGAAGGGGCACTTAATTATTAATCCTAATATCATGAACCACACATCCCTCAGATATTAACAACACATCAACAGAATTTTGAAAATGACACCTAGAATCTAAGTGGATCTTTGGACAAGGTCATCTTTATTGGTCAATTATTCTTCTGAATGTTCTTATTACCTAAGAAGAGTTTCAGTTTGAGGTATGGAAGAAAAGATGAATGGAGGTATAGAGGAATAATCATAAGATGAAAAAGAAGACCTGAGAAAAACAAAGACAAGACGAGTGATATTAATAAACGCATTTATGAAGCAAGTGGAACTTTGCTAGACAAATTTAATAAATAAATGATAAATTAATAATTATATTTAAATCATGGTAACATAAGTATAATCCATTTCCTTGTGCCAGACACAGAGATCATTGTATCCATTAATAAATAATATATTACACAAACATAGCCGGTCAGTGGTATCTTATAATAAGGAAGACGGGAGAGGTCGCTCAGGGCACAATGATGTTCCACTCTTGTCTTGTAAAACACTTAAATTGTTCCTGCAAGAGATATCTGTGAAAGAGAAGAACTTGGAACCACATAACTTCTGGACATTCACATACCAATCTAGTTTTATCCCACCAACCCAAAAATAATGCGGCCAAGTTGCAGAGATCTTGTTGGACATGAGTTGGACTGGAAGACCAGATTGTAACAGGAGATAGCTCATTGAGCCTTGACATGATGTTCCTTTTCCCAATAAGTTGGATAAAATATAACAATCTTTATATATTTATAGTCATTGATGGTGACTAGAGTTTGGTCAAAATTATTAATTCACCCAATTTATCATTTTTTTTACCAACCAAGTCTGCATGTAAGTGACGTGGAGCCATCTGGTGATTAAAGTGAATACATTTCTTTAATCATTTGTGTTATTTAGGTTGTGTTCACACAGACCATTCAGAGCCTCAATTGATGGTTCTGTTACTTTTTATAGCAAAAATCTCCCATTATATAATGTTCTTGACATCAAAACAACAGAAACCTCACCTGAACCCTGTAGCTTATTCTAACACAATGGGATTCTTCAACTGTTGTTTGTAGCTTTTGGTTTATTGTGACTGTACAGTCTGATTGTTAGGGATATATTGCCTAATAACCCCAATTTACCAAGGGGTGACAGGTAGTACATCCCTATCAACCAATCTGTCTAAGATATGTCACTTGTCAGGTCTAGACAGAAGTGCCACTGGACAGAGTAGGTCTACGAAGGCTTGTTCTAGACTTCAAATGTTAGTTCAATCTTGTAAAGTGATGGTATATCACTACAATATGTCATCACTTTATGATCATGAGGGTCCACTCTCTGGAAACCCTTGTGATCCTGAGAATGAAGACGACACAAAGCTTCAGCATCCACTTGTCTGTTTTCCCTGTGTAGGGAACTGCAGTACATGGGCCAGTTTGGTAGACTAGGAGCACCGCTATGCCCGTGAAACCTAGAAAACCCTTTATTCTCAGGATCAGTGGGGTCCCAGAGATCTCCACCAATCATAAAAACATTTCTCATCATCTTAAAATACAAGAATAAATGATATGTGACTCATCTATTATTATGATAATTATTAGGAATGACCAGTCATTCTAAATAAGTGGTCAATGTAAAGGTGCGATTAATCTAAAATCAAAGTGTATAGGGATTCAATCATCTGAAAATAGTAGCAAAGCTTGCTGTATGTGAATGCTGTAAACCAGTGGACAATGGACTGTGCTTGTAGGCCCGTGTATTCATTATTATTATTATTATTATTTTATTTTTTTAACCTTTATTATTTTGCATGTAAAATTCTATTTTGTTATCAGAAACAATTCTTGACATAAATCTTGCAACATTAGTTTGATTGGGATGAGGCTTTGCAGTCAATGCCCCATATTTTCCCCTACTTTCTTCTGTGTAATGCCTCAGCAGACAGTCAACAAATACTGCTAAGCATGTTCCATAAAGTGTGCCAGTCCAGGGGCATAACTATAGAGATAAAGCTGAATCCTGTTGCCCGCCACTCCACCAAGTAGATGGACACCAATACTGTAAATAGCACAATGTTGGTAGAAAGGCCCAAGTACAGGCTTTGCTTCGGGACCAGGAGCTTCAAGCTATACCTCTATACTAGTCTCAGCTTGAGCAAAACTAAAAAGGTAATAAGAAGGAAGCAATAATCGGAAGAGACAGAAGGAGCAATTAAGAGTTTCCTGGCAGATGTCTGATACACAGGAAAAGTTTAGTCAGCACTAAGTGTACATTTCATTTATGTATTCTCATTTTTGCCTGTAGTATTCCTTTAATTTTGGATCAAATCCAAAATTCTTACATTCCTTCCTTGTCACATTCCATTGAAGCATATATAGTGGTGACAGCAACTTTTTCCCCAAATTTAATTATTTACTTTCAAATTTTTAAAATATGCCACCTAGAGAATTTAGCCTTGCCAACTAATTTTATGGTGTTTGGTGCTCCACGCCACTCCACGTCCAGTTGTCATAAGGTTAATATGTGTTACTATTTAAATATTGCAAATTTCTATTCAACCTGGAGGTATGAATTGTTTATGCACCTCCTAATGCTTTTAGGATTCCTTCTATTCATTAGTATTAGAGGACCTAGTACCTATAGGAACATATAGTATAAATATAGCTTTCAGTTCTACATGTTATGCTCAGATAATCATTGGTTTGTATACACTGCATATATTTTAAAGCGACATGACATGCTGAGAATTTGTTAGATATAGCATTCCATTCTACTGGATCTTACAACGTTACTTCATGCCAGGGACATAGGAAAACACTGTGACATCAGTACACTCTGCGTCAGGCAATGTCCTTAGTATTCTCCCAGCATCCCATGATGTAAGACATAATGATCTAATTATAGATTCACATCACGTCTTTATGGGAGGTTATGTTGAGATTATCTATTGCCAATATCTTAAAGGAACAGTAAACCTCAGGTCTATCACTTCTATTTTCTCTATCGTTTCGTGTAATCTCTTCTTCTTAAATGAAAATAAGTGAATATTTCCACCTGATTCCAGTTTTGCCAATATGTACATCAGTCTGCATTTTTTTTCAGGCCACTAGGATGCATTGGGTTTGGGATTTTGGTGAATTTAGGAGATTAAAAGCTAAAACAATTCCATTCTATGGTTTGAGGGATAAGCAAATCAAGCCAAACAAATGATACCATAAATCTTTATGTCCTAAAAGCTTTACCTTTGTAGGTTTTGTACTTTTTTGCCCACTGTGGGTCCACAGAGCTAACACCATAGCTAATATAAAGTGAGAGCTGTAGTGTTAGCTCTACATGACAATCTTTGCGGGCCTAGTGGTCGGCCCACTACAGTCATTTCTGGACCATGCCAACATCTGGTAAATGCAAGTGGTTTGGCACATTCCTACCATTGCTGTCACTTTGTTCTTACTACTTGTCCCCAAACGTTTGGATATTAGTGACGCATCCTATGAGGCCGAGATGAATTCTTTCATACTCAGGGTTTTGTTTTTTTTTAAAGAAAGTCTCCTGAAAACTATATTTACTGTGCTATAGCTTATGTCCCATTCCTTCATAAGCCATTTACACCTATATATTTTCCTGTAATAGTCAATTCAATATCACATTAGTCTTTTTAAGTGTTTTTATTGATTGTTTCTTTCCAACTGGCGTCTAATGGAAATTAATAAGAAAGGTAAGACTAATAAAAAAAACAGACAAAATTCTTATTGATATAAGTCAGAGGAGAGGACAGATATGAAACCAGAGCTGTGGTCTAGGACCGTAACCAAAGGGACCTCTCCATATGTAGCTGAGTTTACTATCGGCTCATATACGTTACAGCTCCTTTTCCCAGCATACCAAATTTCATATGTGTCCCTTCTTTGCTATTGATTTCTCAATGGGAAATGGAACAGTGGTATTGACATGTTTTATCTGATGTAGTACTCTAATAATAGACTAAATATTTTGCCCCTACAGGGCTGAATCTATCATATAATCCTATGGAGGCACATGCCTGGGGCTGCACTGTTTTGGGGCAGCTGAACCTTTCCCCAACATTGTATTCATTTTTAGGTCTATCAGCCATATTTACCCAATCAAAGACATGGGGCAGGGTATTTGGCCCAAGTAGAATAAACATGCAGGGTACTAATCTGGGGCAATAGACTATGGCAGCACGAAGTGTATACATGTCCTTGTGCATCTAATGTACATGGTGAATAGGGTATTAGTTAAAGAAACTATACTAAATTATATCATTTTATACATTGTTAATGCTCAATGGAAGTCAATGAAATGCTGGTGAGAGCTGAGTTCTATACATTAAACTGTATAAGGATTTCCCCTATCATCACAGATGGATACATAAGGACCAGCACAGACATCTGTACCATGCGTAGCCCCCTCTTCCTTGCCCTGGGGGGCTTCATTACCCTTTCAATCTCCCCCAGCAGGGAAGCTGTTTACTTTTACATTTATATACAATGATAATTTATACAGAAGTATATACAAAGAATGCTTCATTGCTTGTCACTTTTGAGTGTAGTCACTGTAACAGTTCACTGTCATTCATCAACCATCGTCTTTTTATCCATTGGAAAAGTATAAAAGATGTATATTAGGAGTTTGTTGGAAAGATGATTTTCTGCGTCTTGGGTGGAAATCCTGGGAGAGATTGTGAACGGTAGACTGAAGGAAATACCAGCAATGTAAAGAAAAGATCCTGAGGGTTAGTTGTATATATGGAAATATCCTACAGTCTGAAGCTTGAGTTTACATCATGTTAAGCTTACGCCACATGGTCACCTGAGGACATTTGGAACAACGTAGTGCAGTTCTATCCATTCTCAAGACAGAATCCACTGGAATAGTCATTGGCCCGAAATTTGAAGGATAGGTGGCTCCTTCACTGAACCTGTTGCATATCGAGAGTAATGATTGACCAGAAGCACTTCATACATAGGGTGGTCGTCATTAGAAAGCATTAGAAAGATCCTAAGAAAAGCATGCAACCAAAAGTCCCACCAGTGTCAATGGTATTTACAATGATGAGGTTCATGATTCTGCATGTCCATTGGAAAGTAGATTAACAGCAGTCCTCTGTGGAAAAGTCTAAAATGAGGAGGGTCTGAAGTCACTGGAGGAGCAGAGTGGGCGAGCTCACTGAAGCTCACCGACTTTACTTCACCTGCAAACAGGAAAAAAAGAACTTCAGTTTCTGGAGACAAAGATGATAAGATTGTAAATGTCATATGCTATATTAGTGAAAACGAAGGTGATTTTGTAAGATGAGCTATTATCCAGTGGAAACATTAACTTTACTGTTTACTATTCTTAGTCTACAAATTAGTACCCACTACTTTATAATGAGGGTATGTGCACTTTAACCTTTAAGTACTATCATGGTGTCTATCATAATGATATGTGTATCATAGTGGTGTATGATAGACACCATGATAGTACTTAAGGGTTAACCAAGATGCTCAGTGTCATGTATCCTGCTTAAGATTAACATATGTTGGAAAAATCCTGTAGGTTGAGAATGTTTTCAAAACTAGAAATGTTAATAGTTAATTGTCAATTAGAGAAATTAAACCAATGATCAAAATAGAAATCTAAATCACATAAATATTTGTGTGACCACCTTTTAACTTAAAAAACAGCTTCAATTCTTCTAGGTACACGTGTACACAGTTTTAGGGGGAGTTCACACGGAGTAACGTGTCACGTGACCTGGCATGTATACGCCGTGTAAGATTTTGCGGGCCGTATATGCTCCCATTGATTTCAATGGGAGCTGGGATCGTATACGCTGCGTTATTTTGCAGCCGTGATTTTGCGGGTGCAAAATAACGCGGCCAGGTCACGCGGCACGTTACTCCGTGTGAACTCCCCCTTAGAAGGAACTTGGCAGAGAGATTGTCCCAGGCATCTTGGAAAACTAAGCACAGATCTTCTTTGGATGTAGGCTTGCTGAAATCCTTCTGTCTCTTAATGTAATCCCAAACAGACTTGATGACGTTAAGATCAGTGCTCTGTGGGGGTCATATCACCACTTTCGGGTCTTTGGACTCCCCCTTAAATATTGATTTGATTTAAATTTCTCCATCGTACATTGACTTCATCTTGCTAATAAAAAAAGTAACTATTAACACCGCTATTTTTGAACGTATTCTTACTGATTTTTTTCACACCTGCCTAAAACATGTGCACAGTAATTATGATGTTCATCATTATTAAATTCATAGGAAAATCTTTGAAACAACAAAGCAAGAACCATTACTGTTAATTGCCCATTACAATTGACCAACTACGTTTTCTTATTTCACACGTACAGTCTTAGGAGCCTTTCTAAAGAATTATTGGAACTTATGCTGAGTCACATGACAGTGGAACATGCCTGAAAAGTATGAACAATATTACTAAATGAAGGGCATTAAATCAAGAGTTCTCGATAACTTGCGATAATAGCACAAAGATTACATATAATTCAATAGTTGTCCAGTCTTGTACACTTCTGGTGTTACTAGGAATAAGAGGCTTGTCCATTAGGTCACACACAGTGTGTACTAATGTGTATTCCTACTGTATCACCATATGTAGGATTGTTACCTGCAGAAATACCAACAAAAGGATCCTTAACCATATGGCACTTTAATACTGTCATCAAGGACTGCACTTTATACCACTGGATGCCCGTGGGTGAATCCTACTAGTTTTATCACATAAGGGTGAATGCCAAATTAATGGATCTATTCCCTTTATATCCTAAAGAACAATGATATGAATCTGGATCCTTTCCCATATGAAACCTTTGAGCAGATACTTGGTGTTGGGAATATATGCTTCTTCATGAAAGATCAGAGTCTTCATTCTAACCCACCAAAAAGAATATAACATCAGATCAATAGGAATTCAGTACAAACCATGGAGATCCAAATTCTATTAGAAAACCAAATTAACTTGTCCTACTTTTGACCTTAACCAATATCAATTGCCTCTGTAACCTCTAAACAGTACTGATTCACCTATTCCCCAGAAATATTCCCCAGAGGAAACCCAAATATATATCTTGCCTAAGTATTGTCCTATCACTTCCTTGTGTAATATTATAGCTGTGACAGCTACCTGTTATATGGCCAATAATAATAGGCCATAAATAACCTCTCTCCCCATGGGTCTTTTATCAGTTGCACTGCGTGTCTGTGTGACAGCAAACTGGAGTCAAAATTACATGTCTCGATTTAGAAAATATAAAATATAAAAACATTTTACCATTTTTTTTTTATCAGTAACAACAAATTTGTTCTTCAAAATAAATAAATAAATAAGACACAAATAAGGAATTGTTGGAATCAAATAAAAGTTTGTGTGTGTAACTGTAATGATGATATATGTAAGTGATTACAATATTACAGAGAAAGGATACATTTTTTGGGGAAAACTGTACAATTGATAGAAAGCTCTAGTACCTTGATGGTCCATCTGTAGCCTGGATACAAGATGAGATACACATTAGCATGGAGGGATATAGGTTCAATATGATATCCAGTGGCACATTTGCCCACAGATGTTGCAGATGGGCCCATAGATCCTTCACACTTTTAACGTGTTATAGTTTACCTCCTAGCTAGTTCCATAAATGCTTGATTGGCGAATAATCTAGTGACCAGGCACGCCAAGGAAGTGTTGTAATATAATGTAGATATTCCTAGGATACCTTTGCTGTGTGTGGTCAAGCATTATCCTACTGAAAAATGCCAATTGGAAGCTCTGTCAGCAGAAGCAACACATATGGCTGCAGGATGTATTGCTAAGCTGCTAGTGTCCAATGTATATCTATTAAGAGTGACCAACTGTTAATGGCTCCCAAGATCTTCATATCAGCAATTGGATCCCTCCTAAGCAAAGACAAGATTGAAGCACTCACCACGAGGCCTTCATACTCAAACCTAACCATTGTCGGATCACAAACAGAACCTGGATTTTTCGCTAAAGACAATGCAGTTCCAGTCCATAGCAAACCTGGTTTCTTAATTCACCACTGTAAATGAAGGCAATAATGGGACATGTAATAGATGCCATAACACCATATTTCTTACTGCTAACCACCTGGAAATGGTCTGATCGTTAATGAAGGTCTGGATGATGGACAAGGAAACTGTGGGAGCTGCTTATGCTTGTCATTGGATCAAATGTTCACTGACTGTGTGCCATCACATTAAAAAAATATTCTGCTTTTCTCAGTCCAATGATCTGTTCTCCAGTCACTCAGTCAACAAAATGCATTCAAGTGCATCAAGAAACTTGTCTAGAAGCCAACAATCTTTCACCAAAAAGTACACTACCCAAAAGTAGCCTGAAAGCCTTTTTATGAGACAGCAGAGAAGAACATTATACGCCCTCTTGTGGCAAGACACAGTGTCTAGTTAGCCCACACCTGTAATCAATTACATTTCTGCCGGAGACATGACTACATGCCGAGTTTTGCAGCAATCCGATCTTTCTGTCTGTGTGCATTATTTTTTTGTTGTCAATGATTGTATTTATACAAGACCCTCCATATGTATTATTTTCCAACCATGTTTCAATGTCTAGTTTAGGTGTATATAGAATCCTCAAGATGGCCGGATGTATTGTAGTTATTAGAAGAAAGCTTGAGTGCCGTTGGACAATGCTTGTACGGTTTGATATTCAGACATGGCATGATATTGGCATGTCTGAAAGAAATCACCTTGAATGTAATTTTGGAACTTGACTTTTGAGAAGGCTTAATGAAATTGGAAAGAGTTCAGCGGTAGGTGACAATGTTAATCAATGGGATTGGATTATGAAGAGTCAGTAGTCACTTTGTATGTGTTTACCCTAGAAAAAAGATGTCACTGAGGTGATCTGACTCTCTTCTATAAAAATGTATTCAAGGACAGTACAAATATGTTATATTCTTCTTATTTCCTCCACAAAATGCCAATGAAAAATAAAATGGAAAAGAACACCAGCTTTCTTGCCCCAGGCAAAAAGTATCTTGGCTATATCTCCTACCCCATCTCATTGACTACACCACCACTGATAGTGACAAGAATATGCCCAGATAGGTCAGCTATAAGCACTGTGACTTCTATGGCTAAGACACTACCAGTAGTAGTACTATGGTGGAGAGAGCCTGCAGCAATATAGTTATAAGGATACTATCCATGGTGAGCTCCATGCTGGAGAACAACTCCCATCCCATGTATGAGACTGACACAGCACTGGGAAGTACTGTCAGTGACCGACTTGTTCACCCCAAGTGTGAGAAGTAGTGCTATCGGAGATCCTTCCTCCCAACCATGGTCAGGCTGTATAATCCACACAGCGGTAAGCAAAGATCACTCCCCACAGAGAGCTAAATGATCCTGAAGTCTTTTTTTTTTTTTAGTTGCTATGACTCCTAGTATCTTTTCTATCTGTTATGAGCTTGTATGTGATCTTTCTTGTAATATATTATTGTATTATCCATGCTGCTGTAACACACTGAATTTCCCCATGTTGGAACTATTATAGGATTATCTTATCTTATCTTAAAGGGGTTGTCCCATCACAAGGATCCCATCTATACTGCTTGTTAATGTGAATGTAAGACTTTTCCTAAATACATTGCTTCAGCAAAACTGCTTTGTTTGTCCACTATCTTACTTTATTCATTTTTTTTTTCTTCACATCCCTTGACTTATCTGGTCATGAGTCAAGTGATGTATCTGCTGCTCTGAGGGGGGAGGGAGGTGGGGCTAAGTGAATGGGAGCGAGCCTGGAGGGGGGTAGTTTATACTTGGGGGGGGGAGGGGCCACCAATACAGACCTGGCATCCGCTGTAATAGAGAGGCGGATGCCGGGGAGTGTAGATGCCGGCACAGGTGAAGCCAGCAGCAGCAGGAGTGATGCTGATATTCCGGAGGGGAGGGAGGGGCGGAGGAGCGGAATAGAAGCGACGACTTCTCGCCGCTGGCTTTGCTTATGTAACCCCGCCCACCAATGACACAACAAAGCCGGAAGACAGAAGAATTTACTGCAGCGAAGAGTGGTGAGTATGCGACGTGGGACAACCCCTTTAAAGCACTTCTTCATGTTTTGATGCAGAATCTACACCAAAAAAGGAGATGCAAATGTTCCTCAAATAATTGTATTAAAGGCTTAGAAAATCATGACAGCTTTCTTCCAAAGCAGTACCACACCTAGTAACTAACACAATGAGGCTAAAGTACAAAAACACACGCAATGTGTCATGTGGCACTATTTCTGGAAGAAAGTAGCCATGATTTTATAAACATTGACAACCCCTTTAACCATAGTCCAGTTTATGATGGCTATAGTGGTTGCTAATGCCTAAGGGCTCAGGTCTCTCTTAGTCCACATAATAAAATGGTCATTCTATTAAATAATATCTTATTGCATTAATATAAAGAGGTGGAATATCCTGCTTCAGTCCACGTTACCCTGAGTCACTACAATAATATGAAGAGTTAACTTGAGCAAGTGTTTTAGTTTTTTCAAGCTATAAACAAGTAGGTAGCATAAACCTAACCTCATGGTTTCTGCAAGTCTGAAGAGATTAATTCTGTTTCTGGTGTCACATGTAAGATCACAGCAGATGGGATAGATGGTTCTGAAGTTAGAGAGGCTCAACCATCCTCACCCCTGGGGAAGGTGATACACTGGGTCAGCTGGGAACACAGCTTGTAAACGCAGTATGTGGCTATATTTTTCTGTGCCGCTTCCTTAACCCACAATCCGTTATTCTATCCTATCCCAACTCGGCTGCCTTTCCTGACGTACTTAGCACTGTAACTCACTCTGAAAATGACCTCTCCAAAATAGTATCTCAGTGCTAGATTCAAGAGCATTACGTAAAGGCTTCACCTGCCAGCAACATGAGCAGCAGGACTGCACGGAACTGAAGATGTTCCTACTGACAAGTTAACTCTGCCATTATCATTGGCACGGCTTAAGGAACATTTCCACCTAAAATCCAAAATCAACAGCGAACATGAGTTGTTGGTCTGTTCTCTGTCAAGTAGTCAGACTTCTACTTAGCCCCCCCTTAGATATATTTGTTTGTTCTGTTCAGAGACGGAATGCAACACTCCTGGGTCCCAATACAAAATCTGTAAGAGGGCCTTCATCTATCATGTGCCATATAATACTGGTGTTTATCTACATGGCAGTAGGGGTGTAACTTTAGAGGGTCCAGAGGGTACGGTTGCACCTGAACCCTGAAGCTTTGGGAGGCCTGCAAGGTGACCAGTACTATAAATGATACATTAAAGTTGGGGGCCTGGTACAGGTTTGGCATTGGGTCCAAAAGCTTCATGTTATACCCCTGCATAGCAGAGAGAGGGATCCCGACTCATGAGCCCCTTTTATGAGTGTAAGGGGGCGTTCACACTACTGTCATTGTCCGTCAGCTAGTGTCCGTTCCTAGTGTCCGCTCAAAATCTTGCACGGACAATAGCAGCGGACACTAGCTGTGTCCGTGACACTTGTCATTCACTTAAATGGCGATCGGGTGCGTTCTATTGCACTCCGTGCCTGTCCTTAACTGTCCGTTTGTAAAGATGTCCGAATTTTCAAGCGGACAGAAAAAACCTACATGTCGGGTTTTTCTACAACTCATATCTAGTGTAAAAAAGTTGCAAAACTTGCAACTGGCTATTCACACCACTTTCACAAAAAAATGCTAAATTAAAGGGGCATTCCCACCTCACATACTCAGCAGTCTTCACTCTTGTAAAATCTTCTTTCTTCCTGGTTTCTTGCATCATTTGGTGGGCGGGGTTTCACAGGCATCCTGTTGTTTAGCCCCGCCCCCAAATTCGCATGTAGCTCCGCCCACCCACATTGGACTATGAAGTACAGGCAGCAGCAACTCCATTCTGTGTTACATACAGAGACTGCCTGTCTCTGCCATAATGAACACAACTGAATTAGCTAGCCTGATAACTGGGAGAACAGAAGAAATGAAAGCAGCTCCTCTCCCCTATCTGCTAACAGGAAGCTAGGTCACGTGGTGTATACACAGGAATAGCTAGATACACAGGCTCGCTCCCTGCACTTAGCCCCTCCTCCCTCCCCCCTGAGAGCAGGCAGATACATCACTGGACTCATGAGCAGCTAAGTCAGGGCTGTGGCCACAAAGAATTGAATAAAGTAAGATAGTGGACAAACAAAGCAGTTTTGCTGAAGCAATGTATTTAGGAAAAGTCTTACATCCACATTAACAAGCAGTATAGATAGGATCCTTGTGATGGGACAACCCCTTTAAATATAATTTATGCCAGTTTACTGGGCCAAATGATCACTGAAATGTACGTCAGCTATACACTGATACAAGTGTGTGGCCCGTTGGAGGAGACAAGTGCCCCTCATCATAAATGAATGTAAAGACTAGCGTTAATATGCCAGTCTTCATAATTATGCTCCACTGAGAGAGAAGTAGTAATTTTCACAAATTACCCCGTTATTTTTTTTTTTCTTTGGGGGAGGGGGTTAGTAATTTTCTGCTATAGAAATTTTCTCCTCTGTAGTAGGATTCAGAACTGTATACACAAAAATACGCTTCATCAAAATAAAGTATTACCCGCTTTAGAAAATAAATGTTCTCTGCATAAATATTCTCTGCATGTCAGACAAGCCGTCACATACAGCAGCCACAGAATATGTCAGAGAGTAAACCTCGACACTATGAACTCACTCATTGCTGGGGAAAATGAAAGATATATGAAGGGTTACACTTCAACAGATAATTTGACAAGAGGCGCATGGTGATAAAGTAGCTATTGGAATAATTTATATATTTAAGGCTCATGGACACAGCCGAGCCCTGTGCACGGTCCCCGTCTGGCAGTACAGAGAGCTGGTATGGCAGTAAGTATGAGGCTGTATAGCCTGCATGCACTACCGCTCAGGCTCAATATGACTCCTATATAGAGAAATAGGAGCTGAATAACATCTCTGTATTCCTTTATATGAAATCAGCAGCTTACAGAGGTAGATTAGAGGGCTGATACACCTCTATAGTATAAAACACAGCTGTAAAAAAGCCATGTATATCCCTAAGGCTACCTCAAGATGGAGAGAAAAAAATCTGAAGTTGAAAATCTACAACATACTCATTTTTCTGTGAGGATGTTTTTCACCCCATCCACAGACACTGTAATGCAATTTGCTGGAGAAAATCCATATCAAAACCACAATTTAAAGCCTTATACTAGTATGAACATAGCCTGACTCACATACAACACACACAAACATATATATACCATATATATATATATATATATATATATATATATATATATATATATATATGTGTGTGTGTGTGTGTATATATATATATATATATATATATATATATATATAGTCACAATCCTCTGACAACCTCTGATGAGGAGGACTACACTGTCACCTCAAATGCAGAACATGGAAACATTGGAATGTGGCAGGACATAGCGTCCCCCTGTCATTCCTACCACAGCACAGAGACATTAGGGCCTTCACAGAAACCTTCCTGAATCTAAGTGTCAGTTTCAGGGTCAACTGGTTCAGATGTTTGGATGCCTTGGGAGGACATTCACTATCATGATACAGATGACACAAAGCTAATGAAAGAAATCAGGATTATATCTATTTGAAATTAAATTGATTTAATCATGAGGATACATAATGGCTTCTGAGGGGTAAGGACACTTAGGAAATACATAGGTCAATAAATTATATGTCATGGATAGAATTATTATTTAGTACGATTTGCATCGCTATTATTATTACTATTATTATTATTAGAAGTATCAGTAATAGTATTATTACTCTGTATCCCTGTCTTGACAGGTATAAATGGACTTGTACGTTGTTACTAATGTTATTCTCATTCTTTTAAAATTTTCAATACGATGGAATATTTAACTATGTATATCTTAGTCAGAAAACTACATAACTTCAGATATAAAATTGCATGATTATGTTTCATCTAATTTTTATAGATTTTTTACTAAAACTTTTGTAGAAAATATATGAATTAGGGGGTGCCAAGAATGTTCTCTACAGTACGGTACAATGGCCAGAGTATTTACAACAGTGAGAAGAATCTTTGTCTCGGGTGAATGAAAGCCTATGTACTACTCTGTAAAATTGTCTTATTATTATTATTATTATTATTATTCATAATAAATTATAATATTATATTTTTATCATAATCTAAAAAAATGCTATTTATTTTAATTTAAATAATATATAATTAATAGTTAATATATAGTATTTCGAATATACATATATGCTGGGAGCAAAGATAATAAACCACTTTATATATATACAGTCCTATGAAAAAGTTTGGGCACCCCTACTAATCTTAATCATTTTTAGTTCTAAATATTTTGGTGTTTGCAGCAGCCATTTCAGTTTGATACATCTAATAACTGATGGACACAGTAATATTTCAGGATTGAAATGAGGTTTATTGTACTAACAGAAAATGTGCAATATGCATTAAACCAAAATGTGACTGGTGCAAAAGTATGGGCACCTCAACAGAAAAGTGACATTAATATTTAGTAGATTCTCCTTTTGTAAAGATAACAGCCTCTAGTCGCTTCCTGTAGCTTTTAATCAGTTCCTGGATCCTGGATGAAGGGATTTTGGACCATTCCTCTTTACAAAACAATTCAAGTTCAGTTAAGTTTGATGGTCGCCGAGCATGGACAGCTTCAAATCATCCCACAGATGTTCAATGATATTCAGGTCTGGGGACTGGGATGGCCATTCCAGAACATTGTAATTGTTCCTCTGCATGAATGCCTGAGTCGATTTGGAGCGGTGTTTTGGATCATTGTCTTGCTGAAATATCCATCCCCGGCGTAACTTCAACTTCGTCACTGATTCTTGAACATTATTCTCAAGAATCTGCTGATACTGAGTGGAATCCATGCGACCCTCAACTTTAACAAGATTCCCAGTGTCGGCATTGGCCACACAGCCCCAGAGCATGATGGAACCTCCACCAAATTTTACAGTGGGTAGCAAGTGTTTTTCTTGGAATGCTGTTTTTTTTGGACTCCATGCATAACGCCTTTTTGTATGACCAAACAACTCAATCTTTGTTTCATCAGTCCACAGGACCTTCTTCAAAAATGAAGCTGGCATGTTCAAATGTGCTTTTGCATACCTCAGGTGACTCTGTTTGTGGCGTGCTTGCAGAAACGGCTTCTTTCTCATCACTCTCCCATACAGCTTCTCCTTGTGCAAAGTGCGCTGTATTGTTGACCGATGCACAGTGACACCATCTGCAGCAAGATGATGCTGCAGCTCTTTGGAGGTGGTCTGTGGATTGTCCTTGACTCTTCTCACCATTCTTCTTCTCTGCCTTTCTGATATTTTTCTTGGCCTGCCACTTCTGGGCTTAACAAGAACTGTCCCTGTGGTCTTCCATTTCCTACTATGTTCCTCACAGTGGAAACTGACAGGTTAAATCTCTGAGACAACTTTTTGTATCCTTCCCCTGAACAACTATGTTGAACAATCTTTGTTTTCAGATCATTTGAGAGCGGGCTGTCCATGCTCGGCGACCATCAAACTTAACTGCACTTGAATTATTTTGTAAAGAGGAATTGTCCAAAATACGTTCATCCAGGATCCAGGAACTGATTAAAAGCTACAGGAAGCGACTAGAGGCTGTTATCTTTGCAAAAGAAGGAGCTACTAAATATTAATGTCACTTTTCTGTTGAGGTGCCCATACTTTTGCACCGGTCAAATTTTGGTTTAATGCAAATTGCTCTTTTTCTGTTAGTACAATAAACCTAATTTCAAACCTGAAATATTACTGTGTCCATCAGTTATTAGATATATCAAACTGAAATGGCTGTTGCAAACACCAAAATATTTAGAACTAAAAATGATTAAGATTAATAGGGGTGCCCAAACTTTTTCATAGGACTGTATATATATATATATATATATATATATATATATATATATATATATATATATATCATGGCATCAACTTTTTTATATTAACATGTTACATAGAAGTATGATGGTAAGTTCATACTACCTTTACTACAGTCTTTCACTGTCATCCATAATAGGATGAGAGCAATGGACATTCATGGAAGTAGACACGAAGCCCCCTCCATCTGCATCCAGTCCCATTGACTACATTGTAAAAATCTTGATGGATACTTTCTACCATCATGTGAATTTATTTTAGTAGTCTTACATGCAGAACTTTTTCTTCTGTCAGGAAAGTAGAAAACCTAATCTTGTGTTCTGTTTTTACATGGATGTGAATACAGACAGACAGACACCAGACAGAGGGGTCTCCACCTACATCGGTCATTTAACATCCATTGCTCTCCACTTGTGATAAATGAGAGCAACGGACATAAAACCTAGCCTTATTTTCATATGCTTACATATAGAGAATAGGCAGTAAATATTCACTAACGTAATACGTAGAAAGTAATATAATGTTTTCTGTTATCAGTCATTTTAGAATTGGGAAAGTTTAACTACAATGTTCTGCAACAGGATGACTGTCAGTCTACAGAAAATTCAACTTTCTAATGTGTTTCATTTATTGTTTCATTTCCTCATGTTTCCTAAAGCTCTGCTTGTTGTCAGTGAATCCAAACATTGTTGACATCTAGGGAGTAATAACTCAGACAGACCGAAACCTTCAGCTGCAGGGTTGGTACAATGTATGCAATCTGGGCTATCTTTAGTGAGCTAAACATAGCAGTTAAATACAGCAGCAGCACAAAATATCTTCTGTCCCAATGGTCTGCTGCGATGTGTCAGCGCAGGTATGAGCAACTAGAGAAATTTCTATAAATGAGGACATCTATTATGGCATAATAGCGAGAGAAACACATAAGAAGTATAACAAGACCATTGATCAGTGCTGTGATGGTAAGAACAGTCACAGAGATAATGTATGAATCCACAGAGGAAAAGCACCTTCACATACAGCGGACTAAATACGATATAGCCAAACCTGCATTATATGGGGCTACAAATTGTGCACAAAATCTCAAGAAAAACAGTGTGGGAGAGAGAAAATGTAACAGAGAATAGATGAATGAATAAGAATAAATGAAAAAAAAAAAATAACAATAGTTATAATAAAAATAATAATAGTGATAATAACAATATGAATATATAATAATAAAATAATAATAATATAGAAATTTAATTTTGAATGTAGTACTGATTTCAATAAATGGTAAATACATTTGATATTTGGGTCATGTAAAAATCCCTTCTTAGGCTAGTTTTGCATCTGTGCTTGTATTTCCGCTACATCTTTTTACAAGTGTGACATTTTTTTTTTTTTTTTTTGCTTTTTTTTTTAATCGAATCTGCCATAAAAGACTCCTAATGGAGACTATGATGCAAACGTCATCCTAGCCTTAAAGGGGTTTACCCATTAACATAACAATATTTAAATTAAAAATTAAATGTTTTATTAAAACATAAGTGATTACAAATTTTGTAGATTATTAAAGATTTTCTTTAACATCTAAGTGATGAGAGTCTTGTTTTGATCCGTTGCTATGCAGGAACTTTCTATTGTCTAGCATCCAGCTATGACTTCCTTATGGACAGGTTATCAGGCAGGGTCACTACATGTATGAGAAGATAACCCGGCCACAATAACTACCAGGCATTCATGGCATTCATTGTCACATCCATTGGCATCACATTAGTACAAGAGAAAGTTGAAAGATCTAAAAAAATTTTTACTATTTATATTTCCAAAAAATGGTTTAACTTTTAATTGCCTACAAATTAAATATGTTTAAGAGAAAACTAATTTAACTGTCATTTTAGTGAACTTCTGCATTTCTTAGTGATACATCAGAATCAATCAGGATCTGGGTGCTGAAGTCACCACCAATTGATAAAATGGAGGTGCAGAGGAGCCAAGTAAATTGGATGGCATTTCAGAAGTTTGCTAAAAAAAAGGGTTGGTCCAAGTTTAATTTTATACACTTTCCACAGAATAGGGAATAATATACTGATCAGTGGGGGTCTGCACCCCGGTCTGAACGTGGCGGCAGGCCAAGTGTGCACACTGCCACTCACTGTCTCCCATTTACTGTCTATGGGACTGCTGGAGAAAGCTGAACACAGTGCTCATCTATAGTCCTATGAATGTCCAGTGAATGTAATGACAGTGCGAATGGTTGTTCAGCCACTCCATTCAGAGGTGGGAATAGGACCCCCATTTCTGTGATCAGTAAGAGTTCCAGCTGCCAGTCCCCCATGATTAGCATGTTATTCCCTATTCTGTGGAGCCTGTGGATAAAATCGTGGCCAACCCCTTTAAGGCTATGTTCATAACTACATTATAGGCTCTATTAGGATCCTCTATCACAGATTCTGTTAAATATATTAAGGCTAACAAGGCAAAAATTGTATTACATTTATAAACCACCTGGCCAGCATTATTACATGCTTTCCTAATAGTTAATAGTTTAAGTGCAGGACTATTTTATTGCAAAATTCACATCTGTGCATAAACACATGTATATCAGACATAGCAGAGCTACAATAAGTGCTCACAATACCCCATACCACATTACTATCAGGGGTGAACATATACTGTATGTGGTGCATCCTGGGCAGTTGCACAGAGGCCCCACAGGTCGGGGGGGGGGGGGGGGCTATCACATTAACAGCAGCTTTCTATTGTCTATTAGAATGTGTCTGAATCCATAAAATAATGAACTTTATAGCTAACTATTACTATAGTTTGGTAAACATACAGAGGGCCCTCAGCTTGATGATTTACATTTCTCCATCTTTTCAAAGTACAGTTTCTATTATGAACTTCTTTTTTTCTCCATATTTGCTCCATTAATAACCCTATTATAAAATGTAAAAAACAGAATAAATCATATACACACATACATATTAACTATATGGGATTCTAGTAAGGGTTGTAGGATAAAATGTGGGGCCTGCAGAGTGGATCTGCTTTTGTCTCCATCCACTGCATAGTTCTGGCAGCTGCTAAGAACAGTTGATTGCGGTGGGGATGCTGAGTGATGGACACCCACCAATATATTGATGACCTATTGATCACCTAACCTAATAGATCATCAGTATCAAAAACTTTTAATTTTCTGCATAGATTTTCTCCCATGATAAAAATGCTTTGTTCTTAACCTAGCCTAGACTCACTTTGAACAAGAGAAGTGTTGTATGGAGTTGTCACGTTCTACAAAAGAAGCTATTTAGATACAAATTCACCTTGCTACATCTGTATATACAATTTATAGAATAATGTATCCAGTGGCATAACTGGGAATGGCTGAGCCCCAAGGTGAACATTTGACATAGAGCCCCTCCCCTTAACCCCGACCCATCCCCCTTCCTGCACAAACCGCATTCCTGCACACACTATTATGCCCCATAGTGGCCCCTACATACATTATCATGCCGCATAGTGGCCGCTGCATACACTATTATGCTCCATAGTGGCCCCTGCACACAGTATTATGCCCCACAGTGGCCCCTGCACACAGTATTATGCCCCAAAGTGGCCCCTGCACACACTATTATGCCCTATAGTGGCTCCTGCACACACCATTATTCCCCATAGTGGCCCCTTCACGCATTATTATGCCCCAGAGTAGAATGATAGCAGTGTTTGTCGGGTTCGCGGGCCTGCGGCCATACATATCGATACCCGCTTCTGCACACAGCCGCATCAGCAGAAGAGGAAGCATAGGGCAGCCGTGAGCAGGAGCGGGGATTGGTAAGTAAATAAGGCCCGTTACCTGCAGGAGTTACTCCCCGAAGACCCAAAGATAGCTCTGGAAGACAGACAAAGTGAGTATTATTTCTTTCTTTTATTTTGTACTTTACTGTGGTGGTAACAAGGGGATATGACACTATGTGAGGGCCCCATGGGGGCAGTAGACTGTGTAGAAGTCACAAGGAAACATTATACAGTGGGGGCCACAAGGGAGAATTATACTGTGTGGGGTCCACTTTAGGAAATGATATTCAGGATTTTATACTGAGTGTTTCCTACAAGGTGGAATTATACTGTACAGGGGCCAATGTGAGGACATTATACTATACATGGGCCAAAAGGGGGCATTGTATTGTGTGGGGCACTAAGGGGGCATTACACTGTATGGCAGCAGTGAAGGGATATTGTTCTATGTGGGAACTCTAAGTGTGCATTATACTGTGTGGGTGTCTCAGACTCCAAACATATACCTACCACATATACACTTATCTACATACTTAGCCCTCATGTGCTTTATTCTGGCACATAAGGATTATGAAATCCACTGAATGCAGAGACTGATATGAGTGATTAGACTCTTTGTACAGGGCTACATAATACATTGGTGCTATATAATATTTTATTCCACTTACATTTTATTCAGCTGCCTAGCAGTAATTTATAGGAAACTTCCCTCTCCATTTCATGCATAAGCTGTGCAGCACCTGACCTGGGTATTATAATGTTCTTCAGCAGCTGGAACACAAAACTGGGATATTCACTGCAGCTGCAAAAGGACATCTTTTTTTAGGCTGGAATCACACATGCAGTTTTTTTCCATTTTGGTTTATCTAAATACAGGAGTGGAGAAAAATACCTATTTTTTTAATACTAATTCCTTGTTTTTCAATCCACACCTGAAAAAAACAGCATCAAAAACTCCATTAAAAAAAGTGTTCTACTACGGCCGTGCCTCTTTGGCTGCAGTCGCAGGCCTCATAGAAAGTACAGCACCTACCGATTTAGAGTTTTGACATGCCATGGTGGAATATTATCGAGTGGGGAAGATTCCTGACTAATATTTAGACAGTGCAATCTTAAGTTGGCCATACACTTAAGTTAGCTGTCATTCGATAGCTGTCTTTCAGCCAACAGCTATCTTGTCTGATTTTCCCACACAGATGCAGAGAAGCGCATGTGCACTGAACAGGAAAAGGGGAGAAAATCACTGCCATAGTCCTCCGACAGAGGCTTATACCACCGAGAACAAAAGATCAGGCAGACCAAATCCTGCCTGAACCTTACCTCCCTCTAAGTCTGCCATCTGGAGGGTGCGCATGCACACAAGATGGTTGGTCAAATCTGTGAAAATTGGTACGTTCGGCCTATACACCAGTTTTCTGGCAAGACTTCCCCAATGACCGCTACAGATCAGTCAAGAAGTATTCAGCATAGGAGAAGGAATCTTTTCGCAGAAATCTATTGTAATCAAATATGGAAAATGACAGCAATTTACCCAAATTTATTGATGCTCATAAAGGACACTGGATTTGCAAAAAATATTGTCAAAGCAGTTTGGTCTACACATGTCAGTAAAAAATGTCCTTTATATAATATAGCCTAGAAATAATAATATGTAATAATAACACAATTCCAATAATAATAAAATAATAATAAGGATTTAATAGTTTGAGATACCAATGCCTGAGAGGTGCAGAGTACGTATACTTATAGGGTTAAGGCTTTATGTCCCTTGTCAGGATAAGACACTGGCAGAAAGCTGTGATATCTAAAGTAATAAAAATATTGCTAATGGAAAATACAATATTATATAATAATACAAAAATAATGATATAAATAAATATATAAATAATAACGTATAATAGGAGAAATGTGTCCCATAAGGTTACAAAGAGTTAACACGTCTTTCTTACTATCGATTGTTTATGAAAGGATACACATAACGAAATGTAGACCGAAAAAAAAAAAATCTAGCGGCCGTGAAAGCTGTGAATACTCATATACCCTGGTGCATCTACCTTTAGAAGCGGCAATAAAACACAACAAGCTGAAAATTATCTTAGGAATAAAAATGTACATGATAAAACTCTTCATTCAAAACTAATTGTGAAGCATTTGCTGTCTTTTATTAAATTAGAGAGAGAAGATGAAATAAATATTTTATACCGTCGGCTGCAAAGTGGGAAAATACCGCGTGTTTGGGATTTTAGTGCCCTCAGAGTGAGGAAATTTATTTGCAGCGAGTGGAAAATAGACAGCGTGCATAAAATCCAGCAGATTCCCTCTAGTCAAATTATTTATCAAGTTAACAAGGGAGGGACCCTGCTAGTGACAACAGGCCAGAAAGGAGACGACAAGCCTTTATATTTTACCTCTGGGTTAGGCAGCCTGTAAAACCGCCACCTGACAAGCACAATGCATAAACATCTCTGTGCAAACAAGCTGTATTGTTATAGAAGGGACACAAAGCCCACATGTATCTTCCCTGTCCACAACCGGAAAGCAGCCAGACAGTAACTGAAGTGCCACAATCGGCGCCAAACTCAATGAGACGTAATTTGCGGCTTCATAAGCGTGGTTACAACGTATCCACAGTCTCCATCTTATTTTTAGCTGCCTCGCAACCACTGGAAACCATAATGCATTATACCGAGATGCTAAGAAGACAAGGCTGACAATTAAAAGGCCTCATCATTCTTGTGATAATCAACTGAGCTGGATGCCACCGAATCGCTTCATTCAGACCTCAAATGAAGTAGAAAAAAAACAAATCGAAAAATAAAAAAATTCTATTGTCTATCTCGTATCTATCTAGAAACGAAAAAGCAGAGCACTGTGTGAATCTATCTATCTATCTATCTATCTATCTATCTATCTATCTATCTATCTATCTCCCTATCAATCTAGAAAAATAGATTATCTACTATTGAGGGATCCTTGGATCTGCACCCATTAACCCTGAGAAGGTTGTATATATATATATATATATATATATATATATATATATATATATGTATATTTATATATTATCTACCTCCTATCTATCTATCTATCTATCCATCCATCTATCTCCTATCTATCTATCTATCTATCTATCTATCTATCTATCTATCCATCCATCTATCTCCTATCTATCTATCTATCTATCTATCTATCTATCTATCTGTCTGTCTGTCCGTCCGTCCGTCCGTCCGTCCGTCCGTCCGTCCGTCTATCTATCTATCTATCTATCTATCTATCTATCTATCATCTATCTCCTATCTATCTATCTATCTATCTATCTATCTATCTATCTATCATCTATCTATCTATCTATCTATCTATCTATCTATCTCATATCTATCTATCTATCTATCTATCTATCTATCATCTATCTCCTATCTATCAATCTATCTATCTATCTATCTATCTATCTATCTATCTATCTATCTATCTCCTATCTATCTATCTATCTATCTATCTATCTATCTATCTATCTATCTCCTATCTATCTATCTATCTATCTATCTATCTATCTATCTATCTATCTATCTCCTATCTATCTATATCTATCTATCTATCTATCTATCTATCTATCTATCTATCTATCTATCTATCTATCTATCTATCTATCTATCTATCTATCTCTTGTATCTATCTATCTATCTATCTATCTATCTATCTATCTATCTATCTATCTATCTATCATCTATATCATATCAGATCCTTTGGGGTTTCAGCTGAAAGACCCTCACTTAGAGAAGATGTGACAAACCCTATTTTGGTGATGAGTGGGTTAAAAAACCCCAGAAATCTCATGACTGATAAGTATAAGAAAGAACGGTACATTGCTGATAGATAATACCTCACAATTATAAATGGACGATATAAATGTAAGTAGTCTAGTTATGATTTATCACATTTCCAACAAAATCTCTGATTTTTAGACACAACCCTTAATGCTAGGCCACACTGTTCTCTATTTTAGGCACATCCTCTTGCTATGCTGCTCACAAAAATGGCCTAACACTGGATGTGCCAATTTACACTAAAAATGTGCCAGATTTAGACCCTTTTTATACCACCCTGTATATTAGTAAGTCAATTGTTGGTCATTTTCATTGATTACAGCTTCAATAGATTTCTTCATAGCGATCTGTAATGGTTCAGATGATAACAGTATATGTGCTTTTTAAGGAATCTCCTCATATATTGCGAAAACTATGTCCAAAAGTAGGACCTAAAGATAACATTTCCTACATAACCTTCATTTAGTACAATATACAATGTACTATATAAATATGAATTCACATATAATAATAATAATTGTGAACCCTACTTGGGAGAATGAGTAATGACAATATCTGTAAAGTGCTGTATATACAGTATATGTTTGCTTCATATAAAAATAAATAATGCTGTATGTAATACAGTAGATATGGCCGTTATCTAGATATGGCAACACACTTAATAGAATCTGTCAGTCCATCCCCTGGACCAATTCTCAGACTATTAGATTAATATTATAATAATCTATAATGGATTATTGAGATTTCTGTGTATGTCTTACACATAGGTATCCTGTCCCTCTCCCTACAGAACTACAGACACCAGCATGCTGAGGCTATACACCGCGCTACGTTCCTATTCTCCATTTGTCCATACAGCCAGCAGTAAATATGTGGCTGAAGATGATTTTGATGTGCAGCCAGTAAAACTTCCAT
The DNA here is from genome assembly GCF_031893055.1 of Leptodactylus fuscus. Taxonomy (NCBI): domain Eukaryota; kingdom Metazoa; phylum Chordata; class Amphibia; order Anura; family Leptodactylidae; genus Leptodactylus; species Leptodactylus fuscus. The sequence continues at coordinate 52,369,200 of NC_134271.1, read as the reverse complement.
TAATTCTTTGATTATTTTCTCTATTCCATCCTTACTTGTCTATATGTCAGACATTGATTTATTGGGAGGATTTCAGCATTTCAATGTGTATATTTTGCTGTCTCAGAGGATTGGTTTCCAATAGCAGCCAAAAAAACAATGGAGCGTCACTTGCCAAAGAATAATAAAATGTATATTACCAGTTTACTATAATTAAGACTTGTAGTTCTTGTACCAGGCCGGGAATCCTGCCAAGGTTCAATGTTGTTACTCTTGTGTCATTATTTCAGGGACATTGCCATGGGGCCAGTGTTATAATTGTATGTGTAACCTTAGCTATCAACGTATTATTATTATTCTAAGGAAGCAGGTATATAAATTATTATACAAGTATATGCCAAATAAAGTCATCAAGGCAACCCCCTTCTCTAACAACAGCTGATCGGTACAGGTCTGGCTCCTGGGACCTCTGGCGATTAGCCTTTATTATTGGGATGGGATTGTTTCAAGCAGGCACAAATTTCCCCTAAGACCATGTATACAGGTGAAACCAATCTATCAGACATGTCATGTCTAGTACTGTTCCTTACTTATGTGGCAGAAAGGCCTCAGCACCCCATAAAACTATATCTTACGTCACGTTATTATTACCCTATAGAGAGTTAAGAGCATGCCGCATATGACACAGAGTAGCGTCCACCTTATCAGTTCATATCATTGCTATTATTGAAATTTATTATTGAGAAACACTCTCTCTCTCTCTCTCTCTCTCTCTATATATATATATGATATCTTGTGAAGATAGTTGTTCATCTACATGGCACTATGCAGAGATGTAAGGGATTTTCCAGGGATTTGATATTGAAGACGTATATTTAGCATCTGGCACCCACACTGATCAGCTGTATTCAGCAGCCATCGGCTCCAGAGACAGCTGAGAACAGTTGATTGGTGGGGGTGCTGGGTGTCAGACCCTACAATGTAATATATAGAGACAGATAAATAATATCACAAGCCCAGAAAACCCTTTAGGCTAAGGCCCCACATAGCAAGCTGCAGCTAAAAAGAACTGCGGAAAAGACCACTGCAGAAATGCATGGGATTAGCCAAAATCTCATCAACTTTGCAGGTACTGTTACAAAGGGAGTATTAACACCATGGGGCCTTGGACTTATTAAATTTTATTCTAATGTTGAAAAAAAAATCACACAGTACAAATTAAGGCTGGTTCACATCTGCGTTCGGGCCATTCTGTTCCCCTGTCCTGCAAGCAGCACTTTTCTCTCCACATTTTTCGTGCAGAAACCGAGTGAAAGCTACATGGATCTCATAGTCTATGGGGTCTTCAGGTTTCCTAAAGTAACCACTTTTTTATGTGGATTAGGTTTCCCCAAGCAGACCACCAAACGAAACCCATGTGTAGATATCAACTGTACCTATCCTGACATGTTAATTTATGCTTCAGGTTTCCACCATTGCCTTCAACCTTTGTATCACATAGCGGGATACCCACAGTAATTACAGAAGGGATGCCGCTGCATAACCTAGCCCATTTCAGGTGTTTTTTACGGTTGCAAATTTCACAGTAACCTACTACTGATTTTTTTCAGATTCAAAATTAGTAGCAGTGCTGTTCCAATCTGACAATCTGGCCTCTGGCCTTATGCACATTCTGTTCCACTCCATTTCTGATGGCCACGTGCCATCCGTTTTGCATCCGTTTGTAACTGTCAGTGAAAAAAACAGATGAATTTTATTGGTCTTCTTTTTTACCCAACCCACTGATCCATTTTAATAGACATCAATTCATTTTGCATCAGCTGAAAATGGATCCATTACTACCGTGAAAATGGACAATGATAGAGCATGTCAGTCATTAAAAACAGTTACACTTGGTTCACATCTGCGTCGGTAATCCATTCAGGGGCGTCTGAACACATTTGCAAGCGGTGTGCAGTGAGAGCACATGGACCCCATAGACTATAATGGGGTCTGTGTGCATGCCGCAAGATCTCTGTGCGGAACATGCAGACATGAAAGTAGATTATGAAATACTTTCCTGTTCGCATGTTCCTTGCGGAGATCTCGTGGCAAGCACACGGACTCCATTATAGTCTATGGGGTCCATGTGCTTTCACTGCACACCGCTTGCAAATGCGTTTGGTATTCCATTTAGGGAGCCCCATGCAGACTCCCCCGAACGCATTACCGACGCAGATGTGAACGAGGCCTTAGTCAAAATAACAGACATGTGAATAGAGGCATTGGATTCAATGTGTTCTCAAAATGACCAAGTAATGAATGTTGCAAAAATGACCATCAGACATGTGAATAAGGCCTTAGCAGCATTGGCGATGGTGGATGCGTCAAGGACACAGTTACACCATTGATAGTGACTATGCTAGGTCCTGCCCATAACTCCATTAAACCAGGGGCTTGTCTAAAGGTCCTATTAGATAGGGCAATTTAGCAGGGGATGAACGCTCATACAAGCACTTGTTCCCAATATTCAGCCTGCTTAATAGTGCCCACAATCACCCGATGACCAAGTATTTGTGTGTTCACCGGGTGATCTGCTGATGTCAGCAGGACAAAAAAAATCATTGTTCATTGGCAGCACATCACCCTGCGTAATAAGGACAGCGCTGCTGGCAAACAATGTAAGCACATGCCAAGGGAATGATCGCTCTAGCTCTACATCGGCCTGTGTAATGAGGCCAGGGCTGATCGGTGCTCATTAAAAAAAAAAAAAGTGTAATAAGTGTAATACCACCTTTAGGAAGAGCTTACAGAGACAATACTTTGCTGCAGTAAAGTACTGTGCCAATGGACTAGACCTGCAGTGCTACAATCCACCCTATGTATGTGCAGTGCTGAATGCTTGGAATTAGATAAAGTACTTGTATTTTGTCAATTTGTGTATATGTAAATTGTCTATGCCTATAGCATTTCTCTAAAAAATTCAACTTCCATTATATGCTGAAAGGCATATTCTTCCTGCAGGCCATGATCACATTACAGATCCATATTTTACGTAACAATAATGGCCTCACACAAGTCTCTGTGACATGTTCCATCACATATGTAATCATATGGCAGCACAAGGAACGCCTATGGCTCAGTAATTTGCACCCATTGCCATTCCGTGAAGGATTTAATCTCACAAAAGTTACAGTGTCTTGGGTATTTTATTAACAAAACAAAAAATATGGGTGAACAATAGGCCTCTCCCAGATGGGGGGTGAATGGAGTTATGGAAAGACACACAAAAAAAAAATCAAATAATATTCTAAAAAATGAAATATATCCTTAATAAGAGCTGTGACATCTATGACTACAATGTATGGGGCCTCCAGAAATAGATCTTTAAATCTTAATTGCAATGAAAGTCATCTCACCTATTAGCATGACATGGAAATTACATTATGATCAGGGCTTCTAACTCAACTTGTGCAGCTCCACTAACACCCCGCTGCAGGTTGTCACCGAGACAGATCATTTTAACTCTTCTGTCTCAGTCCACCATATATCTAAACTATGAGTTTGCATAAATGTTCTGATGAAAGTGTTCATTTGATCAACAGTATGAATAAATCTGATTTATCCTCTTGGTAAGTGTTTCATCTCAATTTGTGCTTTTAATAAATGTGTAGTCAAGGACCGGAACAGCCGGTCTAAATCACTTTCAGGCAGTTACTCTGGCAGGGAGAACACAGTAGAGAGTACATCTTTCTAAGGAATAAATGCAAAAAAAGGAAAAAAAATCAAACAAATACGTATAGAAAATTATTAACATGGCATTACTTTGGTCCTGGGGCCTCATGTCATTTTTTATCTACAGAGATTCTGTAAAAAAGGAAGTATAGATCAAGGGTACGGGAGCCCATTGGGTAAGGAGAGTCAGTAATAGTGTCGTATATGGTTAAGGCTGGACATGTACATTATACTGTTAGCAGATCTTACAGGTATCTACAATATCTAATGACCTGTATTTGGGCGGTCCAATTGTAAGAGATGTCTTCTGGAAACAAGGATGGGGCATGTTGTATTTTGGCATGTTCCACCATACAGTGTAGACAAATGGAGCCTTGTTGTTTCATACTGACACTATGCAGTGCTGACCCCTAAACTGTCTATACACATTAGATTAATTCTCCTACTTCACCCCCAATGTCAGGGGAGATAAGGATACAGAAGCTAGATTTCAGCTACCTCTTCCTTTTGTGCTTTGGGAGATAAGTCTCAGTCAGAGATATCTGGCAGTAAGTTTCTCACCTCTCTGTTTAGAACATACACATGTTCGGCCGACAGCTATTTGTTGCATATGGCCAGATTTAGTATCATATAGTAGTGAACCATTTTTGTATAGTGAAAGTTAGACTTTGCAATGTTTTAAAATACCTAAGCCTTAAAGATGGAAGTGTTTAGGATGAAATGGAGGCAACTGGGAGGTAAATAGCTCTAGGGTAGTAGAGGCCATGGGGCACTTTATGATCTGCCCGTGCACCTCAAAACGTTGCAATCACAACCAACTTATGTTCAGTTAGGGTCAATAATCTGTCCTATAATATCCATGGTGCCATGATTAGCCTTTTTTTTTTTTGCAATTTAAAGGGACCACTCAACCAGACAACCACTTCCACCATATTCATCTTTCACCACCGTGTTACAGAGCACATTATAGTGATAAACAACTCGAAGTCTTATGGAAATGAGGCAGTTGGTGAACCGGGGGCAGGCACTGGACTCCAGGAACATTGCTTTTGACACTCAGACATCTCCTGACTGTACCAAACCAGGCAGTGAGAGATGATCTCAGTGCCATGACATCACCCATCTCACTTGAGCAATAAGAGTAATGTTCCTAGAGCTGTTATTATGGAGAAACATAGTTGCCATAGAAGTTGGTTGCAAAAGTGTCCAATATCCATTCCAAACAACATTGTCAACCATAGCCCACTATGTATTCAACTGTGGCCTTAATTTCCTTGAATATCATGTCTCAAAATGCCATATGGATTGCCCTACTTTGGCCACTGATATTGTCTATCATAATCCATATGTAGTTTTAACAGCTGTAGATGTAGCACTCAAACCTAGGCCCTGGTGTCTATTAGAGATGAGCGAACACTAAAATGTTCGAGGTTCGAAATTCGATTCGAACAGCCGCTCACTGTTCGAGTGTTCGAATGGGTTTCGAACCCCATTATAGTCTATGGGGAACATAAACTCGTTAAGGGGGAAACCCAAATTCGTGTCTGGAGGGTCACCAAGTCCACTATGACACCCCAGGAAATGATACCAACACCCTGGAATGACACTGGGACAGCAGGGGAAGCATGTCTGGGGGCATAAAAGTCACTTTATTTCATGGAAATCCCTGTCAGTTTGCGATTTTCGCAAGCTAACTTTTCCCCATAGAAATGCATTGGCCAGTGCTGATTGGCCAGAGTACGGAACTCGACCAATCAGCGCTGGCTCTGCTGGAGGAGGCGGAGTCTAAGATCGCTCCACACCAGTCTCCATTCAGGTCCGACCTTAGACTCCGCCTCCTCCGGCAGAGCCAGCGCTGATTGGCCGAAGGCTGGCCAATGCATTCCTATGCGAATGCAGAGACTTAGCAGTGCTGAGTCAGTTTTGCTCAACTACACATCTGATGCACACTCGGCACTGCTACATCAGATGTAGCAATCTGATGTAGCAGAGCCGAGGGTGCACTAGAACCCCTGTGCAAACTCAGTTCACGCTAATAGAATGCATTGGCCAGCGCTGATTGGCCAATGCATTCTATTAGCCCGATGAAGTAGAGCTGAATGTGTGTGCTAAGCACACACATTCAGCACTGCTTCATCACGCCAATACAATGCATTAGCCAGTGCTGATTGGCCAGAGTACGGAATTCGGCCAATCAGCGCTGGCTCTGCTGGAGGAGGCGGAGTCTAAGGTCGGACCTGAATGGAGACTGGTGTGGAGCGATCTTAGACTCCGCCTCCTCCAGCAGAGCCAGCGCTGATTGGCCGAATTCCGTACTCTGGCCAATCAGCGCTGGCCAATGCATTCTATTAGCCCGATGAAGTAGAGCTGAATGTGTGTGCTAAGCACACACATTCAGCTCTACTTCATCGGGCTAATAGAATGCATTGGCGAATCAGTGCTGGCCAATGCATTCTATTAGCTTGATGAAGCAGAGTGTGCACAAGGGTTCAAGCGCACCCTCGGCTCTGATGTCATTTGTGTCTGACGTCTCTGACGTCACATGACCCAGGCCAGCTTCCCGGGTCATGTGACGTCTGACGTCATTAAAGCTGGACAAGAGCGGACAGGACAGCCGACAGGAACAGGTAAGCAACTGTCTCTGTTCTTTTAATGGTTTTAATCCCCCGGGTCTCCGATTATTATACTCTGGGGTCTTTTCAGACCCTAGAGTATAATAAATGTTTATAGGTGTCCACAGTGGGACATATGGGGACACTATGGGGGATAATACTGTGTGTGCAGGGGCACTATAGGGGTTAATACTGTGTGTAGGGGACAATATGGGGGATAATACTGTGTGCAGGGGCACTATAGGGGTTAATACTGTGTGTACATTGGACACTATAGGGGTTAATAATACTGTGTGCATTGGACACTATAGGGGTTAATACTGTGTGTGCATTGGACACTATAGGGGTTAATAATACTGTGTGTGCAGGGGACACTATAGGGGTAAATACTGTGTGTGCAGGGGACACTATGGGGGATAATACTGTGTGCATTGGACACTATAGGGGTTAATACTGTGTGTGCATTGGACACTATAGGGGTTAATACTGTGTGTACATTGGACACTATAGGGGTTAATACTGTGTGTGCATTGGACACTATAGGGGTTAATACTGTGTGTGCAGGGGACACTATAGGGGTTAATACTGTGTGTGCAGGGGACACTATAGGGGTTAATACTGTGTGTAGGGGACAATATGGGGGATAATACTGTGTGCAGGGGCACGGGCACTATAGGGGTTAATAATATAGGGGTTAATAATACTGTGTGCATTGGACACTATAGGGGTTAATAATACTGTGTGCATTGGACACTATAGGGGTTAATACTGTGTGTGCATTGGACACTATAGGGGTTAATAATACTGTGTGTGCAGGGGACACTATAGGGGTAAATACTGTGTGTGCAGGGGACACTATGGGGGATAATACTGTGTGCATTGGACACTATAGGGGTTAATACTGTGTGTGCATTGGACACTATAGGGGTTAATACTGTGTGTGCATTGGACACTATAGGGGTTAATACTGTGTGTGCAGGGGACACTATAGGGGTTAATACTGTGTGTGCAGGGGACACTATAGGGGTTAATACTGTGTGTGCAGGGGACACTATAGGGGTTAATACTGTGTGCATTGGACACTATAGGGGTTAATACTGTGTGTGCAGGGGACACTATTGGGGATAATACTGTGTGCAGGGCTTACTAAGGGACATAATAGAGTGCGGAGGAGGGGGTCAGTCGAGGTCTTCGGCATCGGTTTGGGGAGGGGGGGCCCCATGTCAAAAGTTCGCCACGGGGCCCCGCCATTCCTAGTTACGCCACTGGCTCACTACATCACTTGATAAGTTCTTTGAGGGGTGCGGTTTTCAAAACGGGGTCACTTTCTAGAGGTTTCCACCTCAAGGGCTTTGTAAATGCGACATGGTTTCTGAAACTGGTCACAGCCAGATCTGCCCTCTAAAAGCTCCTTGGCGCGCCTTCCCTTCTGCGTCTCGCTGTGCGTCCATATATTAGTTTACACCCACAAGTGGGGTACTATGGTAGTCCAGAGAACTTGTATAACAAATTGTGGGATGCGTTTTCTCCTTTAACCCCTTGTGAATGTGCAAATTCTAGGGCTAAACAAAAATATTAGTAAAATAAAAATAAATTTGTAAATTTCACCTCCATTTTGTCTTAATTCCTGTTAAGCACTTATAGGGGTGAAATACTAGGTATATGTTGTTTTGGCTTATTTAAGGGGTGCAGTTTTGAAAATGGGGTGAATTATGGGGGGTTTTAATACAAGGGTCTTTCAAAACCCCTTCATAACTGGATTAGTCCCTTAAAAAATGGGGTTTAGAAATTTCTTGAAAATTTTGAATATAGTTGTTTCACTTGCAAATCTTATAACGTCTGTAAAAAATAGAAGGGTGACTAAAGTTTGATGCCGACATAAAGCAGAAATCTGGGACATGAGATATAATTTTGGCGGTCTGACTATCTGTATGCAATGCACATCCTATCAAACTTTATAAAATGCATATTTTTCAAAATTTCCACCAAATTTCCTATGTTTTCATAATTAAACACAAAACATATCAACCAAAATTTACCACTAACATGAAGTATAATGTGTTACAAAAAAACAATCTCAAAATCACTTTGGTAAGTTAAAGCGTTCCAAAGTTATTGCCACATAAAGTGACACATGTCAGTTTTGAAAAATCGAGCTTGGTCAGGAAGTCAAAAAGTGCCATTGGCGGGAAGGGGTTAAAAAATAAAAAAGCAAAACTGTGAAAACTTAGGAAAAACATGAAAAACATGAAAAAATAAAACCAACATATAAATAAGGCCCTTTTATCAGCAAAAATATGCAAAGACTATTTGAACAACACAAATTAAAAAAACAAACAAACAAAACATGTTACAGCCCTCAAAACCACACGCATAAAAAAAACAGAAAATGTATCTGGACCTAATCCAGGAAAACTGCCTGGTCCTGAAGTGGTTAAATACATTATCTACTTTCTGTAATTCCACTGTTACCAATATAGAATATATTAAACAATTAAACGTTGTGTATTTGGCACTTGGGCCCCTGGACAATGCTATTAGGGGCTATGCAGCCATTTTACTGTAGATGTAATTATTCCTTGTCCCATTGTAAAGCCTGCGACAAGACCCCCACCTACTATGTATCCTATGTAATACAGGTGTAATCTCATGTGGCAGGGGGGCTTTGGGTGCCACTGTTACCGCTGTCCCTTTGTAGCTACCCTGTACTTCAGATGGCAACCTTGAGCGCTTTGGGACCTTCATTGTCAGATAGTAATAAAGAGTTGGGTAAGGGGGTGCAAGAGATGGAAATTCGCCCTATATGGGATATTGTATGTTCTGAGATCCGTAATTCACACTGGCAATCTCACAAGCCCAATTATACTAAGTAAGATGTCATACTGTTTAATTACATGTTGTGCCTTTACATGCCCCCGCATTTATTATTTGCGCCGATATACATGCACATATGGATGATGGTCATTAATAATTCCACAGTACAGTAAGTCTCAGCGCCTTCCAGTATAAACACATCAGATGACTTAAGGAAACAAACCCCTCATTTCTGGACCTTCCATTTCCCTCTTGAATTTCATCCTCTGACCAGAAGTTCATTGCCAGCTTTCCCTTCCCTGTCAGTCATCCACTGATGAAATTTGATTTTTCTTCCAATAGAAATACTACACAGAAGGCTGTGACTGGAAAATAATCCTTACTAGAAGTGTCCCTTAACTCTTTGTGGCCAGGCTTACTTACTAGTCATGTCCCTTAACCAGTGGAGTCCTGACTTAATTACTTAAGACCCTCTTAGTCCTCAGAAGCTATGTCTATTTGCTAGAAGGGTCTCTTAACCATTTGTGGCCTGGATTGTATGCAAGAATCGTCTTGGGCCTTCACAGTACACAGTTTACTGGACAGACAAATCCCTTACTCTTTCATGGACTTGCATTACTACATTGAATGTTCATGGCTCACTTACTAGAATTGTTCTCTACTTTTGTGGGCAGACACGATGTTGGTCAAGCTGGGCTGATTGCCCAGTGTATATTGGGGTGTCCTGATGGATTTTTCTTTTTGGATTTCAACATGGTAATCCTTTGTTATCGTGGGAAGGTGTTTGGCAGCTGCTTATTCCCCTCTACGATGAAGGTACATGCACTTGTCCAAGCATGCACGTGTATAAGAGAGTCAGGAATAACCAGTGTCATAAATATCGACAATTAAAGATATGGAAGGTTTACGGCACCTACACTCACCAGGAGAGCCCTTTAACATTTTATAGGTTACCTTTGATACTAGAAATGTCCCTGTACGAATAACATACTGAAATGTCCAGCAGCCCTTCATTTACTTTAACCCTTAATAGCCTTGCTCAGTCACTAGGTACACCTCTAAACCATCCAGGGCCTCCTTGCTTGATTTCTAGGTATATTCATTAACACATCAGGGCCTAAAGTTCATATTATAACTATCTCTTAACCTCTTGTGGCCAGGTACAAATTAGAATTGTCTCTGACTTCTTCATCATATAGCTTAGCACCTACCCCTTAACTCTATGAATTAGCTTATGCCTCGTTCACATCTGCGTTTGGTAATCCATTCGGAGAGTCTGCATGGGGACCCCCTGAATGGACTACCGAACGCACTGGCAAGCGGCGTGCAGTGAAAGCACACAGATCCCCATAGACTATAATGGGGTTCGTGTGCTTGTCGCGTGCTGTCCATATGAATCATGAGGACATGAAAGTAGATCATGAAGTACTATCCTGTCCGCATGTTCCGTGCGGGCAGCACGCAGAGAGCACACTGACCCCATTATAGTCTATGGGGTCTGTGTGCTTTCACTTTACACTGCTTGCAAGTGCGTTTCATATTCCATTGGGGGGGGGGGGGGCATACAGACTCCCCGAACGGATTACCAAACGCAGATGTGAACGAGGCATTAGATACTAGAAATCTCCTTCACCCCTTCATTCTACAGTTTACTTAATGGAAATGTTATTTAACCCTTCATGGTCTTGCTTAGTTTTTGCAATTGTCCCTTAATTAATAAAGCCCATAGTAATTTTGGCTGGCAGCATTACAGTCCTTTACATCCACAGTCATAAAACCCAACCCTATACTATTACCCTATAGGCCAATCATACAATAATCTTCAGGACAGTCTAAATATTTATAAAATAGATCAACAAATTTTGACAGACTGTATGTGGGTTATTGGTCATTTCCATGACAAAACATGACTAAAGCCTCATTCACATGTCTGTGGACAAGTGTGGTCCATTTCACGAACAGGACCTGTCTCAGCTCAATTGCAGGTGGTATTCTATCTATGGTTGATGCGATTTTCACGTCTGTGAAAAGCAGATCAACTTTTTATCTTCATTTTTCTATATTTTATATGTCTCTGGGTCCATGAAAAACTGATGACACGTGGATATTATCCTTTTTTCACAGATCCATTGACATCCTTGGTGTGATGCATCCGCAATGCATCAGCATCAGTAAAAAAGATATGCTTCCATTGCTTTTTCCATTGGTTGACCTACATTCAGTAAAAAAACACGGACATCTGATTAAACATGTTGAAATTAATGGGTACATATGGGGTCTGCAAAAAATGCAGACGTCACCCATACGTGATATACAGACATGTGAATGAGACCTAACGGCTGCAGCCCAATGATTATGTCCATGACCAATTTAATCCTACACGATCTGACTTTTATCAAACCCAGCGTACAAAGTGGTTAAATGGGACACAGTTTTTACCTACCTGTTTCTACTAATTCTGTAGCATTTGTCTGGAGATCTGTCTATCTATCTATCTATCTATCTATCTATCTATCTATCTATCTATCTATCTATCTATCTACCTATCTCTTGTATCTATCTATCTATCTATCTATCTATCTATCTATCTATCTATCTATCTATCTATCTATCTATCTATCTATCCATCCATCCATCCATCCATCCATCTATCTATCCATCCATCCATCCATCCATCCATTCATCCATCTATCTATCTGTCTATCTAAACAAACACACGCACATATTTATTCAATCACATAAAAATTAATATGGAACTTGATACAAAATGACATTGTCTAACTACTGTCTTCTATTTACTTGACAAATGTATCTGTGATGTAGGCTACTATCGGAGTAACCAACATCACCAGGCATGTTCACAGATATTAGCATTATCTACATTTTTTTTACCGTGATTTAAATATATGTAAGTTATTTATTTATTAACCTCATGAGCTTCAAGAAGGCCCTGAAGAATCACCTATCAGGAAGGCCTACAACCTCCAATAACACTACTGTCACCACACTGCCATCTGTACAGTCTCTCCCCTCACCTTCTGTCTCTATCCCCCTTCCCTCATAGACTGTAAGCCCTTGCGGGCAGGACCCTCTACCCCACTGTGCCAGTAGGTCATTGTTAGTATTGTATTTGTTTTGTATACTTTGTATACTGTATATAAACCCTCAATGTACAAACCATGTAATTCTATAATAATGTACAGCACCATGGAATTATATAATAATGTACAAACCATGTAATTCTATAATAATGTACAGCACCATGGAATTAATGGTGCTATATAAATAATAAGAATAAGAACAAGAATAATCTAGAATATAATATCTCCTCCGGTAAAAAAAAATGTAATGATGCCATAGTAAGTCCCTTGTATTAGCCATCATGGGGCTTTCTCTTGGATTTGTGAGTTATGCTATACATTTTAAGACTCAACAGGTTAATGACAACATTTTTATGTGGGTCAGTTTAGGATATGATCAAATAAATTCAATTATTATCAACCTATTCACACAATACTTAGCATTACAAGTCAATAGACAGATTTCTATCTATCTATCTATCTATCTATCTATCTATCTATCTATCTATCTATCTCCTATCTATCTATCTATCTATCATCTATCTATCTATCTATCTATCTATCTATCTATCTCTTCAATCATCTTTCTTAAAGACTACTAATATATCTTAACCACAGAAAATGATCAGCAGAGCATCACCCCAGTCTTAGGTAATGTATTGTAATGTCCTATATTACATGCTGTGCTGTTCTTTTTTTATACAATTTTACAGATGTAGCAATGTTGACTTTGTATAGTGTGCCAAGGATACGACAATGTGCTTTACTTGTTTCCCTAAGGACTGCAGCTAAATCTAAACTCTTTCTTTCTTTCTTTCTTTCTTTCTTTCTTTCTTTCTTTCTTTCTTTCTTTCTTTCTTTCTTTCTTTTCTTTCTTTCCCATATGTATACTGAAATATATATATATATATATATATATATATATATATATAATCAAATACGACTTATTCTACCCTATGGCCTTGTGTAGACGCTTTTACACATCCTACTTTTTATGGATCTCAATAAGAGCCACATAAACCAACACCCATGTGTGGATTCCTAAAGAAACATACAGGATTTGCAAATAGATCTGTTAATATTACTTTATGTCATAAAATTCACCCCCAAAATTTAAGAGACTAAACCCCCCACAGAAACACAGTGTACAGCGGAGACACAGAATACATGTTCTGCTTCATTGAACTTCCCTTGATATGTGTTAGTTATATTTCCCCACCTCTTGTGCTTTCCTGTTTGTGAACCTTTCTACTCTGCTCTTGTTATAGCACTTTAGTGCATTCAATAGCTATTTGTTGAGAGACCTGTGCCGGGTGCCCTTCTTATTTCTTTTTCCAGGCTCAGAATGTAAAGTGAACACGTACCTTTTGAACTTCAGGCATCAACGATTTTCACATCACCGATGTGGAGGATTCCCGAGTGTACCTGGGCGAGCGGATATATCAAAAGAAACAAGAGTTCATGAATATTCACGACTTAATACAGAGAGATCCCACACTTAAAGCAACTAAATACACTGATTGTATCTTGTCTTGTATTATAAAACATTTATACGACGCACAACGCATGGAATAAATCTACGTTAACTGCTTCACTGCCTTTCCTGAGTGGTGTTATATAAGGGACAGTTTTCATACGCAGCACTGCAATATTTCTCATTTGTTGTGTATTATGTAAGTTTTGCATGAACTAATAAGAAGCAAATCATAATGTACCATGTTACTACAAATGTGTGACTGGTGGACAGCTAGAGAACAACCCATATACCACATACCAATAGAAGACAGACTGATAATTAGACATGGGCTGAATGTGTAACTTTACATAACTTATTGTGATTAGATACATTAGATTAGATACATTAGAGTTTGTCGTAGCTTTGTCACTCATATATAGATAAAATCATACAAATTATCTTTTTACACTAAAATGAATAGAGAATACATATTATACATAAATAGATAGATTGAAAGGTAGATAGATAGAGATTTACATAGGTAATCAGATAGATAAATAGATAATCAGATAGATAGATAACGACATAGATAATTATATAGCTAATTAGATAGATAGATACATAATTACATAGTTAATTAAATAGATCTATAGATGATAGATAGATAGATAGATAGATAGATAGATAGATAGATAGATAGATAGATACTGTGATCCCGAGGTTGTGACTATGCACAACTCAAAGCAACTAATCAAGTACTATCTTACATGTAATGACCGAGGCTTATAAGAACATACACCTGGTGGAGCTATGATACAGTATGGACCTTCATAATGAATATTCGACAGGTCATACTTCATCAGATGGATGCTGTGGACACTTCATCTTTCATGGTCAGGTTTTACATCACTCTCACAATTAGTGTGGAGCGAGACTTGCACGTAGGGAACACGCCTTCCTATGTGCGCCTTCCTATGTTGCATTTTGATGAAGACCACAACACCTTCGCTTGATTAAACTAAAGCCATATGAATATGTTTATGGAGAAACGATAGGCTGAAAATGATATCTAGCTCTACGTTAAGGTGTCACTTCAAGATTTCCTCTCTCCAGATCCTAGTGCATGTTATTTTTGGAGCATACGTTCAGGGCTGCCTTAAATGCTACTCTTGGCCCAGTGCCCAGGATCTCTTAAAGTAGATGACATTTTTAGACATTCGGTGTCATTTTCCTCAATATGACCTCTACTTTCATGCCAGGGATGAATCCATCCTGTTATTAATGCATTCAGTTTCATGAGGGAGGAAAAAAAGAGACGCTATTCAATTTTCACACCTGAACAGAGTCCAAAAAAATCCTAGTTTGCTCCTGTTATCGTTAGGTTGATGAGGAGTTTGTGTCTCACTTTACAAGACTGCAAGTCATCAAAGACCCCCGAGAAATCTATTCATGTATAACCAATAATCACAGGACTATTGGGGAGACTTCAAAATCTTCGACTAGACATCAATGTGTCCAATGACTTCACATCCTCAGGTTTAGTCACCAAAATACATAGTGACATCAAAGTATTGTAATGTTTCTCAACCAAGACCCAAGGACCAAGCCTGACACCATAGAAAACAAATCATAGAAGCTACATACCATAAAAGAAGCCTCTGTAATTTCATAGGGCCCATCGCTCTGGTTGGCCCCATCCCATTTTCTCATGGGCATAATTGCATAACCTAATCTCTCCAAAATCATTGCAATTCTATCAAACATTGAACCTTCCATCAGCCTTGACACGCCTCCTACAACACATGGGATAAAACTAAGCAAGGGCTTTCTGTTTTTGGAGTCATGTGTATTAAGTTTTTGCTATGCACATGCAAAAGCTAGATCTCTCAATGTATGAGCTGTACATAAAGCCCTGAGATATGAGATTTTATGCCACTGGAAATAAATATTTTATTTAATATTTTTATTTCTATTTTTCTGTGGTGGGTGTTTGGTGGGTAGGTTTGAGGAGGCAAGAATACACAAAGAGAGCGATGTGAACACAGCCTAACCCACACCATTGTAATACTAATACTAAAAATTCCAGCACATAGACTGTAATGAGTAAGCTGCCATAAATAAGTGTAGTCATATAACTAATGGTGAGCTAAATGGAAATAATGAAATATATAAAGGAGAGAATGGGAGAGAGAAGGATTGCGATAAAGAGAGAGATGGGAGATGGAAAGTAAGAGAGACAGAGGGAAAGGAGAAAGTTGGAGGGATGGAGAATAAGAGAGCCAAGGGATTTTTATGTCCGCACACTGTGCTTGTATGAAGAGTTGTTTCAGCAATCATCACCCCATGCAAACCGCCTCTAAGAGATAGAAACAAATCTATAAAAAAGAAGTAACAAGTTGGACCAATATTAATAAAAAATCATGACATACTATTAATAATCTCCACCATTGCACTGCAATCTTAAGAATGCTATATAATAACAGTGTAAGAAATAACAATACGATAAGTATACATTACATTTACACTTCACTACACTACAGTCTTTATAGCACCGTGGGTTCTCATTTATTATAATTACATATAACAGGTGCCATGACTGGACATTTTAATATTTGTTTTCTTAAAAATTCATCAAGAGCCGTCACATGTGACTTTATTATATTTTATCTCAATGACCGGTCGTTTCAGTTGATTGTCAACCAAAGAATGAGCGAGCATGTCCATAGCGGAGAATCACAAATCATCCACGTAACGCACTCCCAAGAAATGACTGAAAATACGCTACATCACGTTGTATGCAGTGTGTGCTATGCCAGGGGCCTGTAAGTGATTGTTATTGGGAACAAATGTAATTTATATCACTTGATCTTTTATATTATACATTTAGATGGATCAGTCTCTGCTAATACAAAATGGCATTAAAGAACCACCATTTTGCAGATTTAGCAGTGCTGAATTTTTTATTTTACTGTGTTACAGTCAAAAGAAGCTACTGATGTACACAATGAGTTCACACAAATGACAAACTCAGTTCTGCTGTATCTGGCAAGATCTGCTACATTGGTACATTGAAACGTCTTGACTCCATAACCCTGTTAACCTTAAGGAAGAGCTTTCATTTATCTAGGTGGTAAATATGTTGTAGTCAACAGATGTTTGCAAAGCTGATAGGCCAGCTGTCCTGACTGCCCCCATACATCTGGATAGACATCTGTTCATCACATCAGACCCCTGTGGTCTCTCCACTGGAGACTGTAAAATTATTAATAAAGTGAAGATTTTCCCCAATTTTCCTGGAGGCTCCTTAAATTTTTTATTGTCACAAAATAATTCAATATACTCTCGGGGTTACCCATAAAAATTTGGTTGTAGTCAATAAGACAGTTATAAAGATGGTCCACAGACAGCCTTTCCTTTCTATACTGGATAGTATGGTCATGGATGATATTTCAATGACCACCCTGCTTTCTAGAAGTCCCAAGCACTGGATAGTTCTGCTCATCCATATAGTTGGAATCAGGGCTGTGGAGTCAATAGACCAACCACCAACACCAACGCCTCCATTTTGGCTCAATTGTGACTTCTGATCCAACAATGGCTCCTTCATAAATGGTTGACAACCATGGTCAGACAGAAACAGCAAAGTTCCTCAAAAAAGCTAGTGATTAGATTAATATGAATTATTGTATAAGTAAAAATAATTATTAATTTTATTGTGATGCCGGAGTCAGTAACTTTTTTTTCCCTACTCCACCTAAAACTGGCCCCAACTCCACGACTCCAAGGTCTAATTTCCATGGACAAGCCTCTATAATGATGTCATTATACTACTCTCAATTCTCATTATTAATTCTAAACTTAATATATAGGCTAAGTTTAAGGAGGAGCAAATATTTTATTTTATACTTGGATGTGAATAGGAAAGATTTTTTTTATTCTCACTTGGAGATGTAACTCAACGACATTCACAAAATATCCAACGCCTCTGCAAGCATGAGTGAGATCTGTTCCAATGATCATGTTTCATAGTTTCTATAGAGTAGTGGTGGCCAAACTCAGTCCCTGAGATCCCTGAACAATGCACATGAACTGAAAAACACATCCTTCTGGTGCATCTTTAGGATCAGATTTGACCAGTAGCGTAGTAGAGAAGACGGGTGACATTAATATATATCAGGAACGTTATAAAAACATCCTGAGACAATAAAGATAATATACTAGGGGCTGTCTGATAACTACTCACCAACCAGTCAAGATCTTCTCTGCTACCTATACAATGTAACCTGAGAAAAATACTCCTGAAGAAGGCCAAATACACTTACAAGGATTTTCCCACAAACATAACCAGATTTACATATGAAAACAATTAAAACGTAAACATTTTTAAAATTACTAGTAATTAAAAGTTCCCGCATTCATTGTAATATGCATTGGCAACGGATGAGAACAAAAGATTGTCACTTCTAAGAGGATTTGAGAAAATCTTTAAAATTCTACAAAATTACGTATAATTACTTATACTTCAAAAATGTCTAACAATTTAAATGCAGCTATGTTAATGGGAAAACCCCTTTAAGGTGAGGTTAGGAGCACATAGGCAAATGACTCTTTGTTGTCATAGAACAATTTTTTCTATGTCTTTTGTAAAAACCTTAAACCTATTTTGATACTGCAATAGATGGGAGTCCTGTCCCCGGGACCCACATCAATAAGCCCACAAAGAACACTATCGTTCTGATGGATCTAACATACGCACGCACAATAAGAGCAGTCTACTGATACCAATGGGAACGGAATGGTATCAGTAGGTGGTGTAAAGCTTAAATTCTTGTGCTGTGGTACTGCAGGGAATATGAGTTTCATTGAGCGTCCATCAAGTTGGACATCAATTTATTCTTACCGGGAATTTACATGAATTACTGGATTCTTACATCAATTTTATATATTTGAAAAAGGGCACTGTTTTGCCCAAAACGCGTAGCGTGTTATGCTTCAATAAAGACTTTTTAACTGGACCAGCGCTGGTTCCTCCATTTTTGTGGGATTCAGCCAATCACTGGATCAATTTATTCTTAGGAGGTCTATACAACAAAATGGATAGTGTAAAGTGGACACCCCCTTTAAGTTCTGGATGTTGTGATTGCAGAATGTTCCAACAGAGATATTTTCACTCATCCGACTAAACATTCTGATCTGAGATACACTGACTTAGCTAAATGCTGCAGTGCTGTACAATAGAGCAACTTCATTATATACTGAATCAGATTACAGGCCTTTAGGGGGGAAAAAGCAAATAGGTGGTGTGAAAGACTGAATAGAGACGATTACCTTACCATCCTATCCAAACATGCTTACACTCTCTGGAAGATGTTATTTCCTTGCAATGTTCCTCATGAGATTCACTATTCCCCAACCGAGGCTAGTCAGCATCAGGCATTTAATTAACAAGTCATCATATACCTCTCTCCTCATTTCATGGTGCGCGTTTACTGCCAGTCAGGCCTTCAAGGCAACACGCACTCTGGGGTTAAATCCGAAAACATCCAGGTCTACGCCTCAGCTGATTGACACGGCTGATCCACGACTAGGTATAGCAAGCAAATGTGAAAACTGCAGCTAAGGTTGTGATACTCAGGGGCAGATCTGGAAATCTCCTAGGAAACCTATAGAAATAGTAGACGTAGTATGGAGTCAATTACAACAATTTGCAATTTGAAGAAAAAATCAGGAGTTTACTTAAAGATTCGCTCATCTCAACTATAAGGGCTTGATCAAGTTATAACAATAGTAGGGGTCAATGTTTATTCAGTTCCGCCCACCACCCCTCCAAATTACATGAGCACACTACTAGTCTACCATTTATAGCATTGCCTTACAATTCTAGTACTTAGTAAGATGTAGATTAAATATGGAGTCATTATCGGAACAAGACAACCAGAAGTCCAATAATCTAGATAAACAGTATTTCCAGATTACCGGATGTCGCCAATGTCTGATGGGTATACAGGGAACTCACAGCAACACATCCAGCAGTGTGAAGCCATTCTAGTTGCCCGTCTGACACTGGCTGGCAAAATAAAGGATTTTACATGATGGGTTTATGTTTTTTATTATTATTTGTCACTTTTTTTTTTTTATAACTCAAGTTATGGTAAGATAAATACTGAATAATATTGCCAGCTATCTTAGCATACAGTTTCAGGCACAGTTGCAATGAAGAAATTCTTTAAAAAAAAAAAGAAAAAAAATTGGGAATAATGATAAAAAAACAGCAGATAAAAACAATGAGGCATACTGTTTCTTTTTATTGCCTACAAGAATGACTTAATGTCTATTCACACACAGCAGATTTGTTACAAACATTTCAAGGACTGTATCGTTCATCTGAATTGGGCAGAAATCCATGTGTTTGCCAAAAGAACCCTATTCATATGAATGAAACTGTGTTTCTGTCACAGAAATCTGCCACGTGAATTTATCCTTCCTTCTAATTCCACTCGCTCCACTTTTATTATATATCCATACTATACACATGAACCCCAGGAACTGTCACCTAATCCTAGGAAGGAGGCATTCGCGTACGGGAAATAGCGTATATTAAAGGTTACGAAATAGGAGACAAATTTGTTACGGAAACTTGTCTCGCTTTGGAAGACAAATGCCGAAAGGTAGTTTTCGGAATATTGTACATAAAATATGTATAAAGAATATAAATGACTATTTTATATACAGAGAAGAATATACAGGTCATGAAATAAATAAGATTTTATCAAAAATGTTAAACCTGAAGATTTTTTGTTTCTTTCACCTCCATAATAAACCTGTCTCAGCTCCTAAAATATTTCACTGTAAGAATCATATCGTGTTCATTTCAGTGTATGCCTATACAATGGTACAATGGCATATGACATAAAGTAGATATCATGCATGCTTTATACTATACCCATAACTTTATTTCTAGCTCATTTACACGAGACTCGAGTATTTTTCAAATTACCAAAATATCCCTCCTTATTGTTAAAAAAATATATTATGAAATAAATAGAAACATATTAAAAAAAAACATATTAAAATTTAAAATAATTAATTATAAATAAGAATATTTGTATCATTTTACCTCTACTAGGGACAGTTTATGAAAAAAATCAAATGTATGTTAATATTATTTATTTTGCCTACTCCATACCATATAAACTTTGTAATATTATAATAGAATTTAAGAGGGAAAAAATATTCCGCCTCTTTGATTTTTTTTTGTCATAAGTAAATAATTTAAAAAAATTCTAAATATTAAATAGAAGAAAGTTCTATCTGTAAATGGGAGATCAGGGGTGAAACGTTGCCTCTCTTATTCGCATTATAAAAGAAAGTTGTCTGCAGATGAATAATTATCAAGAAACATATGTGCTCCTTAGTGTGTGACAGTGTGACCTTGCCAAGCCTACTAAAGCTGCCAGTGTGACAGTGAGGATATAATCCACAGAAAGTGTATTGAATCTTTAAATAGGGGAACACCTTGTAGACCTGCCTGCTGAAAATCTCATTATGTGTTAAATTCTGCTTACCTCCAGTTTGCTGTAAATTAGCCTTATACATATAGCCATGACCCCTTCCCCTTTTCCCATGTTGCTCACTCAAGATGTTCACATGGATTTTCTGTTGACTCATCCAACAGAGGAAAAAGAGTGTGTATATATATATATATATATATATATATATATATATATATATATATCATAACTATGCATGTATATATATATATGTATGTGTGCATGCACCAACATATACATATGCCATCGTCTGAAAGGAAATGTGATTCACAGATTAAGCTACCGCTATGTGGTCCCTCTTAAAGATGTATTTCAGGCCTAATGGCAGGGTGCAGTGTTAACCCAATTTCCTTTTAAGATTAAAATCGCACTGATGGGGTGACTGCTTACTTCAAGTAGCTTGAAGAGAACGCCTAGTTAAAAACAAACAAAAAAAATACAAAACTAAAATGAAAAATAAAAAACTATAGTTAGACAGAGAGCGAGAAAGTGGGAGACTCATAGACTAGTAGATTTCTCTATCCCCTTTGTAAACATATACTAATATCATATTGTGTACAATGATCAGTATACAAGGAGCATACTGAGCTCTCCCTCATTGGTACACACTGGTCCTTCTCTTTCCTTACCTTTACTTTGGGCTTGAGATATACCGAGAGAAAACTTTCGTGCCATTCTGTAAGTGTAATGTAAGTAAAGCAAAGGTTTTTTGAAACCAAGAAAAGTAAGGAAGGTCATATCTGCATTATCATCAATGGAACCATAAGCAATGGCAAATGGCATGACCATTTTACCACAAAACCCATATTTTGAAGTTTTACATTAACAATTTTTTTCCAGAAAAATTTCTTTCCAGAATCCACTATACAATGTTACAAATCCAGTATAAAAATGGCAGCCCTCTTCCTTCTCTCCTGTAGAAATCAATATGTAATCCATTAAAATGCTTGTGCTGAGGACACTTGATACACACAGCCAGAAGCGAAGGGATATTGTCAACTCATAGTCCCTAATTCTTCCCTAGCCTTTTCAATGGTCCAATGCATACTTTGGACTTCTGATATCGGAAGTGTATGTATACTAATGTAGGCCAGCACAATGACATACCCCAATCTCCTAATCCTATGGGTCAAATGGGATGGGATATACTGAAAATACAAAAAGTTACAGAAATATAGGTAATAGTAGAAGACATTTTTACATTGACTCTGAATCTGTATGAATTCCCAAGGTATGGGCCTTATAGCCACTGACCAGTCTTTTTCTATATGTAATATAGCTTTGCTATACGTAAAATAAATAAGACATAAAAATAATCAATAATAATAATTTGGGTTCCTTTAAAATACTTCAATTTGCTATTTTTGTGACCAATATGGCCACCCCGATTAAAACTATATCTGGATTTTTCCCCATAATGTCGGTTTCGCACTATAGGTGATGTGGTACATAAGGATTCACCGGAGTATATATATTCCTAGTGTCTTCTACTATGATCTACCATCATCTATTATTCACATACGATAAGAAGAACACTTGTTGTAAATCACGCTTTCTAGGCTTTATAGGGTGTTAGCTATGTAGATGAAGCTCCTTATCGGAGGCCAGGGCTAGGCTGCTGTATACATTTGCTTATCAATTATTCTAATGGATATATAGAGTAATTATACACAAAAAGAGAAAATGCAATATCTATATGTGGCCCAGACAAAGGGACGAGAGGGTGCGGTGAATTGAATAAAGCATTAAACAACCTGGCTGTCTGATTCGGCAGCTACATATCTCTCTGTACGTTCCATGTCATCTGGCTAATATTAATCTCTGGCTTGTCGAGAGCTTGCCAGATACTTCCCCGTATAAAATAAATATTGGATTCATTTATGGCTACTTTTAACAGGCTTATATTGGAAAATATTGAAGTAGCAACATCATTAAAAACCTATTTATTAAAATAATTTAAATTATTTCTAGGTAAGGAAGAAGAAAATAATTTAAAATGAGAAACCCTAACTTTTTTTGTGTTAAGAAAATGAAATATTTTTGCACAAAGTAAAAAAAAATTCACAAAGACATAAAAATGAATATAGTATTGAGAAATATTAAGGCGACTCAAATTATGATAAAAAATAAATTTAGTTTTGTTTGCTTTAAAATTTGCAGGAATTTTTTTCTTAATATTTATTTATTTTTTTCCACTTTAATGTGCAAAACTGTTCCCCAACAGCTGCATAGGGCTCAGAAATATGTCTGTTTGCACAAAATAAATAAGAAATGTTATTTCTGTGGCATTAACTTGGACGCTTTCCAGGCCTTCTATGCAGGTGTCGCTTAACAGGAGTTAAAATTAACAACTTTAGAGTTATGTTATATAAAAAAATTAAAAAAAAATGTAAAAAAATATTAGAAAAAAAAAATCTAAAAGGATTTCCTTTCAAATCACACTTTACTTAGAGGATAGCAATCTGTGGCATTTGAAGAGATATTTCTAATGTACCCTATACATAATTTACTAAGTCGGTACAGGAAGCGGGGAGTATCTGATACTGCATTTGCGTTCAAGGATATATTTCTCAAATATTATGAATGATTTGACATCAAAGGCTAAAATGCTACATACAAAATACTGTGGTAAGTAACAGATGTCTTGCGGGATATTTTTGAAAGGCGTGCTTGTGTTTATGTTAAACCAATACGTATATCTATATGTGTGTGCATGTGAATGTAACTTGTTGTTACACCTGCTTGATCAGGATACCATACCGATGGAGCAATGTAGATGCTGTCTAGTAAATAGAAACCTATGTTAATAGTTTGAAGTCACATGCAGCAGATGTAAAAAAGTAAAAAAAAAAATTCTGTTCCGTGTATCTAAATAGTCCTTGTATAAAACGTATGTGCTTGTGGCTAAAACAACCGACAAATCTGCGGCATGTGAATATACATGAACAGAAGGCCCTATGGAGAGGCTATAGCCGCCCCATTGTTAGCGCACAGCAGGAAACAGTTAAATGATTTCCTACCTTTTGGAAGGGTCACGTATTAATTGCTTTCTATGAAAACTGAGAAATATAATTAGTGGCTATCACAGATAGGTTGTATCATGGGTGACAATACAATGGAACAATGTTCTTCTACGCCCCTTAGTTTAGGACTCCTGCAATGGCAAGGTGACAATTCAGAAGGTTATGATATTTACAATATAATGTGAAATAACATATATCGATCCCATATCTGCCTGCCGTATGGTTATTAAGTATGGTGTGTCATTACATATGTACATGACACTAAGCATCTCCCTGTTGTCATTGAAGACATGTCCTCTGCTGGGACATCACTAAGTAGAACTGTGTGATTGAGAACTGTAGAAAAATCTATAAAGATTTCATAACATATGCAGATGTAGCAGAGCTGAACTTGTTGGCAGTTAACTCTATAGATATGCATGGTATGGGTTGTAGCAACTCTCTGCAGTCCTATGCAAAACTACACAATACGCATCATGATATGAAACTCAGCAATGCTCCATCTACATAAGTAACCATATAAATGTAGCCCTTATACCACAACTGGGGTTGCACGGTTTAAGAACAAAGAGTAGGTTCATTTTAGGTAAGGTGCACAGTATGCTTTGCAGATGTTGCATATGACTTCCCTATAGACCTATATATACTACCCAAAGCTGATGCCAATCACTACAGAGTGCAAAATCCTAAATAATGATAAAATATCACAATGTCTTGATCCTGAACACTGCTATACGCTAGGTGTATACTATACTGGCAATCATCCCTATAGCTTGTACACATCTACAATTATATATACATCCATGCACAAGACTTAACCACCTGCCTGATATAATAGACCTACAGTATAAATAGCCATGTATTTTGCTTGTTTTAAAGAACTATTGAAGGGTTAAAAAGTAAAGTCATCTAAAGGAAGGAAAATATTTTACAATTGTATGTACTTAAGATAAGAGATAGCAATAGAGGAAACTCAGTCATAGCTTGTGAGATGAGGGGGGAAGATGTCTGGAGAAATGATCATACTCTGTTCTCGATATTAAGAACCAACATATACAGTAAGACATATTGCAAAGACCATTGTGTGAATGGATCTCATCTGGGGTTTTGCTGTGGTAACTCAGGGGTTAACACCGTCATTGTTTTATTGCAGCACTAAAGACATTACCCTTCTATGTGCTCCAAAATGTGGACATCACAAATGTTATAATCTGGGATCAGATAAAGCTACACTATAACATTTAACCCCTGCTAACCCATACATGTGGGTTCAATGAACTGGCATATTTCTAAAAATAAAAGCGGAAAAAAAACTCTGAACCATCACCAATAAGAGGTCACCAGATCTCTATTTATCCTTCGCCTAAAGATTTACTAGAATATGAACCTATATTAACTAGAATATGGATCTCTAATCATTATCCAAACAAACGCTTTACTACAAAGGGTCAGGTGTCAAAGGGCATTGGCTCTGGGATCAATCCGGGACCAATGGCCACTCTAGTATACAAATACACTGGGTGTTCATAGAAAATGATCTAATACGTTGGACATAATACATTTTTCTTACGCCTGTATGTTTATGTATACTCTGATATAGGCTCATATCTTCCCATACAGTAAGATCTGCTACATCAGTAGATTGATAGGTGATCATGACACTAATTACTATCACGGCTTTGTCACTGAATATTCTATCACTAACAAAATTGTGCGTTACACGAGAGACACAATGTGCTTGGCCGCAAATAGGATTTTTATTAAAAATAAATTAATTTAATTTAAAAAAATGGATAGGTTGTTTTGTACAGGGAGCGCCACGGTATTCTGACCCAATCAGAATAGTGACCAGAAAATAGACAAAAAAAAATATAAAAAAAAAATATATAAATTTTTGTATATATAATAAAACTTCCAATCCCAAAATATAACACTTGCTACTTAGTCAACCGCATAAATTGAAGTATTTTTCACACCAGCCTCCATTGTTAATACAAATTCACCTCCTATAGAAAATATACATCCAAGCCCAGTACAGAATCAAAAACTGCAGTTTATTATTGTAGATTATTTTTTTCTTTTGATATGACCATAGAAGTGAAATGACAGAGCACAAAATACAACACATGTCGTTAGTAACTCAAAATATAAAACAATTTTGCACAGCAAAATATAGATAGGAAAAAAAATAACATAATAGCTGACACGTATTTAAAATCTATTATGGTAACTATTTGTAAAAGACGTGTTATCAGTCCCTGATAAGAAGATTTTTTTCCTGGTTATTGCCTTTAAGACTTGTGGAATTTGTGAAGCTACAGAAAATCCAGTTCTGCACCCCAATATTATACTGTAAATAAAGAAAAACTGCATTGTTTTAAAACCGTGCAGTAATGCCGTTTTCTTCTTGTTTATAACTGCATACATTTTGTATTAGCGTTCTAAACAGTTTTGCATTTTTATTATATGCTTGCAGGTTATATCTTAGTGCAATTCAGTCCCAAATACTTCAATTCTCAGAAAATAAAAAAAAAATTAAAACTTTTTTTTAGTTTTAATGGAAAATACCCCTTACATACATAAGGGTACTTACCCCTTTAATACTTTGGTTTTCTAATACAGTCAGTGGTAAAGCATGGGTTTAACATATACCCAACTTATATGTAAGTTGCAAGCACATGCGTTGAAAACTATCTTAAAAAAATAAAAATAAAAAAAATCCCATGGCGATTTCTAACCCTTCAACATCACAAGAACAGACAACTTAGTGCATCAATCATTGAAAAATGTTCTATAGCTAAAACAGATCTAACTCGTTCCAATGAATCTAGGACATTCCTTAATCTGTAGGATACACTGTAACTGGGCAATACAAATAAAAAGGAACAATATGTACTACAAACCCATAGCATTCCACATTTGATAGAAACCAAATGCAAAAAGGGCGATTTTTTTTTCTTTTTTTTTCAGAAAATAAATTTGCATTAGACTGTCATTAGCTCACAGCATTTAGTCCCAAGACAAGTTACTTTCATAAGACATCTCTCTTTGTCATCATTCTTAATTTTGCCAGATTTAAATAGGAAATTCCATTCTGTCACCGTGGAAGGACAGCAATCAGTGCATTCACATAATAATAATAACAATAATAATAATAAAATAATAAAATGGATGTTTTTGCATATTTCTGAAAAGCAGTTTGTTTGTCTTTTTTTAATAGCAGATGCAAACTTTATTGGAAGGGGAACTAGGTTGCACTTTTTTGTTTGCAACTCAAAAAAGTGATGAAAAACATAAAAAAAATGAATGTCATGCCATATTTTCCAGAAGTCAATTTTTCCAAGCAAAAAAAAAAAAAAATAAAAAAAAAAATAAAACAAACAAAAAACAAAAATAATAATTATACCGTACATGTCCAGCATGCAGGGCCTTCTTATTAATATAATGTCTCTTTTCCATAAAGTCTTATAACAATTACAGTTCTTTGTTGCCAAGACACAACAGCAAGCGTAATGCATGAGATGAGTATGGGAGTTTAATGGCGGGCCAGTCTCATTCATTTTGGGCCATAAAGTCATATGAAGTTTGATGCAGGCTTCATTTTGGCAGGTTGCTTTATATCATCATCTCCTCTTATATATTTTTGTTTTAGTTCAGCAACTCTCAAATGGATGAATTCAGCGAGATAGTCTAAAAATTCACATTTTTTTATTGCAAGCTCATATGAAGAACTCGGGATGGCAACAATTCTCTGTTTTCTCTCTGGCTTTGACACAGCAAGCTCATAAACTCATGACCTTAAAAACAAAACAAATAGGAAGCGTAAAGTGGATGATAAATTTCAAAGTGCAGTCTTCATATGAGTGCAGAGGGTTTACATGGGTGCAAGGCAAGCATGGGGAACAAAGTGATCACAGAGAAGTTCATGCAATCTTCATATCTCCCATATTATAGCAGATTACTCCAAACATTCCCCTAACCTTTTATAGCAACTCATTAAACTATATAACTTTAAAGCAGCAATATGATATTTGCAATGCCATGTATACATACACACACACACTGTATATGTATATATATATACACACACACACACACACTTCAATGGTGTGGGCCACCAAGGTAACCATACTGAGTAAACCAAGGTATAGCCCCTTCTGCATAGTAATTAAACATGGGAGTATGAATTATAACTTCCCTATATCACTTTGTGCACCAAGGAGCAAAACAATATAAGATGTAATAGTATAGTTGTATAATCCAATGCATGGGTAAACTTTTCTGCATGCTAAGTGACATAAGAGGGGCAGATCTATGACAGGCCACTGGCACAGGACATATAGGAGTGATACACTGAGGACAATGAAAAATGAATAAAATGCATAAAAGGTATAAAAAAAAATCCAAAAACTTTCCTAAATTACATAAAAAGGAAGGAATATGGGCTGAAGGAACCTACAGAGCAGCTTCAGAAGAGGGTGTGTGTTTAGGACAAGATGGTAGATAAAGTTGGCCATACGCAGGATGACTGTCATAGTGACCAAAAAATATTACTCAGCTCCAATGGTGTGAAGGACTGTGTAAGATCCTAGATGTCAGTGAAGATATCTTTCTAACATTATGCACAGTCTTGTCAGTCTTATGAGATACATTCTATAAAATATATAGGTGTAAGATTTGTAGGTGGGAAGCATATCCATTTTAGATTGCTTTTGGTTGCATGAACTAGTTATTAAGCCCCATGTATGGCCATGACTTTTAAAGAAGATCCCTCAGCCAGTCCCCTGAAGTCATAGGACATTCGAGGGGGTGATTTCTAACAAATATGAATAAAATACATTACTACATGAAAATAAGGAGGAAGTTGGCAAAACTTCTTAAAGAGACCTCACCTCTGGCATGGTAGGGATGAAGGCACAAAAGATGGAAAAAGCAACTACAGAAAAGTGAGAACCTCAGACAAGCTAGTGATGTGCATGGTGTGGCATGTCCCATACAGAACTCTTATATAGGATGGTTGAGGTGGCATGTGAATTGGCTGATATGTTCTTTTACTTTAGTCCTCAGTTTAGCATGAACTTTGAATACCATATGAGGACCCCTAAGGGATGTGACCTGTCCTGAAAGCCACCCCTGTTTAAGTATGTCCTCCAAAGACTTAGGGCAAGCTGGGTAGTATGTTTTCTCTTAAGATGGTTTCAGGTCTATAACTGAGTTGAGTGGTATAGTCTACTACCAAAGACCCAAAGTCCAATGAGATAATGGTAGCATGTCCCAACTAGGGAGTATGAAATGTCAGACATGCCCTACCAAGTTTACCTTGTGTGCCAACTCCTGACTACTGGGACAGCAGGATAAGATTTTTCGGTCTAATGTGAATGGGGCAACAAGACTTCAAGCCCAGTTTTCCTTAATGACAAGTCCTCCTAGAATCCCCTAGGAATGACATGAGTGGAGTGGCATGGCTCTCCCTAGCAGATTCCAGATGTGATGTGCAGTTAGGTGAAGGTGTAAAGTTGGATGGGCACATGTGCTATGTAGGTGGGATGGCATGTCCTCCCTGCCAACAGCCCATACCCACAAGTTTGTAGCAGGAAGAAAAGTGACTGTCAGAGCTGACACTTACATGAAATACTCCGGAGAGGAAGGGTTGTCACTGTTGGTGGATCCGTTTTCTCTGAAGCCGCTTCCCAGAAGCTTCTCATACTTCTCCTTGTAGGCGTCCCTCTCCCGGAGAAGCCTGGAGATCTCCTGCTTGAGGTGCTCCACCTGCTGTAGCAGCTGGTTCTTCTCGGACTCCAGGACGTGCCTCTGCTGCACCCTCTTGAACCTGCAGGACTGTGCATAACCCCTATTCTTCAGGGTCCTCCTCTTCTGCTTCAGCCGGATCACCTCCTCCTTGCTCACCCCCCTGAGCTGTCGGTTCAGCTCCCGCACCGACATGGTGACCAGCTGCTCGTCCGAGAAGCGATCGTCAAAGTGCAGGTGGTGGTGGTGGTGGTGATGGTGGTGGGGCTGCTGGTGCAGACCCCCGACCACTGACGATGAAGAAGAAGCTGGGGAGCTGCTGCTTCCTCCACCGCCTCCTCCACCACCACCTCCTCCTCCTGCAGGCTGCACCCCGGCCGATCCTCCAGGATGGTGGTGGTGGTGATGGTGGTGGTGGGCACCCCCTGCTGCAGCAGCTGCTATGACTGCAGACACCACGGCAGCTGCAGAGCCCATGTCTTCCCCGGGCATCCCAGCCGAGGATGCATACTGCTGCCCCCTGGCAAAGCCATCGTAGCCCTGGAGCTGCTGCTGCTGCTGGTGTTGCTGCTGGTGCTGCTGCTGGTGCTGGTTGGTGCTGGCGCCTCCTGTGCTGCTGATCAGCGCTTCTACAGCGTCCTCCGGGCTGAACCCCAAAGCCTCCGGGTTGATCTGCTGGGGATAGCCGGTCATCCAGTAATAGTCTTCCAGGTGGCTCTTCTGATCACTCCCAGAGCTGGGACTGGGGGCTGAGAAACTCGGGGAAGGGGGCACCGAGCTGCAAGGCGTGCTCATCGGGGTGGAAGACAGCGATCCCCCGGCGATCAGGCGTCCGCACTGGCTGATGATGCGATCGGTCTCCACCGGCTCCTTTTTCACTTCAAACTTCATCAGATCGAAGTCATTAACATATTCCATGGCCAGGGGACTGGTGGGCAGGTCGGACGAGCTCATTGCCAGTTCTGATGCCATCCTCCTGCTGCTGCTGCTGGGCACAGTCCTCCACAAGGGCTGCAGAGGGGACACCAGGCTGCTCTGGCTGGGCACTGGCACCGCTGGGTGAGCCAGCTTGCTTGCTTTGCCCCCAAATTGCGCTTAGAGAAGGTTGCGCCGATTTTGCGCCGATCACTGCACCCTGGCGCTAATCCTGGCGCACACGGGCATCCCCCCAGCGCTGCAGCCTCTTCTTACAGGCAGGCTACAAGTTTGGCCTCTCTTTAACACTTCATCTTCAAAGTTTTGCACAGAAGTCCCAGGGCTAGCACGGAGTGAGAGGGGCTGGAGGACTGAGGGGCTGGAGGACTGGAGGGGAGCTCCGCTGTCAGGCACGGCCGGGGATTTTCAAGGATCATTCACTTTAAAAGCATTGCTGAGTTTTATAGCTGCTCTGACGTCACCGGCCCAATGGCGAATGGAAGGGGGACGGCAGGCCAATGGGAGCGCGGATCCCCGGGTCTCATTAGCATAATAGTATATAAACTTTACAAGAAGGGGCAGGAGGGGGGGCTGTCAATCAGCGGCGATCAGCTGACTGTCAGCTGGGGCTAACCTGCCTTAACTCTTTGTGCTCCCCTCTGCCGCTACTGTACAGAACAGCACAGGCTATGGCCGCACGCGCTCACACTTAACCAGCTGACTGCCGGCATCATACAATGCAGCAGCGAAAGGGTTACTGTGCGGGACAGATGTGGTAACTCTTCCCTGCCCGGCTCCAGCTGTAAAGTGCTGAACAGCTAAAGGAGACTGAGCGCGGAGGGTCTCCTGGGGTAGGGGGGGAGTGCTGCTGCAGGCTGAGACCCCAACATCTGGGACATGGTAGAAAGTCCTGCTCTGTACCCAAAGGTGTGCATGTCTACTAAGGACAAAGTCAGCTCTGCTACATCTGTATAGACATCAGTGATACAGGAGTCGTTCTACTGCATCTTTGTGCGTGTTGTATGCATGTATATATATATATATGTATGTGCACTGTATATACCTTATGTGTCCAATTGTATGTATATATGTGTACTGTATATGTATGTATATATATATATATATATATATATATAACTTATGTGCCCACTTATGTGTGTCTACTTTATGCATATGCATGTGTGTGCGTACTGTGTACTTATATGTGCATGTATATATGTGTCCGAATGTATATAGATGTATGCATGTTTATATATATGTGTGTCATATATATATATATATATATATATATATATATATATATATATATATCTGCATGTGTTGTATGTATATATGTATGTGCTGAATATGAATGAATATGCCTGTTATAAGATGATATGTATAGACAGATATACGGTATACAGATATAATATAGATGTTCTGCTGCGCACAGCTTCTGATGTTTACATGTACAGGGTGAGTAATGCTGTGTAATACAGTGACTGGTATATGTCTGTATAGAGCTATAGGGGCAATGCTCAGTACCAGAGGGGCCGGCCTGTCCCTCTCTGCTCTCCACACTGTAACTTGATCAATCTTTCTGGAGTTCTCTGCCCTTTGCACTTTCACATTTAAGTTAACTATTTTGTACTTAATCGTGACAAGAAACAGTAACTGAAGCCTCCACTACACAACCAGTCCCTCCTGAAGTCACAGAATAACCTCAGAACTGTAATACAATATATCCAGGTAGAATATAGAAAGATGGAGCAGTGCTGCTATCTATCTATCTATCTATCTATCTATCTATCTATCTATCTATCTATCTATCTATCTATCTATCTATCTATCTATCTATCATCATCTATCATCTATTTATCTAACTATCTCTATCTATCTATTTATCTATTCTATTTCTCTCTCTCTCTCTCTCTCTCTCTCTCTCTCTCTCTCTCTCTCTCTCTCTCTCTCTCTCTCTCTCTCATCTATCTATCCACTATAAAACTGCAGAGCTTTAGTTATTGGTTAAAGGTAAAACTTTGAACTTTTTCTTTTACCCATGGTTAAGTGACTTTTCAGGTTTCATATTTTATCTATCTATCTATCTATCTATCTATCTATCTATCTATCTATCTATCTATCTATCTATCTATCTATCCATCCATCCATCCATCCATCCATCCATCCATCCATCCATCCATCCATCCATCCATCCATCCATCCATCTCTTTCCCTTCTTAGCTGTTTTGAGTACATTCTATGGTTAACCCTTGATTTGCTGACTTGGCACTGTCATATACAGGTGTATATACTAATAACTTTGTATTACTGTCAGTATTACTTGTATACTATTACCACTATACATAACTCCCATGCCTCTGATAAATGATGGTGCCATTAACCCTATATACTATAATTAGCAGTATATACACGTAAGCAAACCCAGCCCTCACTAATACTATATGGGGCTCTGGATTGACCTTCCTTATGTCACTAAATGTTTTCTTTATTGAAAATTGCAATATATTGCTTTCTGTTGGTAACGATCAATAATGTTGTCAATAGGCAGTTGTCAAAGGTTAACGTGGAATTTCCAGTCATGACATTAATGAAGCACGTGAATATCATTCATAAACAAATGTAACTATATTAGCATTGCAATGACATATTATGAATGGGGGATCCTTGGGATATGAGGGGTTAGATGTGACATTTCTTACACATGTGCTGACCGCCCCTACAGCTTCTGCCCTTTTATTCATCCCTTCACTTGCTCATATTGTCTGTGTTTTGTTTGCTGCTGATATTCGGATTTACAAAGCGAATGTGTAGAGTAAAAAGAAGAAAAAAAGCCTTTTTTGAAACTCCACAGTGCCACCTATTGGCCGATAGTGGGATAATTTGACCTTTTTCCAGACTTCACTGTAAAGCAGTTGATCTCAGTAGAGTCCATGAGACAAGCAGGTATTACTGTGAGAGTTGGGGGCTATTGCTTGTATAGTGGAGGCTGCTATGTATTAAACATCTAGCTCGGGATGTGTACAGCACCTAAGCTTATGAAAGGGGTTTAGTTGAATCAAATTGTCTGAATCAAATACTGGGAACACAGCTATTAATAAGAAGGGGAGGATTGTTATTCCTGCTAATAAATTGTCATTTGTACCTTTATTTTTAGGATTCCAGCCATAGGACCCCTACCATTCAGATATTTAACCTATCCTATATTATGATCACTATTACATTGCTCACTGGTGTTCTTACTCAGCTTTCTTAAACCCCTGAATTGGTAGATATGTGTCGAAATCTCACGCTCCTGCAGATGTAGCACCACAAAGCAGTTGTGTCTTGGAAAGTTGGCTAAAAATCCTGTGGGGGCAGTAGTGGCAGCGATTATGGTCACTACCCAGCTTTCCTAGAAACAAATATATTTAGGATACTAGCAGAAAATATAACAGGCAGACACTTCAAAGAGTGGCAGTATCTGATAATCCAGTATTTATCAGGCCCATTGAGGCTGGATTAAAGGAATCTGACTGTATTAAGATCCTTGTTTATATAGCAATTGTCCATTATATTACTAGAGCTGAAGATCAGCTACAGGGACAAGACACAGGAGAAAAAGACAAATGTGCATCCAGTTTCAGTCGTAATACACACACAGTACACAACCAATATATACAATCTCATAGGGTAAGATATAATAAATGCCAGTATTACAATCAAACACTGTGCTTGTTTATTATGACCCATTCCTGGCCTGGATATATTACATGTAGCATATTAGATTATTTTTCTATGTTTGTGTTATACATTGCTACAATATTTTCATCCATATGATAAATAAATAATATATTACATTGCTCTTGAGTCCCTGGTGGTTTGTGCCTGGTTACTCAAGGACAGCTTGTCTGCAGTTTGGCAGTCCTGCCCTTATTGAGTGGGTTATATGATTTCTATTAGGTTTGCATTATCTGTCATGTTTGACATCACTCACATGGCTTACAGTGGTCACATAGTGGCTAGTAATTTAGAGATTCTCACAACTTCTGCACTTTGTCTACAAGGTGATGGCTGGGACACCCTAATACCAGGCAGCTGCCATACTGCTCACTATAACCATATGCAGCATTGTGTCATTACCATGGGCTTTTCTCTAAAATTTCACCCCTCAAATTTGGAAAATCCCATAGTATTGCCATGTAAAAATCATTCATGTGTAGCATGCTGCAGCCTTGTAACTGCTGAAGAGAAACTAAGTACAATGCTTGTCTATCACTGGCAGTTCTCTAGCACAGGATCCCCATTCTCATCATCCGTAGGACCCTGTCTACCCTATGTATGGGGTTAGGATGAAATAAATTTAACAATGTATGGATCTACAAAACAACAGTATGGACCAACCCCTGCCCTGCATATGATCAGTTGCAATATACTTCAGTCCAATAATAGAAGTATATTATGGAGTTGTTATACATGTAATATCCCAATTCCCTAGACACATCTAGACCCCAGTGCAAATCTATCACAGGGCCTGCCTGTTGTGTACCATTATAATACTGGTATGGTGATGATGTGACAGCTGCCTCTGCACCCCCAATAGCTATACCCCTACTCCTCCTGGCTCCGTATACATTGTCTTATGAAAATAATAGGCTCCATGGCTCTGGAGCTGCCACCGATGATTTGGAGGTGAATTAATGGTAATATCAATTGCATTAAAGTTACTTGTAATTCTGTAATAAATGAGATGTCTCTGGTAAGTAAGATTAAGTGCCCTGCAATAAAGTTGTTTATCTGAGAAGTAATTCTGAGAAACCTAACTTCTGTCACTTAGTCATATATTAAACTTACTTCTTGCACATTGCTCTCTCTCTCACTGTGCGTTTTACTATTTATATCCAGTCTGCCCATCCCCCTGCTAGTATAGTGAGCGCTGCTCTTACTGCTCTAGGTCTAGGCTGTAAATTATGGCTCCCATTTGAATAAGATCCCTGGAGAATACTTTAAGACGGCCATACACATTAGAGATTAGTCAGTTGCCTTATGGACACTTGGTCATTGACTAGACTATTGTACTCCAACTTGTAGATCTCCAGCTGCTGCAAAACTCTACAACTTGCTCATGGCATGTCAGGGCATTCTGGGAGTTGTAGTGTGGAAACTGCTGGAGAATTAGGTTTGGCTATAGGGGGTGCAGAGGTACCTGTCAGACCCAAGTGACTGCCAAGATGACATTAGTATTATACATGACACATTGGAGATAGGGGTCCCTTTTGTAGATTTTGCAGTAGGGCCCAGTAGCTACATGCCATTCTTCCAAAGCAATAGTTTGAAGACCATTGAATTCTAATTGTCTGTGAAGGTTTATGTATAGCACAATGTGTACTGCCAAGCACAACCAATATCAGGTGTTCACATGATACAATGAATACAGAAAATGGCCAGGTGTAGATGCAGCAGAGCTGAGATTGTTAATATCACATTGTTATCCAAGGTTTTCCATACAAATCACAAGATAAGCAGCTAGATAACACATTGAGCACTGCTACATCTGGTGCTAATATTATTATTCTGTATAAGATTTATATAGACACCACAAAAAATATAATTAGGTAATCACAAGCTGTTAATTCTTAAAGGGGTTGTCCAGTTTATTTATTAATGTTAGTGTTATTCTTTGTATAATGAAAAGACAATTTTCTACATCTCTGCTTGCTGTCGTTCTTTGTTTACTTCCATTGGATACAAATCAGATCAGTCCATGATCATGTGATATACAGTCCATGATCATGTGATATACATTCCATGGTCATATGATGGACACACATTGTCGATCACATGACCATGGACTGATTTCCATCCACTGGAAGTAATAAAAGAATGACAGCAAGCAGAGAGCTAGAAAAACATCAGGAAATTATACAGAACGTACGATTTACAATTGTACAAACGATAACACAGGGCTGCACCTCTAATGAGGCGAGGGGAGGCGGCCGCCTCAGGCGACACTTTCGGAGGGGTCAGCAGAGATGGAACTTTTATTTTTTTCAACCTAAAGTAGTCCAGGACAGGGCCGCTCTGAAAACAAACCGAGCTGCCCTATCCTGCTCTAGTTTGGACCTTTGCGTCTGAGCACAGGCGGCGTCATCACACTGCCTGCGCTCAGATGCAGACATCTTTTGCTGGGTTAAGAGGACACAGTGGCAGCAGGAGCAGCAGCATGGGATCGCAAGGGAGGTAAGTAAATACTTTTGTTTTCTTATTTAATAGGCTGCTACCTGCTGAAGTATCCCCAGCAGGGCCCTGGGCCTATTTACCTACCTCCCCGGGCCTGCTCATGGCCGCCTCCCGCTTCCTTTTCTTCTATAGTTCGCGGGGGGTGGCCATGAACAGGCCCAAATCCAGGCTGTGATCTCCAACTACCGCTATTATTATACTTGGGGCTCTTTTCAGACCCCCGAGTATAATAATCGGAGCCCCAGGGGAGGTGACGGAACCTATTAAATAGTTTTACTCATCTCTCCGGGATCCGGTGTTAATCCTAGCAGGCTTCGGTCCTGTATGGTAGTGTCCCAGACCATGTCATGTCTGGGACATTACAATAAAGGCCCGAAGCCTGCTAGTAGTAACATCGGATCCCGGAGAGGTAAGTAACACTGTTTATTATGTTACTTTACCTCCCTGGGGCTCTAATTATTATACTCCGGGGTCTGAAAAGCTCAGGGATGAGCTCAGGATAGTGCTGAGGAAAGTGTTAATGAAATACAGCATAGACAATGGGACACTCATATTTTTAGGGGCTTTACAAACCGACCTTTGAAAGATATGAAAGATAACCAGGGGCCTACTCATAGGAGATGCAGAGCTAACAGTCACGTCTGGGCCCTGGAGGGTCCCTAGACCACTCTGCATCCTAATACAACACCAGTATTATAATACCTCTAATAATAATATGATTTATGGAACGCATCAGTTGGAACATCCTATGATTTGCAGACATATGGCCGTACAGCATTGTCCTAAAGACGGTGTGTAACAAGCTATAATGATACTTCTTAATAGACAGATGCCACCATAAGAAGGTCAGCCATCACTGACTGAGGATCACGTCATTCTCCCTGCCTTTCACATGATGACCACTGCAAGGCATTCGTTCACATGAGATTGTCTTTCCTTCCTCAGTAGAAATTTCAGCTCTTTCCTCCAGAGTACTACAAGCCACAACAACCCTGACTGCCCTTCCATCAAGATCCAATTTAAAGTTTCTTTAAAAACATAGCTATGACATATAGCAATCTGTAGGCATATTTAACCCCGTGTGCACAGCCACCCTGTGATCAAGCTGTGCAGAATAAACCATCTTCGGCTCTTTGGATTTGGAAAACCGTTACATATTTAAAAACCACATTTAACCTTCAATTTGTGTGCAGTGAAGAGAGAAATATCCAGCGATGATTGCATGAAAATCCTCCCCGAGTACAACATACATTTAAATTACCCATTTCATGTAGAACATTCTAAATTGCACTTGAGCCTGAAGATGTATTTACTGAAGTAAAAACACTAATCCTAATTGTATCCTAACAAAAACCAGATGCAGCTAAAAGCACCTTAAAAGCACCCTCAGAAATGCACTTGTGACTTCTTCAATATATCAATTTGCATTTTTTTTATGACTAAGGCTCAATTCATCCTCCCTCCTAATCTTGAGGTTTCCGTCGTCACACTCTCTGCCTTAACAAGATCTGTCAGTTCTACCTGCAAGGTTTCTGATGTCAAATTTCCTAGAATAATTTAGACAGGGTTAGGAAAATGACTAGTGCTTTAATGGCGACCTCGGCTTAAATGGATTGCTGTCCCGCAGGATGGACTCGGAACAAATAGGGACCCTGATAGTGAGGCCTGTAATGGGGGATGTTAATAGGTAGGACAGTGTCTTTAAGCTGTGAATATTTATTCCTCCTGGGGAATGAGGAAGGAACTGGAGTGGGTAGAGAACGTATTGATGTTTTGGGTTATCCTAACCAGTAAATGAATTATTGAATACCCACTCAAATGGAGACGTTCTACTCTTACTTCTGTGCTGAGATATCCCACACACATTATATTAACAGGATTCTATTATCTTTATGTACAGTACAGAATTTTTTTATTTTTTTAATCATATAAATTGGGGAAAAATTTTAAAGATATTTATTGTTTTATGTAGGTAATTTATTTAAATAAAATATATATTTTACTTGATTTCTGCAATTATTTTGTTCACTCATTTATTTGATATGCTTTTGATTCACTTGTTTCATTATATTTTATTTAGGGAAATACTATAAGAAAAAAAGAAAATACTGAATAATAATAAGAAAACATGAAGGCAAAAAAAATAAAATAGATCAGAAGAAATATAATTATAATGTACAAAACTACTATATTCTGCATTATTTTATCATAATATAATAAACCACATTTCAATAGCATTGCAATCTGTGTATTTCTTGCAATAATGTTTATACATGATAATTTGTTACAAACAAGGATTTATTAACAATGAACATTCAAAACTATCATAATATGTTTTAGTTATTGGTGATATTTCACATTTCTCCATCATTTCGATAATCTCATAATGGAAGTCGCATGGACAGGACAAATGGATCTGACCAATAATGAGATTAAATATTGCAGTCCTGAAAAAACTGATGCCACATATAGCAAACATGCTGCAAAATCTCTGTATGGAAATTGTGCAGGATTTTCCTCTGCAAATCCAACTAAATTCTCTCCCATAGGAAATGAGTGCTAGGGCACATGCTTGGCCTGCTGTTCCATGGGGACAGGATGGGGCCCCCTTCTTGATATTAGTGGTCCGACCTTCACTGATATTGAAGTTATCCTATATCCTATTGATAGGGTAAACTATAAACTTGGTGCGACCCTGTTATGAAGCCCGTGGCACAGATTACTTTGCTCTGCGGGTTTAGTTGTAGTGCATAGATGACATTTATTTAATCTCATCCACAACTCTGGTATTTTCAATGGAGTTTGATGGTGGCTAATCCGCTGCACTGCCTGCCTATGTGGCCTCTGCCTTTTTCTGGAAATCTAAGATTTTCATGCAGTTTTTTGAAAGCCAGGAGTGGATTCAAAGGAAAGGGAAATATAAATAGAGGACTTTGCTTCTTCCTATTGGCTCTACCTCTACCTATGGATCACCAAATTGGAACAAAAAAGGCATTTTTCCACAAAAACCTCTCAAACTATGCATGGTTTACCGATGGTTAGCTCATTGTGTATACACACCACAATTTTGATAAATCCTGGATTGGCAAAATTACAACTCTGCCATTTGCCAGAAGGGCTGCTTTACTTAGGAGTCACCAAACTTGTTTTAAATCCTATGTAGGTAAATTGGAAATCAACCTAAGATAATTTGTATTTAATAATGGTGATCCATGAGCAGAATATTCTATAATATTAGTGGAGATTAGTCAATAGATACTGGGACATAATACTGTAGAGGCTGGGAAACTGCATTAGGGAGCCTTCACACGGTGTTACGGTGAGCTCATTCTGATCGTAAAAACACGTTCAGAATGAGCGTGTAAAAAGCAGCTCCCATTGACTTGAATGGGAGTCGGCATATGTGCGCTCCCCATTGATTCAACGGGAGGCTTTTTTTCCCTATTGCTTTCAATGTATTACACGCGTAATAGCACAAACAAATATAATACTAACAATGACTGACTGGTACAGAGGGATAGAGGGTCCTGCCCGCGAGGGCTTACAATCTATGAGGGAAGAGCGATAGAGACAGTAGGTGAGAGGAGAGACCGTTCAGGTGGTGGTGCGGAGACAGTAGTGTTATTGGGGGTTGGCATCATAACGCGAGCCAGTTTTGATCTTTGCCGATGTGGCTTTTCTCTGCTATGTATACCACAAAGTAGGAGATAACATTGATGGGAGGTTTTTTAAGGGTTAAATCATTGATACTCAATCTTACGTTAAAGGAAGTGGAAACCTTTAAAAAAGTTCCAAGTCAATTGTTTCTGAGATTTGTTGCCTGCTTTGCCTGCTTAAAATATAAAGCATGTAGATCACAGATTTCATCCAAAGACAACTACCATTCCATCTTAGTCACCACTGGAGAAATTCTCTGTAATGGTATAAGTAATTTTAATATTTTAATAATTTACAGTAAAATAATATTTTCATCTGTTTGAAACGTAACCTGTGGCTTCCATCCTGGACAAATCTGCATTCATTGATAACAAGCTTCGGATACACTTTAATTGCCATCTCACTTGTGATAGTCTTTGTAACCTTCCTCCCTGGTGTAAGGAGCGAGACCAGAGAGACCTGATCTCGAGACGTCTTATTTAACTAACTGGGAAGAGAGACAAATGTCATTAATTACAATGTATACAGCCATTTACAGAATAACCATTTCTGGCACACAACACTCGTGATTGAGAAATCTTCAAGTCATTGCACTAAAAGGCAAGCAGCCTCCCACGAGGCCAGGCACAGA
Source organism: Leptodactylus fuscus (assembly GCF_031893055.1). Lineage (NCBI taxonomy): Eukaryota > Metazoa > Chordata > Amphibia > Anura > Leptodactylidae > Leptodactylus > Leptodactylus fuscus. The sequence goes on along the minus strand of NC_134271.1, from coordinate 52,327,805 downwards.
TGCTCAGACTGCAATACTGGATGGATCTATCTCACATCTCCAATCATTCTTTTAGCTACAGTTGAATATAGCAAAGCATTACTGTCTAGAAACGGTATTATATTTTCTATTATATATTGGTAGAGGTTTTTTTGATTATTTTTCCAGTTTTACATTTTTATTTTTTTTTAAATATATTAATAGTTATATAGCAATTTTTATAATTTTGTTCTGTTTATTATTTGCTGATATTTTCTATTTTTTTTAATTTATTTTTTACTATACATCAGGATCACAGGTTAGATTGCCATCTCTTGAATACTATTTAACTTATTTACTATTTAACTTATCTAAATTTCAAGTTATGGATGTGTATCTTGAGGTTCTATGCCATGGTGGCATGGTGCCAAATTTGTTCTGTTTTTTTTTTTATCCAGTGCAAATATTTAGTTAGTTAGTTGCTCTAGCCCTGTATCTACTATAAATGCCCTACTGTGGCTAGAGAGGCTTGTTGGCCTGTCCCTGGTACATTCCATAACCCCCCACCCCCGGGCCCATCTCATGTAACTGTATAATCTATTGTATATGAATGCACCATAGGATCTATATTCCATGTAACATTCAATATTCATTTGTTTGGCAGCACTGCAGGTCTCTTCACCAGAGGGCACTAGGACCCCTATCACTGCATCACCTACAGCTCTTTACTTAGCAGGACAACAAACAGGAGGACTAGCAATGAGCAATCTCATACCACATGAGGGGCAGAGAGGTGAAATACATGTTATTTTTTCCTTTTTTTTTTTTTTTGTTTAAATTGCAGGATCCAAAATTGAACTCAATGAGATCATTGGCCCACAGTACGCAAGAAGAATCCAAGGCATTCCACATGTATTCTTAATGGGAGTTCAGTTATATGCTCTTATACTCTACAATACAGCATTGAAAAATATATTTAAAGAAATCTTGGGCTATTCTTACATATTAGACTTCCATGGTGGATTAACATCTCCAAATTAGCACATCCCAATCTTACCAGATCCACATAATACCTGTTTGGATATATCACTGCTCCACGGTGCATATAATTGGTGTAGGTTACATGTAAGTCCAGTGATATTCTGGAACTGGAGAGTTGTGCTAAAAATCTTAGTCACTCAAGTACAATGTAAAATGTTACAGCTGTGACTTTATAGTCATAAAATATATAGACTGCATACTAGGAACTCACATGATCCCTTACTTTACACAAAACTTGTATGACGTACCATAGGTCCAATGTATGCATGAAGTATTGAATTACAGAGCTATTTCTTCTAGGAGGATTAGTGGGGCATCCAATAGAGCATAGTATAGATGGAGGCAAGCTGAGTATTTCATTTAATCTTGCATGGTCATGTCGAGGGGTGAAGACGAACCTCTCTGGCTAGCAACCTTATATGGGTTAACACATAACTGGCCATACACAGTGCCCCTACCCAAGATATGTCAGTGACCCCAGTTTATCATTGTATATTCAGTATTATACTTGTTACTGACCAATATGAGAGTGTTGGACTGATAGGCTGTACTGCTGTGTCATTATGTTGCATTGTATTGGGATCATTGCTGTTTTCCCTTTGGTTACACCTAAGGGAAGAGACGTTTTGGCATGTTCCATGGCTATGACATGATGTTTATGTTATGCCGTAGCGAGGGTGCGATATCTAGAGGGGACATTTTTGCGCCTTTTCGAGAGTGGAGATGAGACGAGTTGAGCCAATTGGAACCTGCCTGTTTGATGGTCCAGTCCATGTCTTCCAGGAAAGCAGCTACTACATCATGAAGAACCTGAAGCCCAGGCCATGATAGAGCATCACTTGATGCCTGTCACCTCATTAAAGATCTGGATGGCTGAAGTCCTTGTGAAGTGTGCCGTAATATGTAATATGCTTGTCTTAATCCAGTATTCCCCAAATCAGGATCAGTGGTATATGATCATCTGGACGTACTTTGTGAAATGATTACACTACACCGCCAGATCTGTGCAGGGTACGTTTAGCCAATGTACGGTTGTGGTACATAAATATTACAGTCACATCCCTGTTATTGTCGAGCAATAGGACTACAGATGATATATCAGTACATAACCAGAAGTCGCACCGATTGACAAACTCAGTGTTGCTGCTCTGAGAGATGAAACCAAATCTGTGAAGAGGACAGCTTTTCCAAGAACATTGTACAGTATGGAAACGCGATGCTCTGGCAACATGACCCCGTCGTGAATGACACATACTATCGTGTCAGGTTGAGCTCACCGACTGCTGTCTCTGTTTCAAGTTTACTGTACAGATGTATTGAGCTGAATTTTATATTTAACCCTGTGTAACTTCTATGTAAGAGCTACAGATCATATCACCATGCACAGATAACAAAGCCAGCTCTGCTACATCAGCTGTGAAGAGGACAGCTAGAATGGGAATATATATGGGCGATCATCGCTGTTCTACTGAACCCACATTTGCAATGTTCCCATTTGATCATACTGCTGAATTATGACGCCAGATAAATAGACCGCAAAGGACTCTGGGTAACCGGCCTGAAGAAAAGACGGATTATTAGGCGTCACTAAATTATAAGCCAAATAACCTGTATGATAATTGGACTGCAATTAATTGATTGCCCGTATTAAATGTCTTGACGAATAAAGTTAAAGCCTTGGTGCCTTTGAAGATCCGCGCTCCGTATTATTAGGAATAATTTATGGATTTCATTACCTGTATTTACCTCATAAATGAGCATTTTGTATTCATATTTATGTAATGTATTATGCCGGAGAATATATATCGACCCCATTTGCATAAATACTCACTTACCTCATGAATTACTTAAATGTAGTTGGCTTTTTTAAAGCTTAGCATAAACATAGGCACAATGCGTTTCTAAGCAGAAATCCCTCTCGGAATATGCCAAAGAAAAATGGAGGGGAGCATTGAGAAGAAGAAACTGTAAATCAGGAAATCCTGACTGTTGCAATTCACTAATCCCACAGAACGGAGCACATCCCAGATCTCTGCCTCGGCATGAGCCGCTGCGGTTTTATTGTATGGAAAATGAGCTGGCCCTTGTGTTTTAATAGTAAATAAGCCTGGGTGTCACCCGACGAGAGGCCTTGCACGTCATACCCATAGAACCTAAGCAAAAACATAATATACCGTATTAATTCTGTTACCTCTGCTGTTTGTTAATGCAGGTTTCCACTGTGCACTGATGCAAGGGAAAGCCTCTTGAATATTACGCTGTGGCAGCACTGGGCACAAGTGGAGTACGTGACTGATGCCAAGACAAAGATGCAGAATAGTCAGATCGGAGCGTATAAAATACTATGTACTGTAGCAAATGCTGGCAGGCTGCATTAATCCCATATGACTCGTTAATTATTTACCCTGCCAGATTTGACCACCTTTGGCAAAGGAAACTCGATTTGTTTGCAGGTTTAAGACATGCGGGGTGTTATTAGTAACCCATCCTATGCCAGTGCCTCTTGCAATCGATAGTGTTTTATTACTAGGTGCATTTTTACCAGGGTTAGGACAAAGTAGGCAGCTGGCTATGAAGTTATCAGGTGTACGGTGAAGCCTATAAATAATATATATATATAATGGAAGTTCAGTTCTCCCTTGTTCTTGCAAATTGTAATCGCTGCTTTATTCATATGCAGATAATAGGAAAAGTGCATTGGGGCTGTGTCTTAGCTTGTCTGGGATCATTCTCATCTATGAAGGAACTTTCTCTTCAGTTGTATATGAGGAAAACAGCAATGAAAATGGGACACCAAAGCTTACTGTAGACCAGGGGTCCTCAAACTGCGGCCCACGGGCCACATGCGGCCCGCCAAGCACTTCTGTCTGGCCCCGCCGACAACGCTGGCAGGCGTGCATTTATAATGAAGCTCCTGGGGAGCTCGGGCCAGGCCATGGAGCGCACTTCACTTTACCTATTGGAGGGCACCGCTCCTGATGTCTGTGCGACCTGCTCTGCCTCCGGCCCACTGTTTGAAAAGTTTGAGGACCCCTGCTGTAGACCATAGAATCACTTATCCAATTGACTCATGTTAGGTCTCATGTGCACAGAGAAGCCATTTAGCCACATAATGCATTGTATTGTACTATTATATACTGTAGTGTCCCTACTTGGATACCTCCTTAATGAGGTATCCAAGCAGGGGAGGTGAAAAAAAAATCATACTCTCCTGTCCCCAATGGTTCGGTGTCCTCCCAGGGTGTTCCAGTCCTTCTGCTCTGTCATTTTCTCAACATGAAATTGTTCACTGGCTGTAATGTCATGGATTCCTTCTACTTGGTTACGTGACCACTTAGGTCAATCAGTGGCCTTGGAGGCCTCAGTAAGAGACCCGTGATGTCACAGGATGCCCACACATCAGCATGGGACCCAGGGAGGAACCGAAGCACCGTGAAAAGGTGAGTATGATTTTTTTTTTATTTTTTCACTGCTCCCTGCCTATTTAATACTTTAACGGGATGTCCATTTTTACCTGGACAACCCTTTGAAAATCTGGAACTAAAAAAGCTGATTTTCCATAACATGAGGCCTTAGCCTTCAATGGCATCTGATAGAACCTGGCACAGTTTTTATGGAATTGGGCAAAAATAAATTCTTTATTAAATTAACTGTTTGTGACGTCACAGGTATAAGGAGGTACATTAGGTACGCGCACAATTATGAGTGGTATATTGCAATCTAAAGGCTTGCAGATGCTTGAGACTTAAACAAATGTGCTGCTTTCTTGCCTGGACATGAGACAGTTAAACCCCTAGCAAGTCCTTTCCCACACATGGCCCTTGCACCCACAGAACACGCGCCTTAAGACCTTGTTACATTATTCATCGGGCTAAATTTTGCATCTGGTGAATACTGATAATTAACTTCAACTCCTTGTGGAGAGATCCAGATTAATACAAGAAGGACCTTTCCTTTGTCAGAGCGGCCCAGGCCAATATTAGATATATGTCTCCTTGTTACCCTGACATGGAAGTGACTGGCTCGACAGAATTATCTGCATAGAAGGTCATTTCGCAGCATGGAAAATTCCTTATCACAGTCAGTGAAAAAACATGAGGTGCTGAGATTCCTTGCCAGCACCTTAGTGCTTCTTACATGCAGGTCTGACTCACCCCAAACAGTTGTAAACAGCCATAAAGCTGTTAAACATTTTATTTTATTATTTCAGATCCTTGTTTAATTTCATAACCGCACTAAAGAAAAAAAAAAAAAACTCTGTCAGTAACATGTACCAACAAGATAATGGTTTTGGAAGTGATACAAGCCCCTAGGCGTGCAACTCCGATCCAGCTACCATTTCCCTGCCGATCAGCTTAACTCTTTCACTTCCACACCAGCCAAATTTTTTTTTGGTGGGTTTAAGGGCTTTGGGGTATGTTGTTTATTTTAAAGACATTTGCTGACCCAATACTATGTGAGCTACGAAATATTACCATCTCTCGGGAGGATAGGACACAGGTTATTAGTACAGGTAATATGTATCAGACTAAAATCCTGAATGGAGTAAGATTGTCTAATACGAAATGCTCAACCATACATTGCTAACCAATAAGCAAAAACACATGCCAGAATACATTGGATACATTCAGCATACATGATTTGAGCTTTCCTGGTGCAAGCGCTGAACATAGGGCCAAAACATAGTGTGAACACAGCCTGAACTGTAATACCAGATACAGTCTATAGACAGGAGTGCTGTCTCTGTAAAATAAAAGTTAATGCAGATCCTTTTTCTAATCTTGGGCAGGGCAGTTTTAATGTAATGCAAACTTTTTGAGAGTGGGCCCCCAATGCTATGACCCCCCATAATTTTATTTCCTCTTTCCCCTCTATTACCAATGTTACATGAAAAAAAAAAAAAAGAATACTCATCTGCCACAGATATCATCAGCCAAAGACTGAATAATGGAGCGCGGAGCTTATAATTCTGTGCTCCAGTATTGTATACAACCTCTATCTGTGTCCTAAAGACACAGAGTTGAAATCACTGTCTGACACCCAGAAACAGCAGGACAGCACCCGAAATGGAGGAGCCCGATGCCGCTGCAATGTTGGCCCTATAGCAGGTATCCATGTTCTTCAGATTAACTTGAGTCAAAATAGGGTTAATTTTCAGAGATGACATGTTCTTCTTATCCCGGACATTAGATTGCAATAGTGACCATACATGACAACCACTGTTCTGCTTGCACACCCACTGTATCAGTGCCCACACTCGGCATGATGTGAATGCTGAATGCTCACTATCATGTAGGTGCTGACTCTTCCAAGACAAGTTTTCCAGAGATGTCAACCTAGTAGAGACCTTCAAAAGATGGTACTCAAGCAGTCATTAATGGCAAAAATGAGTGGTCCATTAAAACAGAGGTACTCATATCTCAGACACTCCTGTCCGTAGTAGACAATCATCTGTTGCCCATTTGACTGACACACTCTTCATCCACCGGCTGCCCCCATCAAACTGGTAATGCTTTGGCGTTCACTGAGGATATCAACAGACAATCCAGTCACATTGTAGTGCAGGTTGAACTCTTCATAGGGTAGTCCACTGACAAGTACTGGGATACTTTACCCATTTCTCTTTTTTACATAAGGATAGATTTGAAAAACTGGGTGAACCTTGGAAAATTAGGAAAAAAGTATATAGGATTAGCATATACCAGGTAAGGAAAGGGATAAATGGGGATGACTCCGGATAAAACTAGCTGAGTTTACATGTCTAGCATGTCTGTTCATGGTGCAGCAGCTGGTTAAAGGGATTGCCCAGGATCAGGGTCACCCACACAAACATGGGGAGAACATACAGAATCCTTGCAGATGTTGTCCTTGGCAGGATTTGAACTAGCTTTTCAAGGCTGTAGTGCTAACCCCTGAGCCACTGTGCTGCCATGGTTATCACTCTGAATATTAGGGTATGGTCACTTGTGCAGGTTTCTTCAGGTTTGTGTCAATGTTCTTAAAAAAATTGCTTCTTTAAAATAAATATAAAGAGCCTGTGATTGTGGTTTTGGCTGCACAGCGAGAACCATATGAGTAACACACAAAGGTTGGGTTCACACCAGTAATACAATGAAATACAATGACAAACGGAGGCCAGGAACTGCATCACTTTGTTTTTGTTGTCTACTATTATTTTGATATATAATATGTCTAGTCAGTAGACTAGTTACAGTCATAAGAAAAACAAAGTACACCCTCTTTTACATATGGTTTTACATATCATGAAAGGGAAAAAAAAAAATCAGGTACTTAGAAGGTCTTAAAATTTGGTTAATCCAATCTCAGATGAACAAAAACAGATTCCTCCATTTCATCATTCATAATATAATAATGAACAACAATAATAAAGCCAAAATCGCAGAGCCATAGGTGAAAAACTAGGGACATCCATGAATCAATAGCTTTAGCAGCAATAACTTCAAGCAATGAATTTCTGTATTATTTTATCAGTCTTTCACATCATTCTCGAGGAATTTTGGCCCATTCTTCTTTACAACATCGCTTGAGTTAATTGAGGTTTGTGGGTATTTGTTTATGCAGAGTTCTCTTAAGGTTTCACCGCAGTATTTCATTTGGATTAAGGTCTGGACTTTGACTGTGCCATTAAAACACCTTGACTGTCCTCTTTTTCAGCCATTCTCTTGCAGATTTACTGACTTGCTTGGGATCACTCAATGACAGCAAGGTGTCCGGGTCCATTGGATGTGAAGCAAGCATAAATCATCACCCCTTCACCACCATGCTTGCACATTGATGTGTGGTGCTGTACATTATGGACAAACATCTTTACATTGGTGTTGTATGCCCAAAAGACATTACTCCAGAAGTCTTGTGGTTTGTGCAAATGCAACTTTGCAAACTTTAGCCATGCTGCCATGTTCTTTTTTTTTTTTTTTTTTTTAGAAAGAAAAGGTTTTCTCTTGGCAGTCTTTCTAAATTGACCATACATCTTCAGTCATTTTCTAATTGTCATGGAAATTACATTTACAGATTGATGGGCAGTTGGTGATCTAGCTTCCCTAAGATCATGGCTGATGTCTTTCCTCATTGGCCTTGTGGTAACACACACCTGAATGCTCCAGACCACATTTGCTGAACAGTTAAAGGGGTCACTTAGTATTTTCAGTAATCATACTCACATGTGTGCAGGCGGAAGTCCTAGCTGTACATGATTTTTTGGTCACAGTGGTCACAGTAAAGGAACCACTCACATACATCACCGGTTCCTTTCTTTAGGCTGCTGAGGTCAATCAGGTATAGCGAGGACTTTTCCAGTGTTGGACCGGACAGGGACAGGTGAGTATAATTTTGTTTCACCTTCCCTGACCTCCCACCCAAATGCAAACCTTTTAATGAAGGGCATTTGATTAGCAGCACTTGGCTTCTACAAATCCTCTTAAGTCCTATGGAAACTGTATGGAGGTCCTTAATATTTCATACACAGCTTCTGCGTTTTTCTGCATGAATAATGACGTTGCATAATTTGTCATGTGCTGCTGTTCATTTGAGGTTGTATTTGCATAATAGTAAGACCTTCCAAGTCCAGATATTTTTTTATTGTTCTGACAAATAATAATCATTATAGAATTTAACCCCTTCCCGCCGATGGCATTTTTTGATTTTCGTTTTTCGTTTTTGACTCCCCTCCTTCTAAACCCCATAACTTTTTTATTTCTCCGCTCCCAGAGCCATATGAGGTCTTAATTTTTGCGGGACAAATTTTTCTTCATGATGCCGCCATTAATTATTCTATATAATGTACTGGGAAGCAGGAAAAAAATTCAGAATGGGGTGGATTTGAAGAAAAAATGCATTTCTGCGACTTTCTTACGGGCTTTGGTTTTACGGCGTTCACTGTGCAGCCAAAATGACATGTCCCCTATGTTCTGTGTTTCAGTACGGTTCCAGGGATACCAAATTTATATGGTTTTATTTACATTTTGACCCCTAAAAAAAATTCCAAAACTGTGTTAAAAATTTTTTTTTCTAAAAGTCGCCATATTCCGACGGCCGTAACTTTTTTATACGTGCGTGTACGGGGATGTATAGGGCGTATTTTTTTTGCGGGGCCGGGTGTACTTTTTAGATCTACCATTTTCGGGAAATGTTATTGCTTTGATCACTTTTTATTCAAATTTTTTATCAGAATCAAAACAGTGAAAAAATGGCGGTTTGGCACTTTCGACTATTTTTCCCGCTACAGCGTTTACCGAACAGGAAAAATATTTTTATAGATTGGTAGAGCGGGCGATTTTGGATGCTGGGATACCTAACATGTATATGTTTCACAGTTTTTAACTACTTTTATATGTGTTCTAGGGAAAGGGGGGTGATTTGAACTTTTAATTCTTTTTATATTTTTTTTAACTTTTTTTTTTAATTTTTTTTTGCATTTATTAGACCCCCTAGGGGTGTTGAACCCCAGGGGGTCTGATCACTAATGCAATGCATTACAATGCTAATGCATTGCAATGCATTGCAAAAAAACATCCTTTCTTTTGCAGGCTGCATAGACCAGCCTGCAAAAGAAAGGATTTGCAGACAAGCCTGGGAGCCTGTACAAGGCTCCCAGCTGTCATGGCAACGGGACGTCAGCCCTGGAGCATGCTCCAGGAGCCGGCGATCCCGGCCAAAATGGCGGCGCCCATGCGCCGGCGGGAAAATGGCGCCTCCGGCGCCTTTGACTGCGGCGCCGGAGGGGTTAATGCCTCCGATCGGTCCGGGGACCGATCGGAGGCATTAGAGCCGGTTGTCTACTGCTTATAACAGTAGACACCCGCGCGGCTATGGCGGCCGCCTGGCTCCCGGGCGGTCGCCATAGTTACAGACCCGACATGGGCCATACTATTACGGCGTATGTCGGGAAGGGGTTAAAGAAGGTGTTTGTTTTCTTATATCTGTATAGTCAAGTTAAGGTCTAGTTAGAGCCAACAGCTCTGCCATACAACAATTGTCCTGGCAATATTATGGTCACCAGGAACAAATACAGGTTGTGGCTCCTTAATGTCTTAACTATGGGCTATCAAGGTTAAAATGTTATTTTTTAATTAGGTAAGAGGAGCTAAAAAAAACAAAACAAAAAACATACTCACCTGTCCCTGATGTGCCGTCATCCTCCCACCATGGTCCAGTTCTGATGCTCAGATGTCTTCTTTTTCAGAAGTCCTCGCTAGTTGTGACATCCTGAGTCCCTTCTGCTGAGGCCGCTGATTGGCTGTTGCATGAACGCTGAGGCTAGTCAGCAGCCCAAAAGAAGGGACCCATGGACATTGCAGGTAGTAATGTCCCATGTCCTTACCTGAGGCCACTCATTGGCCTCAGAAGTCATGTGTGGCAGTTGCTTCTGCTGGAAGAAAAACAATGGAGCAGCAACACCAGATAATGCTGGAAGGAACCAGAGCACCAGGGACATGTTTTTTTGTTTTTTTTTCCCTGGTCTAATAAAAAAAATAAAATTGGACAACCTCTTTATGGGTTGTATGAGAACTGGAGTTGAGATCTAGATCAGTGATTCTTAACTTGTGGTATACGTAACCAAGGTGGTACAAACTATGCACCCCAGGATACTCGCCGAGGCTGAGAAGAACACTTCTCCAACCGATAAGGGAAAACACCCAAGCGTGGCCTCAGCCACCTTTCTTTCTTTAACTTTGGATGGCCTGCCACCATATTGTGTGTGGGTACACCGGGAGACTATTGTGTAGTTTGTAGGAGCATTAAGCAAGCTATTGTGCTGTGTGGAGGCCTCTAAGGTGACATTATGCTGTTGGGGAACTTTATGGATGCAATAAGAGAGCATTAGAGTGTGTGGGGCACTAAGGGAGTATTATGTGTACTTGTCAGTTCCCCTCAAAAAAATTAACTCCTGAAGTTCTGCAAGAGTGGGAAAATCTGGGCCTGTTCCTTCTTTATCCGCTGGGCTCATTTCATATGTAACATAGGTACATTATGTGCTATACCATCATCATCAAGAAGGGGCACTACCATCACATTGCATGCTTGCATCACAAAAAGATGTTCGGCTATGTTGGCTTTAACACCACAAATATTTTTAGACACATCTAAGCAAGACCTACAATGAACATCATGTAATGGGGCCCATTCCTCCCAACACTACCTTCCTCCACAAACCCCATTGCCTTATTATGGAGTCTTTCAGGGTTACATTGTGGCGTTCATCACTTTAATGGGAAGACATGTCAGGTTATCTGATGGACCATTTTCAGGGTTGGTTAAAAAAACTGGAATGTGAATACACCTATAGACTTTTACGGGTTTTAAAATGTCTGGATGATGGCCATTCAAAAAGTGGAGATCACTTATTTTTCAGTGTAAGGTGAATAAGGCCTTGGAGTATTTTTATTAGTTAGTTTAGTTTGAGTGGGAGATTCATTTCCATCATTGACATATCTTTTGTAAAAAGGTCTATATGAAATGTTTTTGGGAAATCTTCAGACCCTTTCACTTTTTTTACATTTTAAGTTGTGGCCTTGGGCTAAAATAAAAAAAATACATCTAGATCTTCAGGTCTCCAAGGATGTTTAACCTACAAATCCAATAACCTAGGCAAATAACAAAACTACCCCTACTATACCATACATTATAAGGATTAGTTCATAAATCCAAAAAATAATAAACACTACACAAAGTTTTGTTTTTAATATCAAAATTTTATTTATATTGATACCATGTCCTCCACCTCCAACCCCAATGCGCATTTCGCTCCGATTCCTCAGGGGGCTGCATCAAAGTATGGATGTCAGGGACGTCACTCAAGTAGGCCTGAAGCTTGCCTGGAGCAAGGAGAGGTAAGTAACACTGTTACTCCGGGGTCTGAATAGTGTTTGTAGGGCCTGCAGCCTTACTTACCGATTCCCCTGCTCCTGCTCACAGCAGCCTTTGCAGAAGAAGAAGCGTTAGCGGCTGTGGGCAGGAACCAGGATCGGTATGTAAATAGGACCCATTACCTTCTGGAGTCACTCGAGCTGGTAACGGCCTATTTTAAAAAAAAAATGCAGCAGTAGCGGCTGTGGCTGGACCCCCTAATATCCCAGGCCCTGTGGCAGATGCTACCGCTGCTACCCTGATAGTTACGCCTCTGACTTAGGGATAGTCTTTGACTTGCCTGGTCAGCTATCAGCAACACTGGGACCACAACAAGAGGCAGCCACCTGGGGTCTCCCTGCAGCTAAGTCCAAAGTGTAAAGACCAGGGGGCACTTAGACAATGCCCTTAGCAGCGACTCTAAGCCAAACTGTTCTAGTGACACAGTGGTTCCACACCCAGTGTCCGTTGCATTGACATTGATGTAAAATTTATAGGATTTTTTTTTATTAACATGTATTATATGAAATATTTGGTAAATTAGTTCACATTTTCACAGAAAAATGAGAAGACCAGACAGACCTGGGTATGTGAGGACTGACAAGGATTTCAAATCGTCACACAATGAGCTTAACCAGAAGATCTTAAGACCTCCTATAGCAACTTCATTAATACTTCTGGATGTGAAAAGCTATAGACTGCTGTCGGAATCCCTAACTCAAGCAGAGATGAGTGTGCCTTTGATCAAGTCTTAAAGGTGGATTCAGCGCCTGACAATTCACTGACAAGGATTTCGGGGGCTTCTATGAAAAGAACTGGTTTACAAATGAATAATTTGCCATAAAGAAATGAAAAAAAAAAAAAAACCTCTAGCCATTTACTTTCCTAATAAAAGCGAAGTATAGAATGAAGAAGCTGCAGCTCAACTTCAGGTATAGGAGTTTTTTCATTTTGCTAGCCCCTTCCTCATGCACTGTTAGTATGTAATTATTATAAGGGGGGATTTCTCTCTCCACCCAAACAGCTGATCTTGTCCTGGCAGACGCTGCCTATCCTTGTATTACATGGACGATGATCAGCCCAGCAGATGTCATATTAAAGGGGTTGTCTGTGATGGAAATCTCCTTTAACTTGTCACTTTTACCTGCCAACAGTGCATAGAAACTGGACTGATGAAAATCCAGGATACATGCTCTCCAGTACTGAGCTTTTGCTTCAATGTATCAGCATAGGTACCATGAATCAGTTTGTTATCCTTATTGTTTATTTAACCCCGCTAAGTCCTGACATGGCTGTAAAGCTTCTATAATATTTAAGTGCAGTCACAGCAAGCAAAGGTTTGGACAAAGACTCAAAATGCAGTATATTAGAAACTTGCAGAACTTTTCTTCGGGATTTAGATTCCTTTTAGAATCCTGTCGCCCTGTGTTGCTCTGTAATCCTCTGTGTAAGGCAGCAGCTAGCCATAAAGTAAGCATGCTACTTTCTAAAAACAAATAATCCCCTATTAAGTCCCAGTGAACACATGACGTGGTCCTATAGAGCTAACATAAATGTCAGATGTCTGGTAACATGCTGTATCATGTCGCTCATATTATTCACAAGAAGATCATTATCACGTTACAGCATGTCTGGAGTTAGACAGCCCGCAGCATGTGTACAGCTCTCCTGCAATGGGCCAACATTTCACCTGGCTTCTGGAGATGCACAATCTTTCTACGATACCTTTGTAATTCTGCCAGCAATGATGTGAGCGCAAGAAATTTATCATATTATAATTTCATGTATTATGTGTGCTTCCAGGCAACTCCTTCATAAATGCCCTTTGCACAGGGTGGTGTTCCCAGAGGTGTAACTGAGGGGCCCAGAGGATTTATCTCAACTTCTGTGCTACTACCTCCTCCCTTCCCTCTTTGTGCCTCTCCCCCCTTCCATTGGTATTTTGTTGCATTGGCACCATTGCATGGTATTCTGTTTTATTTTATTTTTTCTTATTCTGAAAAACCTAATAATGAATTTAATGGTAAAAAAAAAAAAGCCAGCATGACCAATACCAGATAAAAATACAACATGCCCAATACCTGATTGAAACTCAACGTACCCAATAACAGATAAAAATCCAACGTACCCAATACCACGTTAGGATTAAACAATATTGGGGCAATGCGGTGGCTCAGTGGTTAGCAATGGGTTCAAATCCCACCAGGAACAACATCTGCAAGGAGTTTGTAAGTTCTCCCCGTGTTTGCATGGATTTCCACCCATTCTTCAAAGACATACTGATAGAAACAAAAAAAAAAACAAAAAACCAAAAAGAGTGCATTGTGATCCCTATATGGGGCTCACAATCTACATAAAAATAAATAAATAAAATCAATATTATTGTTTTATCTTCAGGGAAGATAGGCCACTAGCAGAGATGTCTTGCAGCGGTGTATTTCCTTCTTTCCATTAAGTACAGCATACATCAAGCCAAGCAGTGTTTTTGTGATTGGGTGGTTGGGAGGGATGGCTGTCTATTGAATGAATATAAGATGTATAGCCATCTATTGTGGGTGGAGCAGAGATGGAAGGGACTATGACTAGAAGATTAGGATACAAAGAGTTTGCTGGTGGGGTTCTGCACACAACCAGTAGACACAAATAGTAAGAAAACTATTATCAAGAACATTTGCAGATTAGCTTCAATTTTTATAAATAAGATACATTGGGACAATAAATAAAATTTAGTTGCATTGGTGGATATTATAGATAAAAAAGGATCTGTCACCAGCTAGAAAATGCTGAATAAAATGCATTGTTTGATTTGGATCAATTTGGTGATATTCTTTTAAAAACCCGTCCACCCATTCAAAAAAATATGACCCCTACAAGATTACCTTATTTTTCCGACTAAAAGATGCACTTTTCCCCCCTCCAAATTTGGGAGGAAAATGGGGGGTGCATCTTTTAGTCCAAATGCATCGTCCCACTTCTGACCCCACTGGCTTCCTGCAGCGGCAGGAGTGGGATAATACTGCAGGCCTGGCTTGTCCCAGCATCGCGAGCCCTCTCCGGCATCTCCGTACTATTACAGCGGATGCCGGGTCTGTAAAGACAATGGCGGACACTCTACTGCACAGCGGTCACCATAGCTACCGGGTCTCCGCTGTAATGTGCCAATTCTCGGTCTACAAAATATTTTTCCCATAGGGTGAATGTTGCAGCAGGAAAAAGAATCAAAAGTGCCAAACTGCTGTTTTTTTTCATTATTTCGCCTCCGATTTGAATAAAAAGTGAAAATAGCAATAGACATTCCCCAAAATGGTATAACTAAAAAGCACACCTGACCCCACAAAAAAGACGCCCTATGCATCCCCATACAGCTTCAGGGCGCCCTGTCAGTTTGGCCTTACAGCTGTTGTAAAACTGCAATTCCCATATATTATTAAATATTTTACCACATTTTTTGCTATTTTTTTCTCTATTTTCCTCCTCTAAAACATAGGTGCGTCTTATGGTCCGGTGTGTCTTATAGTCCGAAAAATACCAGCTCTGATTATCCAAGTGGGCGTTAGGCTAAGACCCCACGTAGTGAGCCATAGCCAAAAAGCCCTGTGGAAAAAACATGGCAGAAATGCATTGCGATTTTCCTGTGGTGTTTTTCACAGAACGTCTGCAGAATTTTCCTCTCATGTCACCATGTCACCCCTTTTGGGAAGTAGACAACCGCTTTACAATGCAGTGCAGTTTTAGCTGCATTACCAGCAGGAATAATAACAGATTATTGAACAGTCTCAAAGTCGAATACATCGAATACATAAAGGAAACATCCCCGAGTGCTGAGAACCGGTATTTCTGCCTTAACGGGAAAACTGTTGTAAAAGTTTAATGATCATTAAGTCCAGCAGACAAGTCTTGTCATTTTAGTTTATGTTTTGTTTTATTTTTGTCTGTAGAAGAGAAGGACTGCAGTTATTGCATTATTCTTGGTAAACAATGTTATAAGCAGTAGACATACTGTATTGGGGGAGATATTTTATTAGTATCTAGTATGAGAAAAAATTGTTATGTATTCTCTGGGTAAGACCTGGTTCACATCTGCGTTCGGTATTCCATTCGGGGAGTCTGCTTGGGGCCCCCGAATGGAATACCGAATGCATTGATAATGAGCATTGAAAGCACACGGACCTCATAGACTATAATGGGGTCTGTGCAGTGGCGTAACTAGGAATGAGTGGGCCCCATGGCGAACTTTTGACATGGCCCCCCCCAAACCGACGCCGAAGACCTCGACCAACCCCCTCCTCCGCACTCTATTATGTCCCTTAGTAAGCCCTGCACACAGTATTATGTCCATTAGTGGCCCCTGCATGCAGTATTATGTCAATTAGTGGCCCCTGCACACAGTATTATGTCCCTTAGTGGCCCCTGCACACAGTATTATCCCCCATAGTGGCCCCTGCACACAGTATTATCCCCCATAGTGGCCCCTGCACACACAGTATTATCCCCAATAGTGTCCCCTGCACACAGTATTATCCCCAATAGTGTCCCCTGCACACAGTATTATCCCCAATAGTGTCCCTCACACAGTATTTCCCCCATAGTGTCCCCTGCACACAGTATTATCCCCCATAGTGGCCCCTGCACACAGTATTATCCCCCATAGTTTCCCCTTCACAAAGTATTATCCCCCATAGTGTCCCCTTCACACAGTATTATCCCCATATGTCCCACTGTGGACACCCATAAACAATTATTATACTCTGGGACCCCAGAGTATAATAATCGGAGACCTGGGGGAATAAAAACATTTAAAAAAACAGAAACAGTTGCTTTCCTGTCCCCTGGCTCCTAGGCTGTCGGCCGCCGCTCTTGTCCTGCTTTAATGACGTCGGACGTCACATGACCCGGGAAGCAGGCCCGGGTCATGTGACGTCAGAGACGTCAGACACGAATGATGAAGACCTGGCAGGATCATGGAGAGGTAAGTAACAGTATTTTTTATGTTCCCTTACCTCTCCCGGTCCACTGATCATTATACTTGGGGGTCTGCAGAGAGTAGTGTTTGTGGGGCCCACGGTGTCACTTGCCGATCCTGGCCCAGCCAGGATCGGCAAGTGAATAGGGCCCGTAATGGCCAATTAAAAAAAACCCAAAAAACGCAGTGCTAGCGGCTGTCACCGGGCCCCCTAATGGCCCGGGCCCTGTGGCAGCCGCCTCTGCTGCCTCTATGGTAGTTACGCCACTGGGTCTGTGTGTTTTCCACGCAGTGTTCGAGTCATGCGGAGAGAAAAGTAGTTCATGGAGTACTTTTGTCTCCGTGTGTTCCATGTGGACAGCAAACGGAAAACACATGGACCCCATTACAGTCTATGGGGTCCCTGTGCTTTCATAAGCTCACTGCTTGTCAACGCGTTCGGTATTTCATTCATTTGCAGGCCTAAAACTGGTGCAGGACTTGAGGGTCAGTACATGACACAAAGATTCAAAAGTACGCCAGAAAGAGAAATCCTGTGCCATGCCCCATACCTACTCACCCATACAGCTTTGTCAATGAATAACCATGATTCTATGTAATGTAGGAAAAACAGCCATTTAATATTGAATTATGTGGCTGGGAATAATCTCATTTGTGCCTTCTAGATGGTGAGTTGTTCTTTGTAGTATCTTTCTATCTCGGTCCAGGACCCTCTCTACGATGGCCATATGCTCCGGCAGGACATATAAACTGAGGTTCTAGTAGGACAACCCCTTTCAGTAAATGACTTTTTCAATTCAGTAAACCCTGGCAGTAAAAATGACAAAATGGTGTAGACCTAGGTTTAGGTTACATAAAGTCTAGGGCAGAAGAGGGCTATGGACAATTAGAGTAAGACAACATGACAAAGATAGAGGTAAAACTGAATACCAAACATTCTCAGACAGCATCCATCATAATACACACCTAATACATCCAAACACTAATGATTTACTATACACTTTCATTTCATTGGTCACAATAAGTCTATCACAGCATAGTCGTAAACTGCAGAAACGTAATTGCTGTCTTCTTGACCCTTGCTTAGTACACTGAGTCCCATGGGTACCGGCCATCTGTTTTCAGCCAAGCTGAGAACCTGGAGTACGCAATGGGGACACATGAGCCAAAAATTGTAATCTGGAGATTTTCACAGTCAATTCCTCTCCTAGCGGGTAATGCAATACTAGTTCACTGTAGCATATCTGCAGTCCACAATAGATGCCTACAAAGAACTAACACAACTAATGCAATGAACAAATATTCATAGAAATGAAAGGATTTTTGATCACCAATGAGGATTAAAGGACTTTGAAAAATATTGCATTTTATATTGCATCATACTTAAGATGCATAAAATTGCATGGGGTCTTAGAGTATTAGGAAACAAAGATTATAAGAGATTTGGTTAGAATAGTGATGGACAAAGCATCATATCTGACCTATGAAGACTCAAGATGAGCAAGTTTGTAATGAACCAAATTCAAGCAAATCCCAACTTTTGTGGTTTGGTTTGCACAAACTAGGTAGAATAGTGGCCACCATGTGAAAGCAAGGAGAAGGCAGAGACTGGAGTCACTCTGTGCTTGTCTATCACAAACCTGTGGCACAGACCGTGTGTGTGTGTCTGTGCTGCAGCAGCTGTATCAATCTATGTCAATCTCAGAATGTTAAAACATATATATTTAATCTACACAGTGTCCAAGACTGGGAGCAGACATATAATCCCACCAAACGGCACATATTAGCCATATCTGTTGCTGTCACTTTGACAATACTGCCTGTGTTTGTGTTATAGAGTAAGGAAATCCTAGGAGCTCTACTTTAAAATGGTCACTAAATTTTCAGACAAATAAGGCCTCGTTCACATCTGCGTCGGAATTATAGTCTATGGGGTCCATGTGCTTTTACAGCACAGCCCTTTCAGATGCGTTTGATATTCCATTTGGGGGTCCCTATCCGGAGTCCCCTGGACGGAATACCAGCGCAGATGTGAACCAAGCATTAGTCTCATTTCATAGACCATGTGATTCTGGACCAAAATGTAATACGGTTTAATTAAAAATGTGGCTGCATTCTGCCTGGAAATCTCCTAACATTCCTGCCGCTAGGTGTCTCTCTTCTAGCTAATTTGCAGTTCACTCCTAGAAGCAAGACGGATCACAGTGACTGGAGGGAGGAAGTTTTTTTCCCTCTTCACATGGTAAATGAAGATGGAAGGGGTTGATTCTCTGCACAGCATGTCTGCTCTGTACAATGGACTGAAGATTCTGCAAATCTCACAGTTTACAATGAAAGAAGTCTTCTATGTACTTATATACTTGTACTTTTACTTCTGGCTGCTTGTTTGAATACAGAAGAGATATTATTCACAGATAGCAAGCAGCTTTACCGACTGTATTCATAGATTGTTTTTTTTCCCTGTGTTTTATTTGCTTGGCTGCATGTTACTTGCAATGAATTTGTCCTGTATTTATAGTCGAGTTCCTGGATCTCCTACATTATGGTCACCTGGTCTTTCCTTAGATATTTGTTTGCTACTGTATAGTTAATAATAAAATGGGTTTTGGGGAAATGAGATTATTAGCAGCAGAAAAACTTATAGGACACCCCATATGAGTCAAAGAACAGACTGACCAGCAAGACTCTGCACATATTTTGACCTTTCATGAAAATTCAGGTAATCTTTAAAGAGGACCTTTCATGTCCTCAGGCACATGCGGTTTTATATACTGCTAGAAAGCCGACAATGAATTCATCAAACTGTCGGCTTTCCCATTATGTGCCCCAGGGCTGGAAATATTGAAGGGCGTTCCTGACAGTCTAGCTGGGCTGTGAGGAATGCCCCACCCTGAAAGTACTCAACCATAGCCCTGTACTGTCAGAGGGAGTGTTCCTTGCTGTACAGCGATGGCGCTAAGCTGTGAGAAACGCCCCCCCGACTGCACTCATCCATAGACTATTACTGGGGGGCATTTTTGACAGCTTAGCGTCATCGCTGGGTGGTAAGTAATGCCCCCTCTGACAGTACAAGGCCATGGACGTGTACTGCCAGGGTGGTGTTCCTCATAGCCCAGCTAGACTGTCGGGAATGCCCTTCTGACAGTGGGCAGAGATCGGGAACGTCACTGATAACTTTAGCCCCAGGACACATAACTGGAAAGCTAACAGTGCGGTGAATTCAGAATAGAACTTGTGGTCTGAAGCGATGAACCCAAAATTTTAGAAAGTTTGCTCATCTCTAATGTAATCTAAGACATACGAAGGTTATTTTTTCAAAACAATGAAAATCCAAGAGAAAAAAGTCCACTGGAGGTCACAATATAGAGATATTGAGAGAGATTTCTCATGAGTGGAAATTCTAAAGTCAGTTTTGCTGGAGTCTGCATTGCTGTCGTTTGCTACAAATTTATGAAATGTAACATAAATTTTACTCCACTTTCTATGGTCTCCCCTTACTATAATGACATTTATTGGTAAATCTGGTCTTGCCAGGCTTATAATATCTTGCTCCCATTTTTCAAAAGAGTAGTGAGTAGAGATGAGCGAGTACTAATCGAAACTCCCGTTTCGAATAGCACGCACCGATAGGAATGAATAGACGCAGCCAGCACACGGGGTTAAGCGGCTGGCCGCCGGCAAAGTCTGCATGCCAGCCGCTTCCATTCATTCCTATGGGTGCGTGCTATTCAAAACGGGAGTTTCAAATAGTACTCGCTCATCTCTAATAGTAAGTAGTAAGCAGCGTGAAAATGTAAAATGTTGCAAAATGCTTGCAAAAATAATCTCAATAAAGTTGTAAAATCTTATTTTGTGAAATTTTCATACCATAAAATGGAAAACTTCAATTTGATATTTTATTTTCTAATTTGAAAAATAAAGCAGTGACATGAAGGGGGCTCTATGTACCTTCTGCTGCTATGGGTAGTTCATGCAACTAGTCCAGTTTGGAAAATGTACTTGTTCCCTTCCTCTGCTCAACTCTTCTCCCTTCTTTACTAGTATTCAGTTTCAGGTGGACAGATGTACCCCACATATATTTATACCCCCTCACTGCAGAGACCTAGGTCACCATGCTTCTGATAGTTCACTCTATGGTATCCTTGTCTGGGTCATGACACAATATTGGTTAATATCTGCACAACAAATAAATTAAGTGTGACATCCACACACGCCACAGGTCCACCAGAAAATACAGATTCCCCAAGTCAGCATTATCCCTCTGGGACATTTTTTGCCTGGGTTCTTGTGTTCAGCAATGTCAATAAGTGCAGAGTCAATGATTTCCAACAATCGCATGGGCTCTCGTATTAGATCAGGTAAAAGTTCACCACTCAAATGTGTATGTTCGGTGTGTCATTATGATTCAACTATTAACTAATGTGTAACACGACTCATCCAATTTCTATTGAAGGCTGAATTTGGTTTGAACATTTATTAAGAAGCCTTCAGCTTAAGCAGCAATATAGTTAATGGAGAATATTGGATTGCAGAATTTGTTATCCTGAAAAATGACAGCACACATGATTAAAGTGAGGTTGGACATGACATTCTTACAAATATGTCCTGAGAAGAGACCTTTCATCTCAAAAATGATCATCACTCTAATGTATAGTAATCTATTATTTACTCAGTACACCTATACAGAGAACACTGTTAATACTGAAACTTTGTGTCATAAAGTAGGTTAATTGTACTGAGATATTTTAGAGGGTAATTTATCAACTACAATAAAAAAGTTTAAAATAATATAAAATATCAATCACATGACATAAATTATAAGATATGTATAGACCCTGCCAGTAAAAGTCTACCATACACGGTAAATCATTTTCTTAGGTTAATGTCAGTCATCTGGGTTCTTCCAGTTGCAAGAAATAGGATTTTATCACTGATGTCTCTTTCTTTGGGTTGCAAAGTCCATAGACATGAACTAAGAGGTTATGAACTAGAGAACTAAGAGGTTATGATTAGGGTTGAGCCGATCTTGAGATTTCAGGATTGATTTTAAAATCCAATTTCTGATCATTTTCCAGCCGATTCCGCTCGTGAAATTTGCTTGATCGCCGATCGTGATCCGATCTTTTTCGATTACGATCGCTCAACCCTAGTTATGATCTGGAGTGAAGTCTCCATTGAATTACAAGATTTGAACATTGTACCCAAGATGTCCAGGAAGGGTGTTATAGCAGAGGTCTGTGGAGCACTTGAGCACAGATAAATTTGGTATCTTCAAGGTGATTTTCAATTTCAAATATAATTTTGTTTCAATTTCATTACACAGGTGGCAGAAGACCACTTCTTTGAGACGGCCATCCCTACATTTAGACAAGATGTTCGATATTGGCCATCTCTTTTCGAATACCACTCCTCTGGAACACCATTTTTCGCGGTAGCTTTGGGTTGATGCCCCAAAAAAGTTGCACTACACAGTGAAAACTCTTTGAAACAAGCCCCCAAAACTGTATTGAAAAGAGATACTCCAGGGAGTGGTCTTCCCCAAGAAATGACCAATACTGAAAATGTGGCGGAAATGAAAAACTGTTACAGTAAGTCTGGTCTGGATAAGTCATTGGTCATTTTTATCAGGTGTTTTTTTTGGAGAGTTTTTTCCTGTATATGTCTTGTTTTTTTAGGATAAGCCTCTATTAAGGAGTTCATCCAAGATCAAGTAAAAACACAGTAAATATAGGAGATGTACCAAATAGCGTTACAAAAACATTACTTACCAGTTGAATTTAGAGTTGCTACTAATCCAGTGCCATCATCCAGATGCTTCCAGAATATGAAAACTATGTTAGAGCTGTAGGGAATCTAACAAGTCAATAATACTTTTTTGCAGTTTTTTCTTTTTTGGAAATTTTTTTACTTTACCCCATTTTCAGTTGATCTCAGACAGACCCTTTAACATTTCTTTTTGAATTAAGGCATGTATAAAGATCTAAGTTTTTAGGGGCAACACGTTGGCTCAGTGGTTAGCACTGCAGCTTTTCAGCGCTGGAGTCCTGGATTCAAATCCTGCCAGGCACGACATCTGTAAAGAGTTTGAATGTTCTCCCCGTGTTTACTTGGATTTCCTCCCATTCTACAAAGACAAAATGTACATTGTGATCCCTGTATGGGGCTCACAATCTACATTTTAAAAAGAAGATGAAAATTTTTCTGACTTTTAATTTGTTTCCAGAAATTTGACCTATCTTGTGAATATATATATATATATATATATATATATATATATATATATTTATTTACATTTTTATTTACACTACTACATGTATCTGATAATCTGGATTATTTTGATGATCTAGTGCCTGTTGATGACAATGTAAAATAATTCTATATAGAAGGCTTCTGCTTTATGAGTAACATTTATGGAGGCAGTATTTTCTTCTCCACGTCCTCTTATTTAATGCCGTACCACTACACTTTGTTGTCACTCGATTCCAGCAGAAGATGAGCTGTTGCTTTCAGCCGGCAGGGTTTATTAATAAAAATGCACTTTTAAAACATGAGGCTGACTTGATATATCTTCATTTTATTTATGTAGCTCGAATGTGAATGCACTGTATAATGTCAACATTTTGACACCTCTGCCTGAGCTATCAGGATCGGAGGTGAATGTCATTATAATGTGTCTGCAGACTGGCGGCATAAGATATACTCATTGTATCAGCGTGGTGGAACAATTTGCTTAGTAAAGTCATTATATTGTGTTCTCTGGCTGTAACTTTTATATTATGTGCCACAATGTAAGTATTGTGTGTCATTACTATTGCATGAGGTGTAAAGAGGGAACCTGTGCCGAAGACAGAAAGCTCCTTATGCTTCATTTCATCTCCAGGAATGCTGAGAATTTCTGATGGGACAAAGAAAGAAGACTCGGAAATTTGTAGTAATGATAATGAGTGGAAAATTCAGTTTATTAATGAATGACGCGGCTGCCTTATATCTAAATGGGTCTAGCAGCTAAAGACTGGGTATTTTACAAATATATAAGCGGCTCTTCAGTTATTACACACACATATATATATATATATATATATATATATATATATATATATATATATATATATATTAAACATCTTCAGAATTTACAAAAATTTAAAAAACCATACTCATTGAGCTCTCAGATCTGGCCCAGTCGTCCACCGCTTTCTTCTTCCTGCTCCATCAGTGATCTGTTGACACAGGATATATGGCCTATGACATGTCTTACATCATCATGTTACTTCTGGACTAGAATGTAGAGACTGGTGACGTACTCTGCAGCATTGGAATGGAAGCGGTGATACATTGGTGAGGTGAGTATGATGTGTTTAAACTGTTTTTTAGGGTATATGGGGAGGTGAGTACGGCTTTTTAAAATTTCTGCATTTTGAGAAGTTTTAAAATATTTTGTTTTCATTAGGACACCCCCATTAAAAGGGTTATCTTCAATGTACAATCCTTCTTTTTTTAAAGGGTACCCTGACAATGAGCTGAGCATAGGGTTTTTGATGGGGACAACAATCAGCTGGAAACACGCTTACCCCTGTCCCACGAGTCCATTGCCTTTGGATAACCTTGACCTATCCTTCAAGTCATCCGTGCAAACCCTCAACACCTCCTGCCGCCTCCAACTCAAGAACATCCATCAAATTTGTTTCTTCCTCAGCCCTGAAACTACAAAGATGCCAGTCCATGCCCTCGTAATTTCTCACTTAGATTACTGTAATACCCTTCTCCATGACCTCCCACCGAATACTCTTGAACTCTTGCCCCCCCTCCAATCCACCTTAAAATGTACTGCTTGTTTAATACACCTCTTCTCCATATTCTTCATTTGCCGCTCCCCGGCCAATTCCTTCACTGGCTACCCGTTGCCCAGTGAATAGAGTTCATTAAAGTTCACCTTCTGTCTCTATCTCTCTTCCCTCATAAACTGTAAACCCTTGTGGGCAGTGCCCTCTATCACGCTGTGCCAGTCGGTCATTGTTAGTACTATATCTTTTTGTATATTTTGTCTACTTTATGTAAAGTACCATGGAATTAATGGTGCTATATAAATAGACAATAATAATAATAAAATTAAACCTCACAACCAACACAAAAAACCTCTGATTGGTGTTCTTGAGTCCATGGCTCATGATCTGTCTAGCTCCTGAGGACCTGCAATAGGCATTACACAATGTATAAGTTGTGTCTGGAGGGTTCCTTTAAGAGCACATCCCTATATAAAACTGTCCTATCTACCAAATAATAATTTGTTTCCCTTAATTGTGGCATTTTTAGATGCCTGAAAAAATCATAGAGAGGTGTTTGAACCATGTATAAGGCAACTCATTTCCAGCTCCTCATGCAGATTGAGCAAATGATCCATAGACTATATATATACCCATGAATGTAAACAAAACCTGAATGCAAATAATTCAAAGTAAAGGCAGATAAATGCGATTCATTAGCAGTATTTCCAGAATGTGTATTAGGCTATCCTCTAAAAGGCTGCTTAGACAAGTATGTCATCAAGATCCACGCACACCATGTAATCTTATCTAAAGCTCTATCTATCAGCAGCGCAATGTTCTTCTCCTGCAGCTGTGTCACAGAATCAGATCACTTGGCTGACAGAGAATGAGAAAGGGGCGGAATCCGAACGCTCTCGCTTATGACTGCAAGAAAGGCTGCACAGAAAAGATAATATTTTTAATCACAGATTAACCCTACAATGGCCTGATCAACTTCATTAGACAAAAGTGTAATATACATTTGTGACTGCTATGGGGCCCGCAGAGAGCAGGAGCTCCATTGCTTTTGGTACTGGGTGCAGGACTCATTTCTAAAGGCCAACTGGTACACTGCACTCTATATACTTCAATATATCATTAGAGAAGACCCTTATAAATCAGAGCATTTATAGGATACTCCTATAAATGTACTCTACAGGAGGAGCTCACTATCTAGTGGCCATTGAGCCTTCACAATAAGTTGATATTGATCAACTCCACTTGTGTTGAGTCAGTGGCTCAACCATTGGGTTTGTTGCCTTCGGGCAAGTTCAGACGGGGTTCTTTGTACCGGAACCTGAGGCGGAGGCTGCCTCAGTTTTGGTCCAAAAAATGGGTAGCTGCGACTGAATGCTGGGGCACTGCAATGGCATCCAGTTGCGCACTCAGCTCCAGATTAGGACCAATGAATGGGCCTGGTCGGGAGGAGGGAGCGTCTTCAGGCCAAATCGCGAGGCAGAACGGCCTGAAGAATGAGCATCTCACTTCCATTGATTTCAATGGGAGACATCTTTTTTGGTCAGGATTTTGAGGCGAATCCTGACCAAAAAACCCCTTCCCATTCATGGGATTGTGTGTTCATAACCTGACAAAATAAAACTTACAATCTATGTAAGGGGATCACCTCTGGAATAGAAACTTTAGAAAAAACTATATGTCCGGACATAAATATATATTGTTACGGGGGCCACACGGTGGCTCAGTGGTCAGCACTGTAGCATTGTAACACTTGAGTTCTGGTGTTCAAATCCCACCAAGGGCATAAAACCATCTGCAAGAAGTTTGTATGTTCTCCTCGTGTTTGCATGGATTTCCATCCCATATTCCAAAGACATACTAATAGGGAAAAAATGCACATTGTGAACTCTATGTGGGGCTCACAATCTACATCTAAAAAAAAGAAAAAAAAAAAGAAAGAAGTAATATATATATATATTATTACAATAAACTCATTTTAGTAATACAATTTCTTAAATGACTGACACAAAACATAGTAACAGACACATTTGGAATCATGCTAACCGTTGCGAATCACATAGTAAAATTAACATAAGTGATTGTTAAATGGTGTAAATAAAAATGGTGCAATTCTTTATTTTATTTCACCTGTTTCAAACTCGATGTTATATTATTATAAGGGGTCTGAATATACTTAGCTGTGCCCTTTTACAAGCCGCTTAAAAAGGCTACTCTCACTTTTGCTGTGACCTGCCATTTGCAAATCTCGCTGTGAAGGGTTCTCCAAGGTTGGGTTACTGATAACATAGGGTCACACCATTGACTATTGAAGGTGAAGAAACTTAAGTCCATTTTTTGCCAGTTGCCTGCTGTAAGGCTGAGGCCCCACATTGCTTCTTTTGTTGCAGATTTTGCTGAAGTTTTTCGAGTTAAACCAAGGAGAGGCTACACACGAGATTGTAAATATATAGCTCTTATACTTCTACCTTTTGCTCATTCCACTCCTGGCTTTGGCTCAAACACGGCAATTTAAATCTGCAAAAAAAAAAAAAAAAAGCAACGTGTACACAACGTGGAGCCTCAGCCTAAAGAAGTCCTCTGGAGCTGCTGTTTAAGCAGCTTAGGTAATATGGCTGCCTGGTTACTCATAAGAAACTGAGAGATAAAATACATAGAATCATAATGTACGTGGTTCAGATGTTATTTATTAGTAAACACCTTATTCTATTTGTCAGTGCTACTTATAACCTCTGGGTAACAATGGATGTTACGCCATGTTCATGTCATATTTGTATCTTCTTATTGGGTCGTTTAATGGATATGCTAAAAATATATTCAGGCCATTTCATTTACATTCACACAGGCTTCAATTTTAAAAAAGTAGATCAGTCGCTATTTATTTATTTATTTATTTTTGCTTGACAGACTTGAATATTTTACAGTACTATTGTGTACGGCAAGAAATGTACAGTGATATTTTCTTTTTTTACTTGGAAGTCTGTGTAAGAGGAATGCAAATGCCTGTCTTTTTGTTGACATCCATTTTTAAACTTTAGGGTATCTATAAGTGACTGATACAAATGTAATGTGAACATAGCTTTAGGTAGTCTTTTAAGTGTTTCTAGTGTTAAAAACACATCTAACGTTTCATTGAATAGGCACTTGTCTATTTTGGTTACCTTGATTGGAAAACAGAAATTGCAATTTTGATCCCATTCATTTCAATGGGAGCCGGCATACGAGCGCTCCCCATTGAAATGAATGGACTGCTTTTTTCCCTATTGGTTTCAATGTGATATGCCGGCTCCCATTGAAATGAATGGGATCTGCTTCGTACGCGCTGATTCTGAATGTGTTTTACGTTCAGAATCAGCTCAGCGTATACTTAGTGTGAATACACCCTAAAGCTCTCCGTTCCAGTATTTTCAATGTAACAGTGCACAAAGTGAAAAGCTGGATTGGTACCAACAACCTGAGTGGGCCTATTGGCCGTGCAATTGACATAGCGGCAGTGTCCTCCACTAAACGCTCTGTCAGCAAAAATCAACTAAGTTGGGTGGTTTTTACTGTGGCACGCATGCTGGAATCACTGTAAGTCTTCTGCAGCTTTCAGCCTTTGCATTGGAAAGGTTAAAACCATGGATGTGAGCTTAAAGCCGCTGTGGTTTAAGGAGGACCTTTCACCACCTCCATTCACTCATTTCATCCTTAAATTGGCGCTGATGTACTAATTCTAAAAAATTAGGAATTTTTTCCTAGTCCCTTCGTTCCTGAGTTATAATTTCTGTTTGTTTCAGCAAAATTATTCTGCTTTCTGTCACATGAGTTGTCCTTTGCCGGAGCAGAAAAACAGGGTCTGCCCACCTGACAGTGGAGCACTAATTGATTTGTTAGCTAATTATTTAATTAATAGATAATTGTTCTGAAACTAATAGCTGTGATTGCTGTAAATGCAATGAGCAGAATAAAAACAATATCTTTCTTATGATTCAGAGCCCCAGGGATGCATCGAAAAAGCACTTTTATTCTTTATTCAAAGAAGATCCTGGAACACAGAGGAGATGCTCCTGAAATTGCCCAGGGAAAAAATGCAGAAAGGGCGTGTTTATTGATGATGCAGCAGTGCTCAGTAATAGAAGAAAACTCCTCCTGTGCTCCAAGATCTTCATCTGAATAAAAAATAAAAGTGCTTTTTCCGCATCCCTGGGGCTCTGAAACAAAAGAAAGGTATAGTTTTTAATCTGCTAACAGCTTCTACAGCATTATTGGAGTGATTTAAAGTAGCTGGGGACAGTGATAGACTCCCTTTATGTTGAAGTATGGAGGCAAGATTTGTAGAAATCGCATCTGTAGTGCTGCCACTGTAGATAGCCATTGGTTAGTTATTGGTGACTTTGCAACATCTAACCTGCTGAGACTACTACTTCTCATTTCCTAGCATCCTGTTCATTGAATGTATAATACATTCTAAAATATTCAAAAGAAAATGCTAGACATCACTACCAGAGTTCCAGCCACATACTGTATAATGTTTTGTATAATGGTCCCTTATGCCCATACACAGCATGATGGTGCCTTTTAAGCCTCAACATAGTATGAGGGCAGCTTTATTTTGCCCTCACACAGTATAATGACCCCTTATTATGCCCCAGACAGCATAATGGCCTGCTTGTTATGCCGATTATGACTGGCACCCCCTCCCTCCACCATAATAATGTTTGGCAGGACCTCGGAGTGGGAGCAGGGAGTATGGATTCCATACTGTCTGGTTACCTAAGAGTGCAAAATCTTGCTACATGTCCTATTTGGTTCACTATATATATATATATATATATATATATATATATATATATATATATATATACAGTTAGGGCCAGAAATATTTGGACAGTGACACAAGTTTTGTTATTTTACCTGTTTACTAAAACATGTTCAGAAATACAATTATATATATAATATGGGCTGAAAGTGCACACTCCCAGCTGCAATATGAGAGTTTCCACATCCAAATCAGAGAAAGGGTTTAGGAATCATAGCTCTGTAATGCATAGCCTCCTCTTTTTCAAGGGACCAAAAGTAATTGGACAATGGACTCTAAGGGCTGCAATTAACTCTGAAGGCGTCTCACTCGTAAACCTGTAATCAATGAAGTAGTTAAAAGGTCTGGGGTTGAGTCCAGGTGTGTGGTTTTGCATTTGGAAGCTGTTGCTGTGACCAGACAACATGCGGTCAAAGGAACTCTCAATTGAGGTGAAGCAGAACATCCTGAGGCTGAAAAAAAAGAAAAAATCCATCAGAGAGATAGCAGACATGCTTGGAGTAGCAAAATAAACAGTTGGGTACATTCTAAGAAAAAAGGAATTGACTGGTGAGCTTGGGAACTCAAAAAGACCTGGGCGTCCACGGATGACAACAGTGGTGGATGATCGCCGCATACTTTCTTTGGTCAAGAAGAACCCGTTCACAACATCAACTGAAGTCCAGAACACTCTCAGTGAAGTAGGTGTATCTGTCTCTAAGTCAACAGTAAAGAGAAGACTCCATGAAAGTAAATACAAAGGGTTCACATCTAGATGCAAACCATTCATCAATTCCAAAAATAGACAGGCCAGAGTTAAATTTGCTGAAAAACACCTCAAGAAGCCAGCTCAGTTCTGGAAAAGTATTCTATGGACAGATGAGACAAAGATCAACCTGTACCAGAATGATGGGAAGAAAAAAGTTTGGAGAAGAAAGGGAACGGCACATGATCCAAGGCATGCCACATCCTCTGTAAAACATGGTGGAGGCAACGTGATGGCATGGGCATGCATGGCTTTCAATGGAACTGGGTCACTTGTGTTTATTGATGACATAACAGCAGACAAGAGTAGCCGGATGAATTCTGAAGTGTACCGGGATATACTTTCAGCCCAGATTCAGCCAAATGCTGCCAAGTTGATCGGACGGCGCTTCATAGTACAGATGGACAATGACCCCAAGCATACAGCCAAAGCTACCCAGGAGTTCATGAGTGTAAAAAAGTGGAACATTCTGCAATGGCCAAGTCAATCACCAGATCTTAACCCAATTGAGCATGCATTTCACTTGCTCAAATCCAGACTTAAGGCGGAAAGACCCACAAACAAGCAAGACCTGAAGGCTGCGGCTGTAAAGGCCTGGCAAAGCATTAAGAAGGAGGAAACCCAGCGTTTGGTGATGTCCATGGGTTCCAGACTTAAGGCAGTGATTGCCTCCAAAGGATTCGCAACAAAATATTGAAAAAAAAAATAAATTTGTTTGGGTTATGTGTATTTGTCCAATTACTTTTGAGCTCCTAAAATGTGGAGTGTTGGTAAAGAAATGTGTACAATTCCTACATTTTCTATCAGATATTTTTGTTCAACCCTTCAAATTAAATGTTACAATCTGCACTTGAATTCTGTTGTAGAGGTTTCATTTCAAAACCAATGTGGTGGCATGCAGAGCCCAACTCGTGAAAATTGTGTCAGTGTCCAAATATTTCTGACCCTAACTGTATATATATATATATATATATATATATATATATATATATATATATATATATATAGTGATGGTCATCTATCAGGAACTACGGTATACTGAAGACTTTTAGTACAGTCACTCAGAAATAATTAGAGAGGGCTTTGAATGGTTGTCTTTGGGCATTGTGAAACTGGGAATTCCCTGTAAGTGAACTTCTCAACTAGACTGGCTTAAAACTGATTATTACTTTTACTGTGTATATGCAGAGAACCTCATTTATCTATATTCACAACAATATATCGGCTGTTATTG
The DNA here is from genome assembly GCF_031893055.1 of Leptodactylus fuscus. Classification (NCBI taxonomy): domain Eukaryota; kingdom Metazoa; phylum Chordata; class Amphibia; order Anura; family Leptodactylidae; genus Leptodactylus; species Leptodactylus fuscus. Next base: position 52,296,419 of record NC_134271.1, on the reverse strand, counting down.
AATCTTTGTTTTTCAATGAAGTTTGTGCCATAACTTTTTATGGCATATGGACTGTTTCTACATCACTCATTGACTTGTATGGGCACAAACTCTGCAATAAAATTTGCATAAATAAAAAATGCAAAGAAATATAGTTTAAGTAGAATATTTAAGTATGCATTTTAATATTAGAAAATACTTCTTTCTCCACTTATCAAACTCTTTTTCTCCTTTTCTCCTTCCTCCTAAGCTGTCATTCACTCTGAAATCTATTTTGAAATCTGTCTTGGTCTCCCAAGATGAACTGTAGGCTCACTGACTAAAATGTCATATATGGTTCTTCTACTGCTTTAGTGAGCAAAATCCTGGTTTTCCTATGTGCTGTCCATGGAAAACATCATAGCAACTAATATGTACCCACCACCTCAAAGCAGGGGTGAACCTACCCCTTTTGCCGCCCGAGGCGAACTACAGAAAGCCGCCCCCCCCCCCCCGGAGGAGGGGGGGGGAGAAAAGGGGCGTGGCCGAGCGAAGGGAGCATGACCGAGTGAAGGGGGCGGGGCTTAGCACCGTTCGCAGGCAGAGAGCAGGCACGGAGATGACCTGCTCTCTGCCTGAGCGTGAGGGGAGGCTGCTGGAGCAGCGCTGCTCCAGTGGCCTCCCCAAACCACCGCTCGGTGCTAAGCCAGTCCAGGACAGCTTGTCCTGGACTGGCTTAGGTAATCAAAAATGCCGCCCTCCCTGGGGTCCTGATATAGCGCCGCCTGAAGCGCTCGCTTCAGGTCGCCTCATGGGAGGTGCGGCGCTGCCTCAAAGACAAATGAGAAGATGGGGGACCAACTAAAAATACAAATATAGCATTACTCAGGTAAACACCCATGGCAGCATATCCTGAACTGTTATCCGAATAGTTAGGAGAGACTGATTGTGGAGTTGTTGGTAAACCTACTGTTAGGACCCAGTTGAATTTACTTCCATGTCATATCTAGCCGGTCTTGACCCTTTAGAGCACCACTGTGATATTATTAAATAGGCAATACAGTAAGAATGACTGAGTCTCGTGTCTCTGTGTGTCATAAAGAGAGGCAGGGGCATAACATTAGGGGGGTACAAGGTTGGTAGCTGCATCTAACACTGGGGCCCAAATGAGTATTTAACAGTTAAGGTCCTATTAGATTGAATACATGTAGAATAAAAAGCCATCTTTGGTCTTTTGCTCACTTACATTGTCATTTGCTTCATTTGAGTATTGTTTTATGAAAATCTAATCTATATGAAATATGGGAAGTATATTGGGTCATGAGATGACACATGATATCGGCAATAGGTAGGTTATCCTGTGATCCATTCTATATGTAATTCCCTGCTGGCTGAGTGCCAACCATTCATCCGCAGCTGCACATCTTGAATAGTAAATCATACATACAGAATCACATTGTGTATGATGTTTTTTATGATCATTTTCTTCCTTTCTGATTGATGGCCACAGAAAATTTAGTAAGGATCAAAAATGCTTAGGGATCAAACAACCAACCTAAATACTTCAACATAGAGTTGCTTAATCTTCTAATATTTTTGTTCCTAGTTAATAAGACTTTAAAATATAGTATGAAACATAATATGCTGTATATATTAAAGGATTATTGTTGTGAGTGATTTCATGGTTCTAAACATGAATTATTAGCTAGGCTTTGGAGTAGTCATACTAAGGTAATGGTAGGACCTACTAGTGACAAAGGGTCTATTCTGATATTGAGAAGAGAGATATTTCTATAGAACAATATTTGAACAATATTAAAGTCAAGATTTCAAAGAACCTTATGTTTGTGGTGGGATGTCCTACCTGGTAATTGAGAGGCTGGGTATCAGTAGTAATTGGACTTTTCATGGTGGCTATGCACTAGACCAATTCCTCCAACTCTCCTCCTGGGCTGGTGCAGTGCTGAGGGGACCTGCAGTGTAGCTAATGGTGGTGGTAGTCTTCCCCCTGTAACAGGAGCCTGATGAGAGTGTGCATGATGGTACTCCAGGGATAAGAGTTAGGAGACCTGAAGTGTGCAGGTAGCCTGTAACGTTACTTGAGTTAGAACACATAAAAACAGCTTCTAAGTATGGAGGCAAATGTCTTGTAAATTTACAACAGTGAGTTGGAGCTGATCTGGCACTTGGTATGCCCAGATGGCAGTCTTACTACATCTGGCTATACTGGTCTTTGTAGCACTTTGTTTCTCACACATACAATCCCATAAAGTCTTTACCTCTAGGTGTAAAGACTAACAGGTTGCCCAGTCTGTTATAACCCATATAACCCTTTATCATATGATATTAGGATGGCACACACTTCTTGGTCCTACTAGCCCAAACGGGGGTATTTTCTTCCTCCTGTCCAATTTCCCAGTGAGACACCTAACCACTCTTTGGGGTCTAGCAGACTCCTTGGTCTCTCCCTCCTTTATAGAAGCAACTGTCTGTGTTATATTGAACTCTGCCCCCTACACACACAGTGGTGTAGCCCATGTAAGGAGGAAACTATACAACATATACAAACTACACAGAGGTTATATTGCAAATGTATGATATACAACATAAATGAACTACATCTGTAAAGTGCTGCAGAATATGATGGCGCTATATAAGTAAGCTAAATAAAATAAATAAATAAATAAAATGTATGTTTTATAGAACTTCTAGTGAAATACTGCATAGTGCATAGGAAATCCCAGAAGAAAGACAAAATCAGATCCCTTTTCAGAAGCTGCTTGTCAGGAGCACTCCTAATTCCGCAGAAAAAAAGGCCCTTGTTTGTTAAAGTTATAGTATCCATTGGATTGCCATACCTGTGCAGGTTCCCACTCATTGAATTTGGGAAAAGACTAAATGGGCTTATGAGACAGCAGAAACCGTACAGTGACTGTCAGTATTTCTGGCGCATCTGGGACTCGTGAAAAAAGTGACTATGCCCTGTGAGACAAGTAAGTGATGCCATGGGTGACCTGTACAGGGAAAATGTAAAGTGAGAAGCTGACTTCAGCTTTGATAAATCAGAAAAAAGAGGCCAAATGGCCAACTACAAGTGAGTGTTGCACTGAGTGAGAGTGTGGACATGTTGCCCCTTATGCTGAAGCACTGTTTTGTGACTGTTATGTAACACCACTGCTGAGTCAAAAGTTCAAGCCGCCCTGTGGATTACAGGTGACTCTGGCCATCTGTCCTTAGCTTTGCTAAGGAACGCAGATGCTAGATAACAGTTTTGTAAGGACTCTCTTCTGTTTCTACTACATATGTGCTTCTATTTGTATGTGCAACCACCAAGCTAGTTACCTCCTGTTTATCTTTGTAACCATTATGCCTATTGCCTCTGGGTGAAATTCTTTTCAAGATCAATCAGTGATTTCTTGTACCAACCTTGAGAGTGGTCCTAACCTATAAACTCACAAACTTCTATATGAGCTCCTACCAGCCAGACCAAACAGGGGTCACCCGAGCAGTGAAGGACTTCAATAACATCCTGTACACCACAGCAGAACTAGCAAGCCTGAAACAGACAAAGCCCAAGAGACCTACTAACAAACAGTCTCACAAATCGTTTGACAGCGACTGCAAGGCTCTACGTCATTCTCTAAGGGCAGCCTCCAACCAGAAACACAGAGACCCCAACAACAAGGAGGCGAGGGAAGCCTACGACAATCTACGCAAGCAATACAAAGGCATCCTCAGAGAGAAGAAACAGAGGTACTCTCCCACAAAATGGAGCAACTTGAGGACTCCCTCAAAGATAGCTTATTCTGGGAGACCTGGCACCACATGGGCACAAAACCCAAGAAAAACTCCCTCCACATCCAAAACGGCAACATCTGGCTCAACTACTTTAGAGGTCTCTACAAAAACATCCCTGAAGAAGACCTAACCCCAGAACAGCAACAGATAACCACAAAACTGAGGGATATGGAGAAAGTCATCAAGGACTTCCAGAACCCTCTGGATTCACCAATCACCATAAAATATATACAGGAAAGAATTGCCCTGATGAAAGGCAAAAAGGCCAGCGGCCCTGACGGCATCCTACCAGAGATGATCAAATACAGTTCTTCAGCAAAACACACAGCACTAGCAAAACTATTCACCCTCGTCCTCAATACTGGACACATCCCCCAAGACTGGAACAAAGGCCTCATAACTCCCATCTACAAGAATGTAGACCAATATGACTCCAACAACTACAGAGGGATCGGTGTCAGCAGCATGCTGGGGAAACTGTTCAACAGCATCATCAATAACAGAATCCTCACTTTCCTCACACAACACGGGGTCCTCAGCAAAAACCAAGCAGGGTTTATACCAAACCACCGCACCATGGGCCATATCTATACCCTGCACAGCCTCATCAAGACCCATGTCCACAACACCAGAAGAGATATTTGCCTGCTTTGTAGACTTTAAGTAGGCGTTTGACTCAGTATGGCACCTGGGTCTGCTCCTGAAACTCCTAGAGAGTGGAATAGGAGGAAGAACGTACGATGTCATCAAGAGCTCCTACACCGGAAACCAATGCAATGTGAAGGTGAACGGGAAAAGGACAGCATACTTCCAACAGGCCCGAGAGGTCAGACAGGGCTGTAGCTTGAGCCCAACTCTCTTCAACATCTACATCAATGAACTGGCTTCAGCCCTAGAAGCCTCATCAACACCAGGCCTCACCCTGAATGACCGGGAGGTGAAGTTCCTGCTATACACCAACGACCTCCTGCTCTTACCACCACCAAGTCTGGATGAACCACAGAGCCCTGAGCAAACCCGACACCCCCAACCAAGCACCAGCCATCTGCCAAGCCAAATCCCCCAACATGCCCTGAACAAGACTCAAATAAAAGGAGCCATTGAGAGAGACAAAGAGCGGTACATCGAGGAATGGAGAAGCGCAATAAATAACTCCAAGAACCTCACCGTGTACCAATCCCTGCAAAGGACTACACCATGGCCACCTACCTGTAGAGAACACCCCACCCCAAACACAGACAGACCCTGAGCCGGTACAGACTGAGTGCCCACAGCCTGGAGATGGAGACAGGGCGACACAGGCAACAGGAGAACAGAATGTGCCAGCCCTGTGACCAGGGGGTCCTAGAAGACGAGGCCCACTTCTTGCTATACTGCACCAAATTCTCAGCTGTGAGGGCCGTCTACTACCAAAGACTCTCTTCCCACATCCCAGACTTCACATCTGCATATGAGAAGAGGAAACTCTACATCCTACTGGGAGAAGAGGAGTCCACTGAGGAGATTGCTGCCCAATACGTGTCCAGCTGTCACCAACTAAGAGGAAGCTGAGACCCCATGGACTGTTATACCCCAAATCCTCCCCCCCCCATACAGCCATCACGAACTAAGAGGAAGATGAGACTCCACAGACTGTTATAGCCCAAATCACCCCGCACCCCCCCATACCCACCACTCTCCCCCCCCCTAACCCCAACTCTACTAGCTTTGGCTATGCCAAATATCTGTTCGGACGTGCCAATAAAGCTTGTTTGATTTGATTATTCAAGGGCCAAAGATGTCTGTAAGATCTGACACCCCTTACAGGCTTTCTGTAGGAGTCAGTCTTAGCTCATCTCCTTGTCTGTTGTTATATCAATTAATTTCTTCCTCTTTATATATTATAACTGTGAAAAAGTGAAAAACTAAATGTCCATGATCTTAGGGACCTTTTATACAGCTTTAATCTACTGACTACTGGATAATACTTTCCTCTTAACTGATCCCCTTGGTGACCAGTTGGCACAACTGCTACCAATATGGCTAACAATGCTTATATCATACAGCTACTTCCTATCACCATAACAGAAGTTAGGAGTAGCCTGCAGCATAAATACTGCACAGTGTAAACGTAAGGGTGTAGGAGCACATGTAAGTAAATAACTCAAGGTCCATTTTCAGGAGACACTCAAGACACTTTGTAGAAGAAACAAGTTATCAGACGTGACACCTGTTATTTCACTACATTGCCAACTGTTTTCTAATCATGTTCCTGTCCTGTTGGCAATTATAGATTATCATTGCAAAGGAATTATCATGGCAAAAAATCCTCACCGCAGACAGATAAGGGTATGACGTGATGGATGTTGCATCTTCTGTGAAATTTATCTATAACATCTCTTCTAGGGTTAATTGTCAAGCCATTTCTATTTATCAGGCGGCACTTGTTTGTTCATGCACTGAAATGAACTCCCTGGCGCCCAATTACATTGACAGCAATCTACAACAAGCTCATTGAATCAGGACAGAACAATAGCCCTTGAGATAACTTTATCATCAAGAGTTTTGTGAATGCAACCCAGATGTGGACTGAAAATATGAAATGCATGTTATAATCATTGCAGGATCTCCAACAAGGTATTGAAGAATACGAATGTTTGGCTATTGGATTGTTGCTTGTGCTGTCAATAGATTATTAGATTTGATTATAGATTAATTAGGACTATTTCTTAATGTGCAATTTAGGGAATATTTGTATGTGAATCTACAGCTGAAAGTCACGTTTTTGCCTGGAGATGGGCTGATGTAACAGAAAAGAAGATCTGAGTTTCTCCAGATTTACTCATCCATACTCATCAAGACAGGCTCTCCATGATCATTGCCTATAGGCAGGGATGGACCAAGATATGGGTTAAGGCAGAGAGGAGCCAAGAACACCCAAGATAAGTTAAAATTAGGTGTGAAAAATTAAGCTTAACTTCTTTAAAAATAGTCACCATCATTTAAGAATTGGAAGAGCTAAATCCTTAAAACCAGAGCAAAACTTCGGAGCCTTTTTTTTTCTTACCAAGCCTGATGATAGTAAGGAGTTGGGCATATTGAGGGCTTATGATGGTAAGCTTTAAGTTACTTAGAAGAGACTTAGAAGAGACATGGAGGATAAATAATAATAATAATAATAATAATAATAATAATAATGGAATCGTGGAGTAGCATACCAGCCAGGGACAGAAAGCGACTTGACAGGCTGGTTAGAAGGGCCAGCTCTGTCCTGGGGAGCCCCCTGGACCCAGTACAGGTGATGGGTGACAGGAGGATACTGTCCGTGGTGAGCTCCATGCTGGGGATTTACTCCCATCCCATGTATGAGACCGTGACAGCACTGGGCAGTACTGTTAGTTACTGACTGCTTCACGCCAAGTGTGAAAAGGAGCGCTATCAGAGATCCTTCCTCCCAACCGCAGTCAGGCTGTACTGTATAATCTACATCAGGCTAAGTGAAGATCACTCTGCACAGAGAACTAAATGATCCTGAATCTTTCTTTTCTTTTTAGTTGCTATGAATCCTAGTATCTTTTCCAATGTCTATTCTGAACTTGTATGTGCTCTTTTTCTTGTAAAATATTACTGTATTATCTATGCTGCTGTAACACACTGAATTTCCCCATGGTGGGACTATTAAAGGATTATTTTATGAGCTTTAACTTTGATGGGAGCCCAACTGTCCAAGCACTAACTGAGTATAGTCAGGAGGTTGTCTGAGTCCAATTTAATATGCTCATATTAACACTCAATATGCCAGTCTTGGTGAACATATCAGCAAATCAATTGACAATACTATAAATAATGTTAGATTTTCATTTTGTGGATGACTGATAAGAAGTGTTAGGATCACATCTTCCATCTTGTATTCTGTCAGCCATTTTATAAGCATTTTCTGTTCTAAGCTTCATAAGGATGTCTGTTTAGAGTCTAAGAGACCCCTTTAGGGGATAAGGCGTGTGGAATGTTAATGGTTGGGTTATAACTCCTTATCTATTTGTGGTCATCTTTGAGAGTGGGTGTAGAAACCGGTTCAAATAACCTGTTTGGTCGTTAGCCCCAAGGCCGGAGCGGACCAGTACGTGATCATTATCTCTCTTTCTGTGATATACATCTAGAACTAGTGTATGATGTTGGCTTACACATAAATATCTTAGATTCTTTTTCATGTCATGAGAAAGGTCATCCCAGGTTGGAGTGTAATAATGATATGCAGACCTCAGCCAATAGTCATGTGCCAGGCTTGTCTTATATCTCTATAACCAATCGTGTTGTACCTGATTAGAATAGCCAAGCCAGCTCTTTGTCTGTAATGTATTTAAACTACCTTTTTCTTATAATAAATCAGAACTCACTTGATACACTATGTGTGTGCGTGTGGCTTCTCCAGGCCCAATGGGTGGTAACCCATCTAGGCCTGTTAATTAATTATTTAATTTGGAGCTCTGCAACATACTCTTACGAGGACAATTTAATGTCCCCAACAAAAGGAATTGCAGTAGAGTAAAGTCAATAAGTCCTTAGAATAATTTCTTCTTGTGGTCCCAAGGAATCCCACTCTAACACTGACCAGTTGTAATATTCATTTCATAGAGATCCTTTGCTGACAATATCTAATGAATTTAGTTTGCTGGGAACCTCATACCAGTGTTCATTTTGTCTGAGACGTTGAAGCTCTCGCTGTATAAATAGAATGTTGTCTCGTTTTCCGCTTCAGGTCATCTACTTATATTATAAGTACAGTTCTTTAACAAGTGCTTGTATAAGAATTACAATTATCTAATGGGATACATGATCTTGCCTTTCCATTATTTCAAAGCTGAAGTTTTGGAAGAGCTGCAGCTTTGCTCTCGTCTAGAAGAAAGACAACTCAAGTTTTCTTGAAGGGGGAGACTCCACAAACTGACCCCATCGATGCACTGGCCAAGCATTACAGAGTTGACAGCATGGTATGGTTTTTGAAGAAAGTAACTTTGAAATAGTTTCTGTCAAGACTCTTGTTTTTTCTTCTGGCTCTGCGGAGTAACAAGACACTAAATTAGAATAAGCAGAAATTTATTTGACAGCGTTACGAGGCGAGAAACTGGAAACAAACAGTTGACACTGGAACACCAGAACGCCATAAAACTTTAATTAGATGTGTACATTAGTCATTTTTAAATTAAGGATTAATATAGGACATACGAAAACTCATGTCACAGAAGAAAAGTTTAAAACCTTCCTGTAAATGCCACTTCTCTCATTATTGGGAAGTGTGGTCTCCCGGGGACCATTGACCCAGTCTGTTTTATTTACAAAATCTAGTCAGACAGAGAAGAACAGCATATAGTTAAGACATCCTCTAATCAAAATGCTGTAGGATGGCGCTTTCCTTTCACGTCTTGCATAAGTGAGTAGGAACTAAATAGATATGACTGTCAGTTCTCCTCGTGAAGCATTTTTATAAGTGCTTTGAGATCCTGTTTCGGAGGCAATGTCCTATATAATGCTGAAGTATTGTTACGACAGCATATTCTGTCTGTAAGGACACCGAAGGGATGCGAAAAATGTTGGTATTAGCAAAATGGTAACAGGTTCCTTTTGCATTGATTATCACAAAATATGTTTTGCTGGGAGATTTGTGTCTTCCATTTTGTCGCGTAATGTTTCCATTCGGGGCCGTGTCATTTGAAGTTATATTGTAGTAAAGTTCTAGATACTCTGTGACCTCAAGAAAAATGTATGTAGTGGGGCATTTATTAAAAATACAATAAACTTTCAATAACCCAGGACACAAGGGACTGCCATGGATGGCGTAGTTAGATTATTAAGAAAAAACAAGTGTTTTTCGATAAAAATTGTGACTAAGTAGAGAGCAATACCTATTAGAACAGGTGTAGAGTCAAGCAAAAAAGTAAGTCAAAAGCCAACTTAAGAGCTCTACGATTGCTCGGCTTTAGTAACATATGGTATTGTGTATTGTCCAATGGTTTCGTCACACTGGAATGTACCATCAAAGTCCAACTACTATTATCTGGCCAATGTCACTTCCGGTGATAGAATAAGGTAGCCGTCATTCTAGGAAGATGTCATGTCACTTTATACAGAACATAACAGTTTGGAAGACTGACACAATTCTTAAGACTATCTGGTTGATCCAGAGTAGGTCAAAAACCCTATTTTGGTCATGTTACAGAAAAATGTCTTCCAGTTTCCAAATCTGTCAATCACGATAAAATTCTGGATGAATGATCCATCTCCAGACATCTAGTAACTTGTCATATTATTACACCTAAGAAATTCATTCAGGCCCCTTTTAATCTCTTTTAATAAATTCATCTTGACATCTTCTTGAGTCAGAAAGTTCCATAGTCTCACTGCTCTTACAGTAAAAAACGGAAAAAAAAAAAATACTCCTCACATGTAGGCTTTGCTTGATTTTTTACAGAGGCCACATGGCTAGCCTATGATGTCCAATATCTAAACAATTTCTGAAATGCCCTTTAAATATATTTTTTTGCTACATGACCATAGACCAGCAGCAAACTAAAGGTAGGCTAAAGTCCCACATTCCAGACCGCAGCAAAAGAGTGATGTGGGAAAAACCATGGTGGGAAAAGCATCATGGTTTCTTCTGCAGTCTGTGAGTCGTTCTGCTTCCATTATACCTTTAGGGAAACCGCCAGCGTTTTCGTAGGTATAACTGACTGCAACGGTTTAGGAAATCGTAGCGTTCCCGCTATGCATATTTTTCTATAATATGTGGATGGATTCGCTAGAATCCCACCCACTTTGCAGTGACTGTAAAACACCACAGCCTGAAGCAGGGGTCACTTAACTTTTAAAACAAGGGAAAACACACTGTGCTCTCATAGAGAAACAATATGGAGCCCAACAAGTGTCCATAATACATTTCTAGCATAACCCTCAGTATTCTTAGCCCTACAAAGTGTTGGGAGATGGAGTTCATCTCATTAACCTTTAGCAAAACAGAAATGCTCATGCAAACCTTTTCTTTAGGAGAAGGAAATAATAATTTTTATAACACTGTTAAAAGAGCAATAAACCCGAAGTCTGAACCTGATAACAAGAATGACTCTTTCACACATATGTATGGACATGTCCATGAGTTCACATACCAGAGAGACAGATCAGACAGCTGCTATGAGGCCCATGGAGAAAGGTGCCCAACACAGCCCCCCACCACTCATCCCCATGGGCCATTTACAATACTGATTTCTTATTTCATGGATAGTTCAGTGGATTCACAGTGGGTTGATAAAAAGATATCAGAGTATTGTCATTAATGGTGTGGAGTCTGAGGACGGACAAGTCACAAGTGGAACACCTCAGGGGTCTGTCTTGGGTCCTATTCTTTTTTAAACAATTTGTAGGACATATGAAAATGTTTGGTAGGTAAGGTTTGCCTGTTTACCGATGACACAAAAGTGTGTAATAGGATCAATACTTTTGGAGGGGCTTGTAAAAAGTTTTAGCTTAACTGGATGAATGGTCTAAACAATCGAAAGTACAGTATGATGTTTGCAAAGGTAAAATAATACATTTGGGGAAAAGGAATATCAGATAGCTTCACAATGAGTGCACCATGCAGTCAGGCAGCAGGGAAAGCAAGTGGAACGCTCGGCAACTGGGAAGAGAGAGATGGTGATAAAACAGCATTACCTACAGACATCCGTGTACCGTATAGACTATAATGGGGTCCGCCAGGTGACCATTAGGTTTCCTCCATTTTTATACTGAAACCAGCAGAGAAAGAAGTCCTTTGCATGGGACTTTTCTCTGTGCCGATTTCCGTCAGAATCTGCGATGGAGTCTCTGTAGGTTTTTGGCCATTTTTATAGTGAAATCAGAGGAGAGAAGAGTCTTCTGTGCAGGACTTTACTCTCCAACAATTTTGGACGGAATCTTAGATGGAGTCTCTGAGCCTAAAAAGTATAAATAAGGTTCAAGAGGAAAGTGTTTTAGTAAACTAAGTACAAGGGGGTACAATCTGAAATTAATTGGGGGAAGATCTGAAGCAATGTCAGGAAATATTATTCTAATAAAAGAGTAGTTGAGACTTGAAACAAATGTGGTTGGGAAATCTACAGTAAGTGAGCTTAAGCATGCCTGCCATGTCCATCCTAAGAGTAAATGGTAATAATAAACTAGATGGACATATGGTCTTTATCTGTCATCAGTCTTCTATGTTTCTATGTTTCATATGGGGATCCTTATTGTGATGGCTAATTCTGCACCTTATCTGTCCAATACTTCTTGCCAACAAATTTGTCTGAACTGGGGGCAGATATTTCCCATTGAAGAACCCTACAGTAGCCCTTCCTCCGAGATGAACGGACTTATAACAGGAATGAGCAGACTGCATGTAAATGTATGGCTAATTTAAAAGAAATACATAGACTTTAGGTGAAGGCCCCTTTAAGACTGTTCTGATAAAGTTCTTAACAATGTGCTATACTTTTGATCTATTGAACAGAGGAGTTTTTGTATGCATTCTGAAAGGAAAAAAGGAACATTTTATCTTCACATCTTGAGTCCTATGTGTCTTTTTCCCATATCCCAGCCTCATTACCTTCATACATAATCAATGATTTCAGGTAATACTCCACTTTTCTGCTTTGACAAAGAGAAGGGAGAAACAAAAGGTATTCATACATAAAGGAATTATAGATCGATAACATTGAAAATTACAGGAACAATAACAATACGTTAACTATGGATTCCCTTTAATCACCTAGGTAAGTGAGCAGCGCTGAGGGAATTGACGAAAGATAGAGGCATGCAATGAGATCTATATCTTGGAGCGGTGTGGGCGTCATTGAAATGTCACATGTAGGCACACAGAGTCAAAGGAAAATGGTCTTTTCAAATGCTCCATCTGTTTCCATTTTAGGATGTGTAGTATGTGGCAAGAGGATCAAGGAAGCTAGGAACCAAATCTGTCTCTTGTTTATAATACAGCTGTCATTAGCCCAGAACAAACATTAGGAACTCTGCAAAAGTTTTTTCTTTTCTGCTGTAAAATAAAGGAAAATTGAAATGTGATGGAAGAAAAGAGACCTTCTTAAATGCTAATAGGTCTGGTGTATAAACAGAATCCAGCAAGAAAGTGATTCTCTGTACCGAGAAGAAGAAAGATTATGTGCATTCAAGATTTTGGATTATGGTCTTCCTAAAATAGCAAGTATTTCTGTTGCTTAATCGCACACCCAAAAACATGGACAATAGGTGGAGATGTATAAATTATTCCTCTATTCTGTAAGAAAAATTGTCAGATGATTGTATATCCTATCTGAGGGAAGGATATGACAGTGAAAGAGAAGCTAAGCTCTGTGATATATAGGGTTTTATTATTTGAAATAGTATCTTTGTGTTAAAAAGCAGAGTTTATACCTAGGAGAGATAATAAGGGTATGTTCACATCCGCCTCAAAATCCTGACCAAAAAGACGGCTCCCATTGAAATCAATGGGAGCTGGTCATTTTGTTTTTCTGGGAGCCGTTTCTTCCGGTTCCTGGAAAAAGAAGCGAGATACTCATTCCTTAAGCCGTTTCGCCTCACGATTCAGCCTGAAGACACTCCCTCCTGCCCATTCATTGGGCCTAATCCGGAGTGGAGTGTGCTACTGGATGCCGGTGCAGTGCACCAGCATTCAGTCGCGGCTACCCATTTTTTGCTCCAGGTAGGTAGTCTCAGGTTCCGGACCAAAAACCCCCGTGTGAACTTACCCTAAAAGATCTGCTTGTCCCACCTACGCATAGGGGTTGACAGATTTCTGTGTATATACACTGATTCAGGGAAAGCTATCAATCACTGTATGTGGGTGGGGCAAGCAGGACTCCTACTGTCTCTCCTAGGTGTCCTTGTATAGCATGCAGGAACAAATGGACACAGACATCCAGTTAAGCTTCATGCTTTTTACTGAGTGAAACTTAGGATACAAGGGATGATTGAATAAATGCAAACAAACAATCCCGATATACTTGTTGCAGGATCTCCAGGCAAGTACAGCTTCTTCTGTTATTCTTCACATGCAGGAGTCTTCAAATAAGTCTGTTATGAATGGCTTGATGGCAAGTTCTTCTGCCTTGTTGTCTGCCAGGCAACTGCTGTACTCAACATATCTTTTTTTTTTTTTTTTTTTTTAATGTAGATTGTGAGCCCCACATAGAGCTCACAATGTACATTTTTTCCCTATCAGTATGTCTTTGGAATATGGGATGGAAATCCATGCAAACACGGGGAGAACATACAAACTCCTTGCAGATGGTTTTATGCCCTTGGCGGGATTTGAACACCAGGACTCCAGTGCTGCAAGGCTGCAGTGCTAACCACTGAGCCACCGTGTGGCCCCAACATATCTTTGACTGACTCCACCTGCAGGAACTTCACATGCCATCTTCTCCATTATCAGCGGTTTGCAGACAAAGGTTGGGAACTGAACTGTTGGGCCACCAAGGTGCTCTCTGACCCAGGTCTGGGGCATCCAGACCTCGTGATGCTTACATGTGGGCATCATAATATCTAGTGTGAAATTCCCATCCAGTAGTCCCACACACCGTGTTATTATACATTGATGCAAACAATGCTTTGCAATACTACCACCCTTGATATTTCTTCACTTCCAAGGTGAGCAACAACTGCAACAAGGTCAGTTTCACCTGTTCACAGGCTTTGTTCCCATCAAAATAATATGGGGTGATGTTCATGTTTTATATATGATTAAGCCTGCATAGTTGATTTATCAACCACCCATTGAGGCAGTGCTCTTGTCTTATTAAGCTGAGCAAGATATCTATGGGCCTCAGACGTCTGTTAATTAGTGGGGAGAGCTACCGCAAACCTAGTGAAATTGTCATTGACATACTCACATAATTGTAGCAACTCCCACACACAAAGGTAGTCCATCAAAACTGCACCAAAATTGGACAAACTGGTACCACTACAGCTCTCTGTTCTTGCTACCCCACTAGAACACAATTCGGACAGTTCCTACATACAATTAGGTTGGTAAAGACAGTGGCACCTCTGTGGCCTGATGAAAATTTTCTTTGGTCCAAAATTACCTTTTATTTTGTGCATCCATCTCACTGCCTGTCAAAGCCTCTCCCAGTTCGGGAACAGGGCCTCCCACTGGCGATGCGTCAATGACAGTTGTGAGACAAGATATCTATATTGGCACTACCAGATTCCACATCCTGAATGAACACTTTCAGAGCCATGCAACCTCTGTTCCAGTGCTCCCAGATTGGTGGTATTGAGGAGCACCAGAGTGAACTCTATAATTCTGCACGTGCCAGCAGATATGCAATATTTTCAATTGTGGAGTGTGGAGAAATATTGGGCTTGTCCCAGTTCCATCATCAACGTCTCTGTTCTTGGCAGTGGGTATCCATCTTGAGCAGTGCAAGTGTTTAACTGAAGATAACGCATGCAGTACCTCATTGAGCTATCTTTCTTCTGTACCAATATTATCAGTAGTGCCTTGATATCTTAATGTTGGCAATCCCAATATACTAGTTGAAGGCTCTACAGACAAGCATACCTTATTTTACTCTTCGGGGGCATTCACGCGGAGGAAGTTGGCATTGATTTTGGCACGATAACTCGCGGCAGAATCAGCGCTGAAAAAAATCCTCCTATTGACTTCAATGGGCTCTGTTTTCTGCGCGGAACCCATTGAAGTCAACGGGAGTCTTTTTTTCAGTGCTGATTCTGCCGCGAGTTATCATGCCAGAATCGGCGCCATCTTCCTCTGTGTGAATGCTCCCTTCCTTTCCTTCAGGCCTCCTCAATCAAGTCCGTTATGGATAGCTTGACGGAAAGATGCTTTGCTACCTTCTTGCCCCCTGTATGGCAACTGCCATACTTGAAAATAACTTTGGTCAACTCATTGAAAATCGCAGCATGTCAATTATATCTATGGAGACGCCGGCAACTTTCCTATAGATATAATTGACATGCTGCGATTTTCAATGTGTTGACCAAAGTTATTTTCAAGTATGGCACTTTAGCACTGCGCTTCCGGCCAGTGGGGCCTTAGCCTTAGACTAAGGCCCCACGTTGCAGAGAAGCAGCTTTTTAGACTGAAAACAAGGTAGAAGTATAAGAACTTCCTAGATATTTCCCATTCCTTTTGCAGCCATTCTTGGTTTTGGGGAATATATAGGAAGCTGTTATATGTCTCCCTTTTGCTTAATCCACTCCTGGTTTTGGCTCAAAACACCGTCATAAAATCTGCAACAAAAAAGGCTGCGTTTCTGCACTGTGGGGCTTTAGCCTTAGGTTGAGGTTCCACATTGTGGAAAGTGGCATTTTTGTTGCAGGCTCAGGTATTGCAACAGCTGGAGAACCACAGGTCGGAGACCACTGAAATTATGGCTGAATTAAGCCTATTTGCTAGAAACCTATAATAGTAAAACTGAGAGGACCTGCTAAACTAATATAGACTGATGAGGTACTGTCTACAGCCATAAATACATCACCGTCCATAAGAAATAGCTGTCCGTGCTCCTTCAATATTATCTTGGCAGGGGCTGCGTAACATTGTACAGATACAGAGGCATTCCATAAATCTTTAATACACATTCATGTAGTGCTTCTGATTTCAGCTGGGCAAGCAACTGCCTTTGGCATACATATTAAAAATACATAAAAGCTGTAGACATATACCCTACCTATGCCCTGTCTGATCATATTCTCTCCGGCAGCGGCATTTACATGTTTAATAAGACCTGTTATTCTCTCCTATATGGAGGACCCCTTTTATAGAACCATC
This sequence comes from Leptodactylus fuscus, assembly GCF_031893055.1. Taxonomy (NCBI): domain Eukaryota; kingdom Metazoa; phylum Chordata; class Amphibia; order Anura; family Leptodactylidae; genus Leptodactylus; species Leptodactylus fuscus. The sequence goes on along the minus strand of NC_134271.1, from coordinate 52,279,864 downwards.
TCCTAGTACAAGACATTATAAAAGGGACCTGTAGTGACCCAAAAGTAGTGAATATTGCAATATGTTGAAAGGTGGTAAAGTGATCACATGCCACATGCCAGGACGTATGACATATATAGCATAGTGATATAATAAAAGGCCATACCAGTAGTATCATATTATAACATACTATCACATATCCTAAATTATATCATATGTGCATGTAATGTCATATATCTTGTATCCAATGTCACATATATAAATATCAAGTGTATCATATTATATATCATGTATCATATCACATTTCTAGGTTCTGTGGTATACATACTCTTCGCGTTAGTCGTCTTGTCTCTAGGTGGTACATGTTTTGCCCTAATCCTGTGCTTTAATGTGCATCAAAGTGTATAACAATAGTGTTAGGTATTCTCTAATGTACTCCATATGATTTAGGGAATACTTAAAGGGATTGTCCCATGAAGAAAGCGAGAAGAACCTTTCTTGCACTCTACATTCAACCTGACTGCAACCAGGCTGAATGTGAACGGATCAGTGACAGTAGGAGCTCATATTTAGTTCAAGAGATAGCCGAGTGCTGTACTTGGGTATCTCCAGTGCTCCCAATGTAATGAATGGAAATGTCAATCATAACCAGTTCTGTCTAAATTCATCCTTGCTATGATCAGTACAAGAAAGGACCTTCTCACTTTACTTCATTGGAGACAATGCTCAGTATAATTCCCCTAGAGTGTACTGTGACTGCTGTGATATTGAGTTTCCCTTAACAAACTCAATTTAATAAGACCCTCTATAAGGGAATTGCTAGAGGAGCAATTCCCCAGTAGCTGCTGGTGAACCCTGGCGGGAGGGGCATCACAAGACAGTGAGCCCTAAGCTGAACACCACCTGCCCCTACCTACTTGGCCTCACTGCCCTAGGTGGCATAGGACAACTGGTCAACAAAGCCCTCCCTATATATAAGTGACAACTCAGAACACAGACAAGACATACAACACAGAAGAGGAGTCAGCAAGCCAAGGGTAAAAACCAGAGAGACAAAGCAGTACAAAATCATAATCCAAAAGAGAAGTCACCATATAAACCAAAGGTCTGAGGCCAGTAATACAATATTAGCAGAAGGAGCAGTTTAGCAGGGACAAAGTCACAGGACAAGTGCAAGAAAGGTTCTTCTCGCTTTCTTCATGGGACAATCCCTTTAAGTATTCCCTAAACCATATGGAGTACATTAGAGAATACCTAACACTATTGTTATACACTTTGATGCACATTAAAGCACAGGATTAGGGCAAAACATGTACCACCTAGAGACAAGACGACTAACGCGAAGAGTATGTATACCACAGAACCTAGAAATGTGATATGATACATGATATATAATATGATACACTTGATATTTATATTGTGTTGGCTGATGACCTGTATATAGGAAGCCCAGGACGTCCCTAGGCTTAATTGGTAGACAGACTGTCAATCACACAGGCAAGGCTAAGATTAACTATTTGATGGACAGAAGGAAACAGGGTGCAGGAGAAGGGTGTGGTGGAAATTCAATTATAAAGCAGTGTTCACACACAGCAACAAAAGACTCTAAGGGAGCCTGCACATGGAGTTACGCTCCGCTCATTCTGAACGTAAAACTCGTTCAGAATGAGCACGTAAAAGCCAGATCCCATTGACTTGAATGGGTGCCGGTATATGAGCGCTACCCATTGAAATCAATGAGAGGCTTTTTTCCCTATTGCTTTCAATGTGATATGCACGTGATTTCAATGGGTAGCATGCATATGCCGGCACCCATAGAAATCAATGGGATTTGGTTTTTACGCGCTCATTCTGAACGAGTTTTATGTTCAGAATGAGCAGAGCGTAACTCCGAGTGAAGGCTACCTAAGCAAGGAATCAAACTGAACATGTCTCCTGTGCCACAGCATGCCAGCACAGGGTGGTACAGAGACCCAAACAGGCAAAGACATTACACCCTCCCAGTGCGACTTTAGATATGACATCACTTTATATATAACATCATTCATATATATCCCCTAAACTGTATGTGTCATAGAGGTAGACTAGGCAGTTAATATGGGGCCCCTGTAGAGTGGGGACCCACACCAGATTGGTTGTTCTCCTTATTAGAGATGAGCAAGTAGTATTAGATCAAGTAGGTATTCGATCGAATACTACGGTATTCGAAATATCCGTACTCGATCGAATACTACTAACTATTTAATTTGAAAAATTTGATGCAGAACCAGCGTTGATTGGCCGAATGCTATACAGTCGGCCAATCAACGCTGGTTCTTCTCCTACCTTTAGAAGTCTTCTCCGCGCAGCGTCCCCGCAGCATCTTCCAGCTCTGAATTCATTCTGCCAGGCATCGGGCCTGGGCAGAGCCGACCGCACATGCGCAGTCGGCTCTGCCCAGGCCTGATGCCTGGCAGAGTGAATTCAGAGCCGGAAGACGCCGCGGGGACGCTGTGCGGAGAAGACTTCTCGGAGAATCCAGCCTGACCCTCACTCGTGGACTTGGTAAGTTCAATTTGATCGAATGTTGCCTACCCTTGAAACGAGCATTTTTCCCCATAGACTATAATAGGATTCGATATTCGATTCGAGTAGTCAAATATTGAGGGGCTACTCGAAACAAATATCGAATCTTGAATATTTCACTACTCGCTCATCTCTACTCCTTATATTAGTGGTGAGTGGAGAGAATGTGACGAACTAACCCAAGGAGATGGGTTAAACAAGCACCTAGTCCAGAGAGTAGGTAACTCCTTGTGGGGGCTATAAGTCATTTTGCTTGTCATCCAAGTTTTCCAGAATCAGATAAGATTAAGATACAGTGGAGTAATAGGACCAAACTCTTTCCATGTTTAACGTGCCCTGCCACACTCCCCCCTCCCCAAAGAGTAGTTGAACTAGTTTGCTTTTACTTTTTTTATTACAATGGGTTGTGACAATCACATATATTTGCATTTTAACTATGTACAACAATGTAGACAAACCGAAACAATGGTATTTTCATCACTGTCACATCTTCTTTTGTCTGTCAGTCTTTACTGCAGTTCTGTCATGTTATTTAACTGCGAAAAAGATTACTATAAACAATCTTGCCCAGAAACATTCTGTAGAACATGAGACATTGTAACTTTTTTTTTTAAATAAAATCTTATCTACTAATCGGTAAGTAATCCAGCACATATAGTGGGACCTCCTGGAACGGATCTGTAGCTACTGCTTCTTAAATTTCAGTTTAGACTTGGTTAAGATGCATTAAGGTGTGAGCTATGAATTAACAATACAATGCTATCATGTGAGGCAAAACTATTCCAAATTCTCCGTTTCTTATCATTGTGGACAATGCCTTTAGGTGGAACGGCACCTTTAAGTATCTCATCTGCAACAAGTCGTGGATTGTGATGTTTGTGCGCCTGGTCACGTGCTTCCTTTCTTTCCCCAGTAGCAGCTGTGCGCACATGAATGGTAAATCAAGAACAGTACACTGTTACTTACACTTATTTCAAAGATTTCCTATCGGAGTCTATTTCCAGCCCTGGCAATCTGCTCGCAGTCCGCCCGCCTCTACACTAATTCTGTACAGTAAACACCTGACTGACATCTGGCATTTCTGTAACCCATCAGATAGGGTTTGTTCTTGATAGCAAATGTTTTCCGGCAGCTTATTTGAGGGTCTTGTGTCAATAAACCCTATTTACAGGTTTTACAGCGGAGTTAAGTAACAAGTGCGGCTACGCTGTAACAACGTGATCTTTTAATATACACAGATTACTGAAGATATTTCTTATTCCTGACATTTTTATTTTAGGAGTTATTTTAGGACTAATTATTTACATAGTGTCCATCATTTTGCCTACTAAAATAGGTCCCCCCCCCCCCCCCACCTCTGTGCACTAAAGAAGCTTGTAAAGTTGGGTTGCCACAAGACGTCTCAGCTACGGTTTTCCTATCGGGAAAAATCCACAGGAGTTTTTCTGAATTTCACCGCCACAAAAAAACACCTGAAATGGGGCAATTTTTGCATTGTTGTTCCTTCTGTATTGCAATGATTGAAAGCGGTGCAGGACAGTTTGCTTTTTTTCTTAGCATGTGGATGAGATTTGCTTTGAAGATACTATATCATGCGGAAGACTAGCCGCTAACAAGTCCATGTCGGCTTATTCACTGTGTGGGAACCCAGCCTTACACAAAAGCAGAGTCACTATAAGGGTCCATTCACACGGAGTAAACGCGCGCTCATTTTGGCAGAATACACGAGTAAAGAATACACGTGTAAAAATAAGACTCCCATTGACTTCAGTGACACTTTTTACCAATGTAAAAAACACATGAAAAAACGTGTCATGTTTTTTACACATGTAAAAAATGTAATTGAAGTCAATGGGAGTCTTATTTTTATACATGTATTCTGCCAAAATGAGAATGCGTTTACTCCATGTGACTGGACCCTAACAGTGAAAGCTACAACGCCATTACATCTGTGACAAGGACAGGATCCCCATAGCAGCGCACCCTTAGCACTGGCAACCACAATAGCCCCTTATCAGTGACATGATCATTGCTCGATTATCTATAATAGTGACCAATCATTCCAAAATAGACACTGTTACAATAAAGTGGGTATTTCACTTTATAAAAGCAGGGTCAAAGAGGAAACTCTGGCTGCTTCTTTTGTATCTGTAGATAAATGGCTGCTAATGACGGTTAACAGCCAGGTAGAAGGGCTCTATACGTAATATACAGTCCTATGAAAAAGTTTGGGCACCCCTATTAATCTTAATCATTTTTAGTTCTAAATATTTTGGTGTTTGCAACAGCCATTTCAGTTTGATATATCTAATAACTGATGGACACAGTAATATTTCAGGATTGAAATGAGGTTTATTGTATTAACAGAAAATGCGCAATATGCATTAAACCAAAATTTGACCGGTGCAAAAATATGGGCACCTCAACAGAAAAGTGACATTAATATTTAGTACATCCTCCTTTTGCAAAGATAACAGCCTCTAGTCGCTTCCTGTAGCTTTTAATCAGTTCCTGGATCCTGGATGAAGGTATTTTGCACCATTTCTTTCTACAAAACAATTCAAGTTCAGTTAAGTTTGATGGTCGCCGAACATGGACAGCCCGCTCTCAAATGATCTGAAAACAAAGATTGTTCAACATAGTTGTTCAGGGGAAGGATACAAAACGTTGTCTCAGAGATTTAACCTGTCAGTTTCCACTGTGAGGAACATAGTAAGGAAATGGAAGACCACAGGGACAGTTCTTGTTAAGCCCAGAAGTGGCAGGCTAAGAAAAATATCAGAAAGGCAGAGAAGGAGAATGGTGAGAACAGTCAAGGACAATCCACAGACCACCTCCAAAGAGCTGCAGCATCATCTTGCTGCAGATGGTGTCACTGTGCATCAGTCAGCAATACAGCGCACTTTGCACAAGGAGAAGCTGTATGGGAGAGTGATGAGAAAGAAGCCGTTTCTGCACGTACGCCACAAATAGAGTTGCCTGAGATATGCAAAAGCACATTTGGAGAAGCCAACTTCATTTTGGAAACAAAGATTGAGTTGTTTGGTTATAAAAAAAAAAAAGGCGTTATGCATGGCGTCCAAAAAGAAACAGCATTCCAAGAAAAACACTTGCTACCCACTGTAAAATTTGGTGGAGGTTGCATCATGCTTTGGGGCTGTGTGGCCAATGCCGGCATCGGGAATCTTGTTAAAGTTGAGGGTCGCATGGATTCCACTCAGTATCAGCAGATTCTTGAGAATAATGTTCAAGAATCAGTGACGAAGTTGAAGTTACGCCGGGGATGGATATTTCAGCAAGACAATGATCCAAAACACTGCTCCAAATCAACTCAGGCATTCATGCAGAGGAACAATTACAATGTTCTGGAATGGCCATCCCAGTCCCCAGACCTGAATATCATTGAACATCTGTGGGATGATTTGAAGCGGGCTGTCCATGCTCGGCGACCATCTAACTTAACTGAACTTGAATTGTTTGTCCAAAATACCTTTATCCAGGATCCAGGAACTGATTAAAAGCTACAGGAAGTGACTAGAGGCTGTTATCTTTGCAAAAGGAGGATCTACTAAATATTAATGTCACTTTTCTGTTGAGGTGCCCATACTTTTGCACCGGTCAAATTTTGGTTTAATGCATATTGCACATTTTCTGTTAGTAAAATAAACCTCATTTCAATCCAGAAATATTACTGTGTCCATCAGTTATTAGATATATCAAACTAAAATGGCTGCTGCAAACACCAAAATATTTAGAACTAAAAATGATTAAGATTAATAGGGGTGCCCAAACTTTTTCATAGGACTGTATTAACCCTTCTCATAATGCACCCTGTCTGGGGAATAAGTAGGCTGTGCCAGGACCTGTGGAAGCCAGAACAGTATGAAATTGTATGAACTGCTGTGATTCTGGAGATACTGGGCAGTAAGCCCAGGGTCTCATAGTCAGGGACAATGGATTTCTAGGTAGTAGCCAGATGGCTGAGGATTTATTATTGTGCTGTGAGGTGTATGGTGTTGACTGTGCAAAGAAAAGAATAAAACATATTGCGGCCAGTATTAAAGTCAATACTGTCACTGTGTTGGAGTGAATTTCTTGGGCCAATCATCATAACCCAGAGAAGGTGATCACAAGAGCTAAAATGACCTCTGAGTTGTCATATCATAACCATAGATCCATATTATGTAAGGGTTATATGACCAAAAGGGAGAATGATGGAGTGTTTCATCAGATGTCATAGCCCCTGCAGAGTCCACAATGTGAAGGAAAGACAGGCAATAACTGCCCAGCAGCACTGGAAGCTCTTTTAAGACTGTTGGAAAGCCATCCCAAGTGACTACCTCACGAAGCTTATTGAGAGAATGCCAAGTGGGTCCAAAGCAAAAGGGGGCTATTTTACATAATCTAAAATATAAAACATTTTCTGAGTTGTTTTAACACTTTTTGTTTAGTATTGTGTTCCATGTGTGTTTCTTATTCAAGACGTGAAACTATACCTGCAAGAATTGAAAAAAAAATAAAATAAGGAAAAACCATGGAATCAGAAGGTGTATCCAGACCTTTGACTGGTATTGCATGAACCCCATTTTGTCTACATTCCTCCCCAGTCCACAACTTTCCAAATAGCTTTTTCATGTTTCGTTTGTTCTTAATGATAATGTACGGCTTGCTTGTGTTCTTATTTTTGTCATTCAGTGATCCATGAACTGTGCATGCTTAACAAGATCAGTTAATTAGTAAAATCACAATAACCTATTCCCCGCTACACGGGACTACATTGACATTTAGAGATGATATTTTTTAGACTAATTACAAAAAAGGCTTCAAAACTTTCTAATTGAAGGTGGAAGACGATCCTGGAACTCAGAGAAGAAACTCTTCATGTCCCTATTACTAGGAAAAGTCAAGTAGCAGCTGGGAACACTCCCGGCAGCTTCCTCTGCACTTCACTGAACTATCTGGATGATGATTTTCTGGGACAGAGCATGACATTGTTAACGGCCGGTGTTTTCCTGGGCTTGCTGAGAAGACCAATGTTTGTTACTGAAATCGCTGGAGTTATAAGCAGTAGTAAGAGCAAGTCTAGAAGCAGCCTAACTAGGCGTAACTAGAATCCTATAGGTCCCAGGTGCAAATTTCATTTGGGTCCCCATCCCTATGCCATATTCTTGATAGGTGATTAGTGGTTGTAGGTAAGACAAGTGTATATTGTGGATACCTAGTGTATTGTAAGTGGTTGTCCAAAGTCAGGGTCTATGGGATATTGTTCAAAGAAGGTTCTCATAAACCTAATGTAGAGCAAAGATCAGAGTGTTTTGATAGGGAGGTTCAGTTATAAGGGATGTACATTTCATAATTGTCTCGATTTATTAAGGAGACCTTAAGTGTAAATTCGGTGATGTAGTTTGGTGAAGTATAGGATAATTTAGTAGTGTGAATCTCCATTTACACTGTCTACCAATAAGTATTTGGACACCGGTAGAATAGAAATACAATATTTACACATATTCAATAGTTGGTAGAACCCAGCAGATGCTTCCTTACGGATGGCATTGATATACACAATACACAATACATAACCACAGCTTACCCTGATGGCAACTGTTTCTCGTCATCATCACTGAGGCCCAGAAACGCTGGTTGTGGGTCCACAACCACAAATTTGACAGGAAATGGCAGATGCTCCAGTATTTGGGCATCAAGACACACAAAGTCGTCTGGTAGCTCCTGGGATTCGGGAAGCGGTTCAACAGAGGGAGAGACAGTAAAAGGACCCGAAAAGAGATCCTGGGAGGGGGCAAGGGTGGGATGCACTTTGTGCAAAGCGCAGATGTTACGGGACATGTGCTGGTGCAAGGCTCAACTCACCTCAAGAGCCAAAAACACATGCTGGTGCAAGGCTCAACTCACCCCAAGGGACAAAGACACTGCTGGTGAATTTTGTTCAGTTCCAAAGGACTCTGTGTTTAGATTTGGCTCAGTCACAGCTCCAGAACATGTCTTGGAAGGCAAGGTTTCTTTTAGTGGCTCCATCTCAGCAGAATGATGATGATGGTGAAGCTTGGTTAAATCTGGTGTCGGAAGGGAAAGGGGTTTCTGATCTACATCTAAAGTACTGGAGCATGTTGTTTGGACTATTAACACCTGATCAGAACCCTGTAGAGGTAATATAGAGTCCGATATTAGAGGATCATTACCGCTAGTAGTGGTTGCAGCCAATTCTCCACCTTTGCGGTCCTCTAAATAAAAGTTACCCCCAGGACTTGATGCCAAAATGTTATCAATTTCCCAATCAAAATCAAGGTCAATGTCTGGGTCCTCAGTCCAATCCACTGCATCAATCCCACACAATGAGAGTAATGGTTTTGGAACCACCATTTTAGGGGCTAAGAGTTTTAAAAGGGCTAACACTCTGCTGGTGCAAGGCTCAACTCACCCAAAGGGCAAAAAACTCTGCTGATACAAGGTTGAACTAAGTTAAAGGGCCTAAAACTCTGCTGGTAAAAGGCTGAAGTCACCTTAAGGGCCTCAATCTCTGCTGGTAGCTCAGATTAAGGGCCTCTAACTTAATTTGGAAGGGCTCACGTTAAGGGCCAGAAAAGTGAATTTTTGAAGGTTTTACCACATCACACACACACACACACACACACACATACACAACGACAGTTAAGGGTGGGTACCTGCTGAATTTACCATTGCCTATTCCATCTGTGGTTGTCATGGGCAACGTGATTTAAAGGGGTGCTTGGTAATGTTTCTTTAGCTTAAAATTTGGGTTTCTGTCCTTACAATTGGGGAGGAAAGAAGATTTCGAGGTATTTTCCCACTTTCATAGAGGTTTTTTGAGTGTGGAAAGTGTGTAGTTCATAGGCTGTGACTTTGGCTTGTTAGATGCCCCCAGACATGCTTCCCCTGCTGTCCAGTTGCATTGCAGAGGTGTTGTCATCATTTTCTGAGGTGTCATAGTGGACTTGGTGACCCTTCTGAGTCGAATAGTGGTTTCCCCTGAAACGAAGGTTTTTCCCCATAGACTATAATGGGGTTCGATATTCGTTCGAATAGTCGATTATTGAGGGGCTATTCGAAACAAATATTGAATATCGAATATTTCACTGTTCGCTCATCTCTAGTTGGATGCGGTTTCTCTGGCCAGCACTTGTCGGTCTCTATCCTCCAGTTTGGGGGGTTTGCTGACTCGGGGCACATTCCGACAATCACCGTTCACCTTCCACTTCATAATCACATAGGCCACTGTTGATTTGGGGTATTTCAGTTTGCTTGGTATGTCCCTTAAGGATCGACCATTTCTTTGAAGATATCCGTGGTCATGATGTATGTCACGGTGGAAGGCGTGACGTACATCACTACCGCAGATATCTTCATTTGCATGAGTGTCTAAATACCTATTGGTAGATAGTGTACTTAGCAATGGTCACAGTGAGACAGGTGAAAAATGTTCCTCCAATTCCAATCATAATTTTTGCATCAGCTCTTGGTCAGCCCACTCCTCTAGTCATATGGACGGCTTCACTATATAAACATCAGTCAGTAAGGTCTATTGGTCAATATCTGATGCAGCATGACCACGACATTCTATATCTCTCCTTGTAAAACAACCTTGATCTCTTATAGATGTATACATGGCATACATAGCTGCAAACACAGACTGAAAGAGCTTGGGATATAAGGAGTTAAGAAAATATTCACATTTATGCCCATAATCTATTGCAAAGAGTAATATAAGACTCATATTTACTGGATTCAATTTACCGCAGTTGTTAAAATGTCACCTTTAAAATGTTGATATTGATTTACTGTATGAGACCTAATATGCTGTTTTCTACACCAGTAAATCTTTAAAACTGAACGTAACATCTGTTTATAGTGAAGTAGATAAACACCAGACACTTTATATATCTTTAAATCAAAAAATACAAAAACCATTGGTATAAAAACATCCATGCATTCAATTGTGTCATCCTACAAGCTTTTTTTTTATTTTTATATTTAATGGGTTGGGATTATTTTCTATCTATTGAAAACTGATATTTATATCTATTGATTGGGTAATAAAGAAGCCAAAAGCAGAACACAGATAAATAGTGAGGAATACTGTGACAATGTCCTGTCATGGGTTGGTATATATTAGGCAGAAAATGAAAAGTAAATTCTTGAAGTTGATGCTGAAAGCAGGAAAAATGGGTAGGTGTCAGGATCATCTGAGTTATCTTGACAAGGACCAAACGGGGTTACATTGTGATTAGAGATGAGCGAGTAGTGTTCGATCGAGTAGGTGTTCGATCGAATACTACGGTATTCGAAATACTCGTACTTGATCGAACACTACTAGCTGTTCGAAGTTTAATGTTCGATGCAGAACCAGGTTCTTCTCTTACCTTTTCGAAGTCTTCTCCGCGTTGTGTTCCCACGTCTTCTTCCGGGTGGAATTCACTCTGCCTAGACATCCGGCCTAGGCAGAGCCGACTGCGCATGCATGGGCATGCACGCGCATACACAGTCGGCTCTGCTCAGGCGTCGGGCCTGGGCAGAGCCGCACGCGCATGCGCAGTCGGCTCTGCCTAGGCCGGATGCCTAGGCTGAGTGAATTCCACCCGGAAGAGGACGCGGGGACCCTGCGCCGGGAGAAGATTTCAAGCAGAATCCAGCCCGACCGTCACTCGTGGACTTGGTAAGTATGATTTTATCGAATGTTGCCTACCCCTGAAACGAGCATTTCCCCCCATAGACTATAATGGGGTTCGAAATCCGTTCGAACAGTCGAACAGTGTGCGGCTGTTCGAATTGGATTTCGAACCTCGGACACTTTAGTGTTTGCTCATCTCTAATTTTGATTACTAGACGACTGAGTCATAGCATTTCCAAAATGGGAGGTCTTGTGTTACAGCCAAGCAGAGGCTAGTACCTATCCAAATGGACCAAAGAAACACAACAAGTTAGTTGCCAACAGTATTAAGGGTGTACAAGGCTGTCTAATACGCAAATGAAATATAAAAATTCTAGAGAGGAAGTGGGGGGTGGGGGGGTAGAGGGTTATTAGTTATTGGTAGAAAAAATGTAAACAATTCCAAGTTCTTATCAGTTCTCAGGGTCTCAGGTCAGTGATTTCTGCAAGATGCCATAAACCCATGTGACAGATTTAACCCCTTCTCCAGTGTTTGAAGCAGGGTCATAAGTTTATACTCATAAATCTGTTGCTCTTTCCTTGATTTAAAATTCCTTCTTAAAACCAAAATTTTCATGTGATCGGTAATATTATGAGCCTCATTGCAGAAATGCTTTTTTTTTTTTTATGTAGATTGCGAGCCCCACATAGAGCTCACGATGTACATTTTTCTCTATCAGCATGTCTTTTTTGGAATATGGGATGGTAATCCATGCAAACACGGGGAGAACATACAAACTCCTTGCAGATGGTTTTTTGCCCTTGGTGGGATTTGAACACCAGGACTCCAGCACTGCAAAGCTGTAGTGCTAACCACTGAGCCACCGTGTGGCCAATCATTGCAGAAATGTTTTGACACGGGAAGGTCCATTCTTCGTTCTCTAATTGTATGGCGATGTGAATTCATACGCATTCTAAGCTGCTGTCCGGTCTCTCCAACATACAGATTTTCAGTGGGACAATCTGTTCACAGAAGTGAATGTATGTTGACTTGGCCTCCAGAGTCCCCAGATCTAAGTTCAATAGAATAACTGTGGAATGTAATGGGAAAAAAAAGTTCAATTCATGGAGGTCACAACTCATACTTAGGTGACAAGTACATGACTGTGAGTGTGTCACTGGACTGTGAATAAATGTCACGGATGGCACATGGATGCCATCGGTGTGTAGTCCGTGCTTCTATGGCCCCATTCACTGAGGGCAGTGAGCATGGGCCGCAAAATGGACATGAACAGGACCTTTTCTGGGTTTGGCCCAGGGCTCAAGGTCCCCACGCATAGGAAGGTAGAAATACACAGTCGTGCATCTAGGGCAGGGGTAGGGAACGTACGGCTCTCCAGCTGTTGTAAAACTACAACTCCCAGCATGCATACTTGCTCTGCTGTACTTGGAACTCCCATGGAAGTGAATGGAGCATGTTGGGAGTTGTAGTTTCACAGCAGCTGGAGAGCCGAAGGTTCCCTATCCCTGATCTAGGGCCATAGAAATGAATAGGTCTGTGTGCTAGCTGTGAAAAACATGGCTAACACACTGACAATGCATACATCATATGCGTGGGGTCTTACAACACTTAGGATCTTCTGCCAATGTCATGGTACCAGATAGCATAGGATGCCTTCATAGGTCTTTTAGAATCCATACTCAATAGATGCAAACTGTTTTATCAGCACGTGGGTGTATATGCTAACATAAGACTGTATTGAAATATAATGTTCTCATCTCATCAGTCATTGAAAGCTATGTCAGAATTCTGGTGCGACTAGCTTAGTAAATCTCCTCATTGTGTGTCATAATATAATGTTCTGTAAGCCAAGCAATATATACAATATATAAGGCCATATACATTGCAGCAAATTTTCGGAGCAATTAAACTTTGGTGCTGATGATATGTTTGTATTACACATGATTATATTGTCTGAACATATCTTTTTACCTGCTTCATGTGCTGATCACTTCTGTTAGTGTAGCTGTTATGACTGCAGCTTCAGTGACATTGTATGACCTGATGTATTCCTATGGGTGCAACAGTCACTCAACTTGAAGAGCAGCATGACAAGCAGGGGCAGACAGAGTGTGATCTTCACCCCAGACAGTGGCCTATGATCAGCTAGAACCATTACACAAATCCTAAAGGTACAGAGCAAGGGTGTAACTAAAGATACACAGTCAGCGCTTGGCTGGGGTGCGGCCCACCAGTATAATACATTCTGGAATCCCGCTACATGCAAATATTACCTGACATTTGTTTTCAGATTCCGAAAATGACAATAGCATCATGTTTTCAGCAGTAGCTTGCTGCCTAGCCATTGCATCAGATTGTTCCTGTCCTGGGGTCCTGTCAGTAGCTGCTGCCTTGCTATTGCCCTGAACTAGGGCCCCCTTAGCTCTGTGAGCCAAGGATATGTGCCTGCACAGCAGACAACAGCAAGATGCTACAAGATGATTGATATTGGGTCCCCTGCAGTGTGATTGAGAATTGGGGGCCAGAGAGGAAGGATACTGGTTGGCCTGACTCTGCATCTAGATGTCACCTCTAGTGTACAATGTGTCCACAGTATATTGTATAAGAATGAATGGAGTAGCTTCTTAAATAATGTACATAGTATATTATAGTATATTATATAGATACATATCCTGCTTGAGATGCTGTACGATGTGTATTTGTATGAAGTGCAGGGAGTCTAATGTGCCATGCCATGGTGTGCTGCAAGACTACTTTGACTTTTTTTTTTTTTTTTTTTTTTGGGGGGGGGGGGGGGGGCAAAGGGGAATTCACCTATTCACGAGGAGGCCAGTCCAAGCTTGTTCACAGTCCCTGGTAGCATGGACGTAACTTAAGGGGGTGAATAGGAAGAGTCGCAACAGGGCCCAGGAGCCTTAGGGGGCCCATAAGCACTGGCATCAGTAGTGAGATTGCAGCTTCCATCTGTCCTATATGCAAAGGAGAGCCACAGATTACCCAAACCACACTAAGGTGGATTAAACTCCTTAGCACCCGTAACCATCACTATCAAGAATTCACTATAGGGATGAGGTAGGGGGCCCCAGGGAAAAGATTGCACCGGGGCCCAGAAGATTTTAGTTACGCCACTGCCTGGTAGAAAAGTTCAGCTTCTCCTAATAGCCATCAGGTACATCCCATCCATACATTTTAGAAGCATTAACATTTTCTTTTGCTTTTCTATGTGAACTCAAACCACCATGATGGCTTGATTACAATATGACTGCACACAAAAACTTCCTACCATTCCTGTATTGTGTCAGTAACCCCAACAAACATACTATGCCCCTTTTGGCCACAGCCTCCCTCCACAGAATCCATCCCTAACTATAGGTTGACCAACTGTGAGTTTTGACATAAAGCAATTCAATTTCTCCTGCTGATAATTCAGTGTATTAGAGGACAGGAGTGATACATTTAGGATACAAAGACTGCCAACCGTCAAAGAAAATCAGGAGATAGCTCTAAGAAGTTTAATCAGTCTTGGTTTGGTAAAGGTGTCCTGTAGCTCCCCTGGATTATGGGCCCCGTGACAGGTACAATCAATGTGATCCTTATTATTACACCAGTGATACAAAGTCCCCTATACTTTCATTGGTCACATCATGAGGATATGCAATGAATAGCTATTGTTGGGAATCTGATTCTAGAAGTGCTGTATCTGTAGAGCTGTGGATCTCTACTAGCCATGGACTGAGGGGTATTATTCTAATGTTCAAATGCTCAATTTACCCCTAATGTCAAAATGTAGATAAAAAGTCACCCAATTTTTGGATTTTTGTATGAAGGGCTTGTGATAGCTACTGCTTATGGGTCTCTATGGGCCATGTGCCCTTAGGCACAAGTCTTATGGTCAAACCGCCATTCTCTACCAGTAGCCAGATGTATCCAAAGGCATTAACCTGCTCAGGCCTAGGACTGTAATATACAATAACCAATGTAACAAAAAGACATTTTTTTTTTCAAATAAATGACCCTTATGACTTAACAAAACTATTTTAATAACTTAAGGGGATATAATACCAAAAGCAACAACACAGGCATCCAGATTCCAGTAATGCCAAAGTAACATAATAAAACTTCTATAAAACATGCATAATTTCATTAAAAAAGCTAATATCAGCATAAAATTGAGTTTATATGCAGTACCAAGAATTGTTGCACTAATCCATTTACAGATAAATTGGCTTAGTATGCAACGGTTGTCATCGGCCTTATCCATTTAATGCTGATAAATTTTGAGTTATTTTCTTTCCTGTGTGATTGTAATTACATTTCTTAATGTTTTCAGAATAAACTGAATTATTGTATAGGGAAAATGTACAAGAAAAAATAAAATAAAACTATAGCTTTCTGCATCACAAAGGGAGCACATTACAGTTAGTCATATCACCTAAGATGTGACGTTTGGCCTATGGAAATGATAGGCTTTGGAAACACACGGATTAGTGGAAAAGCACTGCGGCTACCATTCCTGAGATAATGTACGGCAGATACGCGAGATTATTGTCAGTTTGGAACAGATTAAATAGAATTTGCAGTGAGACAAGGCTACTGAGTGGATACAGAACATCTAACAGTATAGTATCACATGCAATGATATGTAAATGCCAAAAGCTAAGTGCAATTTTATTGTTACAAAAATTCAATTTAGCATTTTTTCTAAATGTTTGAAGCTTAAAGGGATTGTCATATGAACACAAGCCCTCTACAGATTGCCTTTTAGGGTGTATGGATGCTATAGAGGAGGTCAGTGGCGTAACTAGGAATGGCGGGGCCCAGTGGTGAACTTTTGACAGGCCCCCCCGACTGACGCTGAAGACCTCGACCAACTGATCCTAACGCCACCCCCTGGCCCCCCTTCCCGCGAGCGCATTTCTGCGCACTCTATAATATCCTATATTGGCCCCTGCACACAGTATTATGTCCCCATACTGGCCCCAGTACACAGTATTATGTCCCATTGTGGACACACATGAACAATTATTATACTCTGGGGTCTATTCAGACCCCAGAGTATAATAATCAGAGACCCAGAGGGATACAAACAACAAACTACTGTTACTTACCTATCTCCCAACTCCCCTGCATTCTCTGTCGCTGTCAGCCATCTTCCAGGACGTCATGTGACCGGGGCCCTGCGTCGCGGGTCACATGACATCACGCAAGTAGGCTGAAGCCTGCCCGGAGCCTGGAGCGGTAAGTAACATGTTTTTTTTATGTTATCTTACCTCTCCCCAGCCTCCGATCATAATACTCGGGGCTCCGAAAAGATCCCCGAGTATAATAGTGCTTATGGGGCCTGCGCCGTCACTTACCGATCCAGGCCCCTGTCAGGATCGGTAAGTATATAGGGCTCATTACCAGCTGGAGTAATGGCCTATTAAAAAACAAACAAAAATGCAGCGGTAGTGGCTGTCACCGGGCCCCTAATGTCCCTGGCCCTGTGGCAGCTGCCTCTGCTCCTACGGCAGTAGCTACGCCACTGGAGGAGGTCCTCTGCACAGAGAGTCACTTGGCAAGAACAGCTCTGCTATGGCGGAGACCGTTCATATATTACTATTCATTTGAAAGGCTGGTATGTAATTCTACATTTTACCTGCAGTAGTCTTTGCAGCAGGACAGGGGAAGTAAGTAAACCCCAGAACAGCAGGTATTACCTTTTTTTTTTTGTATTACCTTCACTTGTACACTAGACCATGACTAGACCTATCTATTAACCTATACCACTAAGCAAATATTTACCCGCCTATTAGACTACCATGGAATTCTGCCAATATCACATGTACTTAATGTATCTTGTAAACACTGTTCCATTCATGTGTAACATACTGTACTCTGCAGCTGTTACCATGTGTTTCCTTTAGTATTGTGCAATAACACAAGTAAAAGTGCTGTATACATTAATAATAGTCAATTAACAACAGTCCCAGTAGAAAAGTGCTACTATCGCTTAAAATACGAAGAGAGTGTATCGGTATATCTCAGCATCCAAACATCGCTCCAAAAAAAAAAAAAAAAAAAATGCAACACTAATAGAAGAAAAAAAAGTAAGGGGGGGGGGGGCATTCACCCAAGCAAAGTTACTTCTTAAAACTTTCTTTCCTTTATTAGAACACGATTAAAACAAATCGGGAGGAATTTTTTTTTTTTTTTAAATGTAGATTGTGAGCCCCACCTAGAGCACACAATGTACATTTTTCCCTATCAGTATGTCTTTTTTTTTTTTGGAATATGGGATGGAAATCCATGCAAACACGGGGAGAACATACAAACTCCTTGCAGATGGTTTTTTGCCCTTGATGGGATTTGAACACCAGGACTCCAGCGCTGCAAGGCTGCAGTGCTAACCACTGAGCCACTGTGTGGCCCCCAAATTGGGAGGAAAAATTGACATACAATGGCGTGGGCAACATACTAGGCTTGAGAAAGTGCAGGGCTAGGCGCGAAACGGTTGTTGCCCACGCCATTGTATGTCAATTTTTCCTCCCGATTTGTTTTAATCATGTTCTAATAACAGAAAGAAAGTTTTAAGAAATATATTCGATTGGTTGAGTGCCCCCCTTACTTTTTTTCTTCTTTTTTTTTTTCTTCTATTATTGTTGCATTAATAAAAGTCATTTCACTGTCCAAGATCGGAGATGAGAGATTCAAAGCAGATGAAGTGGAATTCGATCTGAATTTCAGGAAATATTCGATTCACAGCGAATCCGGATTTCCTCACGCTTCATGGTAACAAATCACATTTTTTCTAAAAATGCCTTCTGCTTATTAAGACATGGGTCAAGGAACTGTGGAAATGCGGGATCACCCACAATGCCATGTGTGCAGCCAATCAGCAGTCAGCCAGCCCTGTGATTTCACAGCCCTTTAACCCCTTCGCGACCACCCATGGCATCGAGAGCAGTTGTTACCTATAACTGACAGCTAACACCCTGCTCCACAACCCCCAGTTGGAGCACAGCTCCTGTTGTTGGTTTTAACCCCTTGGATGCTGCAGTCAAACATTACCACGGCATCCAAGAGGTTCCGCCATGCCAATCTCACTGTGGGAGGGAGGGGGGTGCGAAGGGGGACATGTAGCATGGCAAATATGCATCCTCTGCTGTCCGGGATCTAGCCAGTGATCCCAGACTCCTAGTAACCGCCAGTATCAGGTTGATCCTGCCCAGAAGTGAGGAAGTCTGCATAGTATGCATCTGACTTCCTCTATAGACTGCAATATACTTGTATTACAGTCTATAATGGTGAACCAGTGATCAGTGCATCAATGGTTCAGGTAGCCTAGTGAGACATCACTAAAAAGCACTGCAAGGCACAGTGTTCTACACCACTATACAGGCTATAGCTGGGGTTTTTTTAACGCAATTTGCCGCAAATTAATTAGGATGAATTGAATTGTATTGGTAAATTCAGGGAAGCTGACAAATCAAATTTTTGATAAATTTGCTCATCTCTACCCATGATCGATAGAGTGGCCAGCAACTCTAAACAGCCAAAGTATCCAGTCATAAAACAAAACCAAGGCCACCTCTCATGTTTGGCATGACCATACCAAAGAGGACCTGTAATACAATGGTGATATAATAATAATAATAATAATAATAATAATAATAATAATAATTATTATTATTATTATTATTATTATTATTATTATTATTATTATTGTTATTATTATGATTATTGTTATTATTATTATTATTATTATTATCATTAATGTTATATAGAAATAAATGAGAGGATTGTAGAGAATAAATATCTTATTGCTAGTGATGGGTGAACCAATTCGTTTAGAACCAGGTTCGACCTAAGATATCCTAAAATTTTGAACATCAAATTTTTGGAGTTTGTCACCATTGAAATACTCTTAGATGCCGCAAAGATGGCCAGGAGAAGTGAGGCAAGAGTTTGTTATGTTTCCATCCAAGCCTCTACTTATTATACTATGGCGTCTGATGAGACCTCAGAGTATGATAATGGCACTTACGGTTCTATCCGAACAATATTGGTAAAACACAAACCAGAGGGTCGAGCCTCATGAATATCTGCAAAATGAATCTCATAAGGTTAGTCCATATCTAGTAATTGGAAATTCACTAAAAGAGTTCAGTGTTATAATCATTTAAATTTCTGATGTCGGGACATTGATCTAGGGATTTATTGTGATTGTTGGCGTCAGGGAGTAATGTTTCCCCTAAAATTAGGAAAATTGGTTTCCATCTTATAGGAATTTTGCCTTCCTCTTGATCTACATGGTAGAATAATAGGCTGGATGGATGGATTTCTTTTTCAGCCTTACATACTATGTTACTATGTAATTTATATAATTTATATAGCACTATCAACTAAACTTGAGTGCATATTATAGTTCTAAAAATATGGCCATTGCCGTCACTGCCATCAAGCCGAAATATTCAGCAGCTTTATAATTCTTACTTTTAATAACCACATAAATCCCACAAGTTGATAGCACTTTACTTGAGTTTAGATGACTGATAAGTAGCCAGAAGCATTTTCCTTTTATCTGATAATGATGGAAATTCAATGTTTTTCGCAGTCCTTCTCAGCCCGCACGGCTCTGTGTTCAGAATGACTTTTGTATCCTAATATTATTTGCTGTATTTGGATGCAGTGATAGTTTACATACACGTCGGGTGGAGGATATGCAATCAGACTCCATGAACAGTATTCAGCGCACTTTGATTGTCATCAGCTGCAGCTTATTATTTCGTCAAGGATTCCTCCTGTTTATCGATGACAAACAATGTGCAATCACTTTCTATTGATTGTAAATCACTTTGCATAGACTGGTGCGCTTGGCAAAATAAAAAGTGACGCCTTATGCCCATTGCTGGGCACGAGAAGGCCCACGGTTCTGAGATTATTCAATTAAATTTGGTGCCAGTGCAATGTAATCCTCTCCCATCATGGGTGCTGGCTGTGAATGGTGCAGAGCAGAGGTAGGAAAGCTGTTATACTAAAACTGCTCCAAAACTACAAACTATAGGGTTGTTTCACCTGTGCAAATGAAAGTATTTGGCATTAACATTATAAGCAATTCTATAAAATACATCTAAAATCACACCATGATTATGAATGGCGCCCATTTACTGCTGATGTTGACATGTCGATACTGTTATACATATGTGTGCTGCCCTTGTGCTGCCCTACAATTGTGTGTGCAAGTATTTCACTATTGTGGCCAGTGGCGTAACTACCGCAGAAGCAGCGGAGGCAGCTGCCACAGGGCCCAGGACATTAGGGGACCCGGTGACAGCCGCTACCGCTAGGTTTTTTTTCTTTTTTCTTAATAGGCTGTTACCGGCTGGAGTTATTCTAGCTGGTAATGGGCCCTATTTACTTACTGATCCTGGCTGGGCTGGGAGCGGTAAGTGACACCGCGGGCCCCACAAAGACTATTATTATACTCGGGGGTCTTTGCAGACCCCCAAGTATAATGATCGGAGGCCCGGAAGACGTAAGAAACATAAAAAACTGTGTTACTTACCTCTCCATGCTCCAGGCAGGCTTCGGCCTAGTTGTCTGACGTCACAGACGTCACATGAACCCGGCCTGCATCCTGGGTCATGTGACTTCCGACATAATTGAAGAAGGCCGCTAGCGGAGGACTGCAGCGGAGCCGGGGGACAGGTAACAGTATTTTATTATGTTTTTATTCCTCTGGGTCTCCAATTATTATACTCTGGGGTCTGAAAAGACCCCAGAGTATAATAATTGTTTATGGGTTTCCACAGTGGGACATAATACTGTGTGCAGAGGACACTGAGGGACATCATACTGTGTGCAGGGGACACTGAGGGACATAATACTGTATACAGGGGCCACTGAGGGATATAATACTGTGTGCAGGGGTCACTAAAGGACATAATACTGTGTGCAGGGGCCACTAAGGGACATAATACTGTGTTCAGGGGCCACTAAGGGACATAATACTGTGTTCAGGGGCCACTAAGGGACATAATACTGTGTTCAGGGGCCACTAAGGGACATAATACTGTGTGCAGGGGCCACTAAGGGACATAATTGAGCGAGCAGGAATACAGAGGAGGGGGTCAGTCGAGGTCTTAGGTGTCAGACAGGGGGAAGGGGGCCATGTCAAAAGTTCGCCACGGGGCCCCGCCATTCCTAGTTACGCCACTGATTGTGGCTATTCCTTTGTGGGAGTCAACTCCTCATTTTTGTTCCCATATGTACATTTTTTTATTCTATTACAGATCATTACTATACTTGACAGGCTGGTTAGAAGGTCCAGTTCTGTCCTGGGGAGCCCCCTGGACCCAGTACAGGTGGTGGGTGACAGAAGGATACTGTCCGTGGTGAGCTCTATGCTGGAGAATAAATCCCATCCCATATATGAGGCTGTGATAGCACTAGGCAGTATTGTCAGTGAACAACTGCTTCACCCCAAGTGTGACAAGGAGCGCTATCGGAGGTTCTTCCTCCCAACTGCAGTCAGGCTGAATCTGTATCAGACTAAGCGAAGATCACTTCATACAGAGAACTAAATGAAACTGAATAGAGATGAGCGAACAGTGAAATATTCGAGATTCGATATTCGTTTCGAGTAGAGCCTCAATATTCGACTACTTGATTGAATATCGAATCCCATTATAGTCTATTGGAAAAAATGCTTGTTTCAGGGGAAACCACTATTCGACCAAAGGAGAGTCACCAAGTCTACGAATAGCAGGAGGAGAGTGTTTAGGAGGAGCGCTGTGCAGTTAAAGTGCATTATTGTCTATGGGGTCCATGTGCTTTAACTGCACAGCGCTTGCAGTTGCACTGATAAAAAGTAAGCTCCCTCGTAACCGCAAGCTGCCAGCTCTCCCAACTAGCAAAGACGAGCCTGCGGCAAATCAACGTTGATTCTGCAGCAGGCTCATCCTTGCTAGTTAGGAGAGCTGGCAGTTTGCTGTTACGAGGCAGCTGACTTTTTTGTCATAGAAATGCATTGACCAGCGTTGATTGGCCAGTGTACAGCATTCGGCCAATCAACGCTGGTTCTGCCGGAGGCTCGTCTGGGAGGAGGCGGAATCTAAGATCGGACCACAATGGAGACTGCTGTGGTCTGATCTTAGACTCCGCCTCCTCACAGACGAACCTCTGGCAGAACCAGCATTGATTGGCCGAATACTGTACACTGGCCATTCAACGCTGGCAGCTCCCTCGTAACAGCAAGCTGCCTATTCCTAGCAAGGACGAGCCTGCTGCAGAACTAGCGTTGATTTGCCGAATGCTATACACTGTATAGTATTCGGCCAATCGACGCTGGTTCTGATTCGAATATTTACTGCGAATAGCTAGTAGTATTCGATCGAGTACTAATATTTCAAATACCGTATTATTCCATCGAATACCTACTCGCTCATCTCTAATCTTGACCTTTCTTTTTCTTTTAGTTGCTATGGCTCTCAGTATCTTTCTCTATCTACTATACTGAGCTTGTATGTGTTCTTTTCTTGTAATATATTATTGTATTATCCATGCTGCTGTAACACATTGAATTTCCCTATGGTGGGACTATTAAAGGACTATCTTATAATTATTATACAGTATATTCAGTAAGTGTCAGAACAACTATGGGAACATTTAGGGAATCCTATAGAAATCTATTGGGACTGTGCATCCATTACACTTTATAATCCATTGCAGTATATACCAACAAGGCCTTCTATCTCTTAGGAGGACTCAAATTGACACAAATCAAATTTCTGACATTTCCCTTAAACCTAGAAAAGAGTTGTAAAGAGGGCGGAAATCACAGTACAGGCGAGTCATGGCACTTTGCTCTCTCTCTATTCTCTTAACAAATATGAAAGATTTATAGCTGCAGATGGGATTCCCCAAAGACAGAGAAAAGCCATGGCTACGATCAGCTGGGTTTTACAGCTATCTATGAATATCCCTCAGGGAAGCTGCTTTGCTCTTCAAAGAATGTTTTAAAGGGACAAATATGGTAACAATATCTCTACATCCTTCATAAATAAATGACTATGGCGTGACCAACTCTGATCATGGAGTAGAAATTAAACTATAGTCTTCATCTCCAATGCCCATAGCCTCATGACTATATTATTGGTTTTCCAACTTAATGCTTAATATGTACCTAGACAGCCATCTTGCATTCCACATGCTCTATACTGTCAGTAAAATAGTTTGGTATTCACTGGAAACATCATCCCTCCCCACTATTTCCTACTACATTGTGTTTGGCATGAAAGCATAGTATACAGTCCTATGAAAAAGTTTGGGCACCCCTATTAATCTTAATCATTTTTAGTTCTAAATATTTTGGTGTTTGCAGCAGCCATTTCAGTTTGATATATCTAATAACTGATGGACACAGTAATATTTCAGGATTGAAATGAGGTTTATTGTACTAACAGAAAATGTGCAATATGCATTAAACCAAAATTTGACCGGTGCAAAAGTATGGGCACCTCAACAGAAAAGTGACATTAATATTTAGTAGATCCTCCTTTTGCAAAGATAACAGCCTCTAGTCGCTTCCTGTAGCTTTTAATCAGTTCCTGGATCCTGGATAAAGGTATTTTAGACAAACAATTCAAGTTCAGTTAAGTTAGATGGTCGCCGAGCATGGACAGCCCGCTTCAAATCATCCCACAGATGTTCAATGATATTCAGGTCTGGGGACTGGGATGGCCATTCCAGAACATTGTCATTGTTCCTCTGCATGAATGCCTGAGTTGATTTGGAGCGGTGTTTTGGATCATTGTCTTGCTGAAATATCCATCCCCGGCGTAACTTCAACTTCGTCACTGATTCTTGAACATTATTCTCAAGAATCTGCTGATACTGAGTGGAATCCATGCGACCCTCAACTCTAACAAGATTCCCGGTGCCGGCATTGGCCACACAGCCCCAAAGCATGATGGAACCTCCACCAAACTTTACAGTGGGTAGCAAGTGTTTTTCTTGGAATGCTGTTTCTTTTTGGACGCCATGCATAACGCCTTTTTTTATAACCAAACAACTCAATCTTTGTTTCCAAAATGAAGTTGGCTTCTCCAAATGTGCTTTTGCATACCTCAGGCAACTCTATTTGTGGCGTACGTGCAGAAACGGCTTCTTTCTCATCACTCTCCCATACAGCTTCTCCTTGTGCAAAGTGCGCTGTATTGCTGACTGATGCACAGTGACACCATCTGCAGCAAGATGATGCTGCAGCTCTTTGGAGGTGGTCTGTGGATTGTCCTTGACTGTTCTCACCATTCTTCTTCTCTGCCTTTCTGATATTTTTCTTGGCCTGCCACTTCTGGGCTTAACAAGAACTGTCCCTGTGGTCTTCCATTTCCTTACTATGTTCCTCACAGTGGAAACTGACAGGTTAAATCTCTGAGACAACGTTTTGTATCCTTCCCCTGAACAACTATGTTGAACAATCTTTGTTTTCAGATCATTTGAGAGCGGGCTGTCCATGTTCGGCGACCATCTAACTTAACTGAACTTGAATTGTTTTGTAGAAAGAAATGGTCCAAAATACCTTCATCCAGGATCCAGGAACTGATTAAAAGCTACAGGAAGCGACTAGAGGCTGTTATCTTTGCAAAAGGAGGATGTACTAAATATTAATGTCACTTTTCTGTTGAGGTGCCCATACTTTTGCACCGGTCAAATTTTGGTTTAATGCATATTGCGCATTTTCTGTTAGTACAATAAACCTCATTTCAATCCTGAAATATTACTGTGTCCATCAGTTATTAGATATATCAAACTGAAATGGCTGTTGCAAACACCAAAATATTTAGAACTAAAAATGATTAAGATTAATAGGGGTGCCCAAACTTTTTCATAGGACTGTATATGACTTACTCAAGCCTAGCAACAGATACGGACCAGCCTCCTCCGAGGAACACATGTTCGATCGGATATCAGGCTGTTCGATGTGTTCGATTCGAATCGAACATCACGTGGCAAACTCAAAAAAAATTTGACTCCCCTCCCACCTTCCCTGGCGCTTTTTTTGCACCAATAACAGCGCAGGGGAGGTGGGACAGGAACTACGACAACGGGGGCATTGAAAAAGATCGGAAAAAGTCATTGGCTGCCGAAATCAGGTGACCTCCATTTTAGACGAATAGTGGATTTCAAATCCGGGTCATATGAGAATGTGAACTTTGTGACTAAGAGACAGGGATAGCTGTACAGGCAGGGATAGCTAGGGATAACCTTTATTTAGGTAGGAATGTTATTAAAAATAACTTTTTGGGGCTCTATCAGGGGTGTAATTGTGATTTTTGTGAGATAAACTTTTTCCCATAGGAATGCATTGGACAGCGCTGATTGGCCAGAGTACGGAATACGACCATTCAGCGCTGGCTCTGCTGGAGGAGGCGGAGTCTAAGATTGCTCCACACCAGTCTCCATTCAGGTCCGACCTTAGACTCTGCCTCCTCCGGCAGAGCCAGCGCTGATTGGCCGAAGGCTGGCCAATGCATTCCTATGGGTATGCAGAGACTCAGCAGTGTTGAGCCAGTTCTGCTCAACTACACCGTGTGCCGGTCAGCCCATCAGATGTAGCAGAGCCGAGGGTGCACTAGAACCCTTGTGCACACTCGGCTCTGCTACATCTGATGGGCTGACCGGCTACATCTGATGAGCTGCAGCTATGATAGAGGAAGCTCCATTCAGCATGCTCGGGAGGCTTCACTCCCCCCCTTCTCTGGCTGTCCTCTGCCCACCAATGAGAGGGTGAGGAGAGCCCAGACGGTGGGGCTTATCCCTCTACAGAAGATGGACCCTGCCGAGCTCCTGCCATTACATCCTGCACAGAAGAGAAGGAGGAAAGGAGAGCTCATCAAAGTGAAAGTAAAAAAAGAAACCACCAGGTACATGAGGTTACTCTGCCTATTAATGTCAGACATTTGGGGTTATTAATATAGTTTTAGTAACTCCATATGCCTCACATTAATGGCAATTAACTCCGTCATGCCCTCACATTAACCGTTGTATGCTTCACATAAGGGTTACTGATGTGTGAGATATATGGGGGTACTAATTATGAAGATGCTTAATCATTACCTCCATGTCTCTCACATATCAGTAACTCTTATGTGAAGTACACAGGGGGCTAATGTGAGAGGACATAATGAGGTTAACTGCTATTACTATGAGGCACATGGAGTTACTAAACTGTAATGCACATGACTGTACGTTTTATCCTCAATTGTGTATAAAATTATGGACTATTGTATTTCAATGGTCCTGTACATACGGCTGTTGTTTTGTGGCCCTGTGTCCGAGCCAAATTGAAGAACTGCAAGTTATGGGGCAGGTCCATAGCTGTCCTATAGCTGTCATATACCTAGACCTTTCATGACCTCAGAGATGGGTGGTATTATATACCACTAGAAAGATGACAGTGCACTGAATTCATTTTACCGCCAGCTTTCACATTATGTGCCCCTGTGCTGGAGATATTGGTGCTATTAATTTCAGCAGCAATATCTTTCCACTGTCAGAAGAGCGGGTCTTATAGATCAGCGTCATTCCTGGGCTATGAGGATCGCCCTCCTGACTGTACTCTTCCATAGACTTGTACTGTCAGAGGGGTGTTTTCTACCGCCCAGTGATGCCGCTAGGCTAGAAGGCTCACCTTTCCAACAGTGGAAAGATATTGGTGCCGAAACTAACTGCACCAATATCTCCATCATGGCGAATACCGGCAAAGTTGGCACAGCACTGAATTCAGTCGGCTTTCTACCAATATATAACACCGCACATCTCTGAGGACATGAAAGGTTCTCTTTAAAGTGATTCTACCATTAAAAAATAATTTTTTTCTATTTAACACGTCAGAATAGCCTTAAGAAAGGCTATTCGTCTCCTACCTTTAGAAGTCGGAAAGGGGAACATTATACAGTAAAAACAGCTATTTGTGGGTTGTATTATGGGGCAGAGGAGAATCTGGTAGTACGTGGCTAATGTGACAGTATTTAGTCCTGGTATAGTGGTCAGTGGCTGACGTGATGGTATTTAGTCCTGGTATTGTGGTCAGTGGCTGGCGTGACAGTATTTAGTCCTGGTATAGCGGTCAGTGGGTGACGTGACATGATTTAGTCCTGGTATAGATGTCAGTGGATGACGTGACAGTATTTAGTGCTGGTATAGCGGTCAGTGAGAGATGTGACAATACTTAAGTCCTGGTATAGTGGTCAGTGGGTGACAGTATTTAGTCCTGGTATAGTGGTCAGTGAGTGACGTGACAGTACTTAAGTCCTGGTATATTGGTCAGTGGGTGACAGTATTTAGTCCTGGTATAGCGGTCAGTGTGTGATGTGACGGTATTTAAGTCCTGGTATAGCGGTCAGCAGGTAATGTGATAGTATTTAGTCCTGGTGTAGAGGTCAGTGGGTGACGTGACAGGTTTTAGTCCTGGTATAGTGGTCAGTGGCTGACATAACAGTATTTGGTTCTAGTATAGTGGTCAGAGGTTGGCGTGACAGTATTTAGTCCTGGTATAGCAGTCAGCGGGTGACGTGACAGTATTTAGTTCTGGTATAGTGGTCAGTGGGTGACGTGACAGTATTTAGTCCTGGTATAGTGGTCAGTGGCTGATGTGACGGTATTTAGTCCTGGTATTGTGGTCAGTGGCTGGCGTGACAGTATTTAGTCCTGGTATAGCTGTCATTGGGTAACGTGACAGTATTTAGTCCTGGTATAGCGGTCAGTGGGTGACGTGACATGATTTAGTCCTGGTATAGATGTCAGTGGATGACGTGACAGTATTTAGTGCTGGTATAGCGATCAGTGAGTGATGTGACAATACTTAAGTCCTGGTATAGTGGTCAGTGGGTGACAGTATTTAGTCCTGGTATAGTGGTCAGTGAGTGATGTGACAGTACTTAAGTCCTGGTATATTGGTCAGTGGGTGACAATATTTAGTCCTGGTATAGCGGTCAGTATGTGATGTAACGGTATTTATTCTTATTCTTATGGTAGAGTTGGAAGGGACCTCAAGGGCCATCGAGTCCAACCCCCTGCGAGTTCAGGTTTTCCTAAATCATCCCAGCTATATGTTTATCCAGATTCCGCTTGAAGATTTCCATTGATGGAGCGCCCACCACCTCCCGTGGCAGCCTATTCCACTCTCTCACTACCCTCACTGTCAGAAAGTTTTTCCTAATGTCTAATCTGTATCTCTTTCCCTTTAGTTTCATCCCATTGCTTCTTGTACTTCCTTGTGCTAATGAGAATAGGGTAGATCCCTCTGCACTGTGACTACCTTTCAGATATTTGTAGACTGCTATTAAATCTCCCCTCAGCCTTCTCTTCTGCAAACTAAACAATCCCAGTTCTTTTAGCCGCTCCTCATAGGACATGGTTTGCAGACCTTCCACCATTTTGGTTGCTCTTCTCTGGACTTGCTCCAATATATCGATGTCTTTTTTGAATTGAGGCGTCCAGAACTGTACACAGTATTCCAGGTGTGGTCTGACCAGAGAAGAGTACAGCGGAATAATGACCTCTCTTGATCTAGATTCAATGCTTGTCTTAATACATCCCAGAATTTTATTAGCCTTTTTTGCAGCAGCACCGCACTGTTGGCTCATGTTGAATTTGTGATCTACTATTATGCCCAAGTCCTTTTCCCCTATGCTATCACTTAGTTCTATTCCTCCCATACTATATATGTTTTTTACATTTCTGTTACCCAGATGTAGAACTTTGCATTTGTCCCTGTTAAATACCATTTTGTTCGCCTCAGCCCATTGTTCCAGTCTGTCTAAGTCCTTTTGAATACACTCTCTCTCCTTTCTAGTGTTGGCTATTCCTCCTATCTTCGTATCATCTGCAAATTTTATGAGTTCCCCAATAATTTCATCGTCCAGATCATTTATAAAGATATTAAAAAGTACTGGGCCCAGAACAGAGCCCTGCGACACCCCGCTTTTGACTTTCTTCCAGTTCGATGTGTAGCCATTTAGTATTACTCGTTGTGCCCGATCATTAAGCCAGTTGTGAATCCACCTAACTGATTTTTTGTCAAAGCCATACTTAATCATCTTTTCAATAAGAAGGTTATGTGATACTTTATCAAATGCCTTACTGAAGTCAAGATATACTATGTCCACGGCATTCCCTTGGTCCAACCATTCTGTGATTTTGTTGTAGAAGGAAATCAGGTTAGTCTGACAAGATTTATTGGTCATAAAGCCGTGCTGGCTCTGGTTAATTAATGCCTTCCCATCCAGGTACCGAAGTAAATGTTCCTTGACAATTTGCTCAAAGATTTTTCCTGCTATCGAGGTCAGACTTACCGGCCTGTAATTTCCTGGATCGTCCCTTTTCCCCTTTTTGTAGATGGGGACAACATTTGCCCTTTTCCAATCTAAAGGGACCACTCCTGTTTCCCATGACTTACCGAAGATTATAGCAAGGGGTTCTGTTATTTCCTCTGCTATCTCTTTCAGGACTCTAGGGTGTAAATCATCTGGTCCTGGGGACTTGGTTTCCTGTAACTTGGCTAAGTGCTCTCTTACCAGACCTTCGCTTATAGTCAGCTTGGAGTCCTCCTTCCCCTCATCTCCATCACCATTAATGTTGATATTTCCATTAGTTTCTTGGGAGAAGACGGATACAAAATATGAATTTAGTAGCTCCACCTGCTGTTCCACCATGTTAACTGTTTCTCCTTTGTCATTCTTCAGGACTCCAATGGTCTCCTTCACTTTTCTTTTGCTTTTAACATATCCCCAAAATCCTTTTACCTTACTCTTTTAAGTCCTGGTATAGCAGTCAGCAGGTGATGTGATAGTATTTAGTCCTGGTGTAGAGGTCAGTGGGTGACGTGACAGGATTTAGTCCTGGTATAGTGGTCAGTGGCTTACATAACAGTATTTGGTCCTAGTATAGTGGTCAGAGGCTGGCGTGACAGTATTTAGTCCTGGTATAGCAGTCAGCGGGTGACGTGACAGTATTTAGTTCTGGTATAGTGGTCAGTGGGTGACGTGACAGTATTTAGTCCTGGTATAGTGGTCAGTGGCTGATGTGACGGTATTTAGTCCTGGTATAGCGGTCCTATTTGATAACTCTGTATATATATATAAATATTTTTTAGTGTGGGGAAGGGCATGTGCCTTGTTGCTTCTGCACCTGATCTTTAAAGATAAGGCACAGAAGCAACTAGTTTGTCTAGGCAAAAAAACCTTACAAATTTACATTAACAACATCCCTGTAAGTACCGGTGATAGGCACTGCGGCACATTGAATTAACAGAATGTGACTATGTTGTGTGTACGAGTGGGGCCCCACTTTTAATTTTGCCCAGGGCCCCATTTTGTCTAACACCGGCCCTGGCTGAGATATATATATATATATATATATATATATATATATATATATATATATAATTCACACACCATGTTCTCTATAATACATCATACGAGAGCTCAGCACCGCTAGAGTAATATTCATTGAGAAGTATTCAATATTCATTCGGTAAGGTTCTAAAAATATCTGGGGCACAGTTATAGGTTTGAAACTGGTAAGTCACTTGTTCTCACCTGAGATGATATACAAGGAGGATATGATGGGATAGGGTCATTGGGGAGATTCAATCACTGTTCAGTCACCAGGTAGACATCTAATTATTTCCACTCAGTATCACAAAAAAATAATCTTTACCTAGGGTACTGTAACTATTTGGGCCTATGCACATGACTTTTGTCAGGAACAGGGAGCGTTGGGCGGAGGCTGCCAGCCCTCTCCTACCCACGCTTCCGAGTCCCCTGCTTCCGGATCTCAGGAGGCAGGCCGGAACCTCCGCATTGTTGTCAGTCTCCTCCTGAACTGCACAGGGGACTTCCGGTTTTCGGCCAAGTGGCGAAATGGAGCCTATTTAAAGAGGGCTCCGGGCCACCACTGGCTATTCAGTTGTACCTCATGTCCTGGTAGTAAGCGTTCTCTTGTCCTGTTTGCCTGTGCTCTGACCCTCTTGCCTTGACCTCTAACCTTGCCTTTGCCTTCTGATTTTATAACGCTCTTGCCTTTAGACCCCTGCTTCCTGAATACCAATTTTGTATTGCTCCACCGCTCCTGTTACCGACACAGCCTGCCTGACGTTGCCTTTGGATTCCCCACTGTACTGCGTTGCCCTCTTGTTGACGACCCAGACCGTACGACTATGATTTGACTCTCTGCTGCCACTTTCTGACCACAACTACAGCCTTCTGGATCTTTGGACCTACACTGCTACCCGAAACATCTGCTGGTAAGAGATCTCAGTGTCTGGTTTACTGTGATTTGTGGTGCGCTGTGTGTTTGGCGTTTCCTGACCCGTATTACTCTGACCAGCAGTGCAGCCAAGTCCATCCCCACCATCTGGGGCTCTGGTGAACACCAGTGGGTGCGGCCCAGGGGTTGTTGGACACACAGCGCCGTATTTACCATTTTGATCAGTATACCTAGTATTGGTTTTCAATACTGGCTAAGATCTGCATCTGTTATCCTAACAGCTTTATTGCAGGTTTATGCCATTTTATGGTACTATTATTATAATACAATATTGTATTGTATTGTTAGATGCTATTATTTGGGCACTGAATGGCAGAGACTTAACTTGAAGCTCCTGAGCCCCAATGTACAATCTGTATTGGGGCTGCCACTTATCATGTACTTTCTTATATAACTAATCTCTTCCTATATTGTGGAGAATCCTTTTGGCCCCTCAAGCTCCGGGACCCAGTAGCGATTGCTACCTCGGCATCCTGTAAAGTTAGGGCCTGCTGAGTGGTTGTAATGTATAAGAACTGCATGGAAATATTATTTGCCATTGTATGACAATATTTGGGAACACACATTTGGATAAAAAATGCATATGTATATATCTATATTTTGAAGAGAACAATTGACATGTTAACTATCAGGGTGTTACTACTGCACTTGTTGCCCGGGTCCCTGTATTCCACCATATAATCCTCTCCTTGACTGTCACCTCATCTGCTCTGTGATGGTTCTGATGTCTTCCAGAGAATGTCTTTGTTCTACAATATAGAGACAAACATGCTTAAATTGAAGAACATGTGAAAACAGCAAGGGAGGAGGTAATAACAATATACTACAAAGAAGCATAACATCAAAGTAGCTGAAATCACTGTAAAATGTATGTTACTTCAATCCAAAATGTTTAGCGTTTAGTCTGCATCATCCATATAGAGAATTAGAAAGGGTCCAAGCATTTGGATGGGCTGAGTGGGGCAGGAACACGTGAATTAGTCATTGGCACTGAGGACCCAGAATTTCATGTTCCATAAACCACTTTGATGTCTATATATACTTGGATATGAAAATTATATAGTACAGTATGTTAATGTTTCTCTGAGAGATGAATGATTTGAGTTCATTAAAACTTGATTCTGAACCAGATTCCAGAAAACTAAGCAGATATGACGGATTTTTTTAATTTACTGTTACAAACAGTAATGAACATAACTACTTAACGTGCCATATAAAATCTTGTTTATTATCTCCGGTGGGATGATATCATTTTATGATTAGTACTCCCACATGAATTGGGTTAATTGTAGCCAGCTACGTTTCATCCTCAACCAGCCCTATTTTGTAAGCCATGAGAGTTTGCAAATTAATATTCATGTAAAGATTTATCAATAAAAATCGAGGCAATTCACAAAGTAGAAAATTATTTTAGATTTTTGAGTGTTTGTTGGGCTCTTTGGAAACTTATTCTGGCTTTTGGGGCGTGTGCCTTGAATTCTAGGTACCAAGAACAAGCAGACAAGCCACCGAGCCTTGGAAGGGTATTTGGATACAGGTATAAACAAGAATGCTTAATACTTGCCTCAGATATCGGAAAGCCTACTTATGAAGTCTCCTCCTCCATGTCTTTCAGAGACAAAGGAAAATGCAAGCTTAAAGTGCAGTAGCAAGTTAGCAAATGGGGGTGAGTAATACTTGTTATTAAGGTTTGCCACTATAGGAACTAGTTTGGAGCCCCAGATTACCTGACCTGCAGTCTTAGGCTGCTTTCACACTAGCAATCTGTTATATAGACTACAAAACCACACACTTTGCAGATCCTAGTGTATTTCCATGTTCTATGTCTATGCTATCCATGTGCCATCTGTGTCTCACCCATGTTTTGCTTAGGGGTGACATTTTATTTTTTTTTCTTAATGTAGATTGTGAGCCCCACATAGAGCTCATAATGTACATTTTTCCCTATCAGTATGTCTTTTTGGAATATGGGATGGAAATCCATGCAAACACAGGGAGAACATACAAACTCCTTGCAGATGGTTTTATGCCCTTGGTGGGATTTGAACACCAGGACTCCAGCGCTGCAAGGCTGCAGTGCTAACCACTGAGCCACCGTGTGGCCCCTAGGGGTGATATTAGACAAACCATAGTCTGGGATTGCATAGAGATTGATGGAAACTGGACTGTGGACAGAACAATAAGCTTCTATGATAGAAACTGTCCTAGACTGAGGTATTGCAAGTGTCAGGTAAGGCCCCATGGAATTGCAGATTAAATTTCTGACCCATACTATGGACCTATACACACATATCCAATATTTGTAGACAAATGTCTCGGCTGTAGAAGGAGTCCCAAAATTATCAAGACAAGTGTAGTGGATGTATACAAGTCATTTTGCAGATCTGAAGTTTTTTGCAAATTTCTGATTAGTATTTGTGGACAGCAAAACCATTACGGTCGTGCATGTAGTCTAAGGCTAGAGCCCCACATTGTGGAAATGCTGCTTTTTTTGCTGTGTTTTTATGATCCAAGCCCAGAAGTGGCTACAAAGGAATGGGAAATACAAAGGGAACACTTAAATTTCTCCCTTCTACTCAATCCACTCCAGACTTTGACTTAAAAATTCACAGCAAAATCTGCATCAAAATCTTTTCCACAACATGGGGCTTTAGCCTAAGTATTGCAGGTTGCCTCTTGTAAAGCTACTGCAAAACCTTCATGCTAGTTGCCACATTTGAGAACTGACCAAAAGCTCAGTGTCTCCTTGTAAGTAAGGCTAAGGGCCTATGTAGCGGGCTCCAGCAAAAGAATGCTACAGGGAAAACCGAGGCAGGCGACAATGCATCGCAGTTTTTCTCTCAGCACTTTTTACAGAAAGTCTTTCTTCCGCAATTATACCTATACCTAGGTACAACTGACATGCTGCGATTTCCAAAACTGCAACGGTTTTGGAATTTGCAGTGTGTCAGCAGCTTGTATTTTTTCACAAGGTGTGGATGGGATTCTCCATCTTGCAGGGACGGTAAAAGACTGTGCTTTTTATCACGGTGTTTCGGCCATAGCCTAAGCATTTATGCCACATGGGGCCCCAGCCTAAGGGTACACGCAAACAAAAGCGAAAAACAAACAAACATAAAAGCTCTCAGTTTTTAATTTTGCTTCACATCAGTTTGTCATCTGTTTTCAAGTGTTAGTTAAAAAAAAAAACAGTTGATCATTGACGGATCATGAAAACTGACATGATTAGGATATGCCCTATCAGTATGTTAAATAAATGGATATGTGTATGTTGCCAAGGATCTATTATTGTGTGCATGCGCTGTAAAGGTCTATTATTCTTCAGTTACATTGAAGTCCCCTTGGAGTCATTCCACATTCTCTAAGTGGGGAGAACGCCAACACCAAAGGGCCCTAAAATCCTATATATTAAAGGAGCACGCCAACACAACTTATTTGTGACCTTGTTACAATTACAACAGAACTGTCATAAATCCCCGCCTTGTAATGATTAGAGATGAGCGAGTACTATTCAAAACTCTCGTTTCGAATAGCATGCACCCATAGGAATGAATGGACGCACCCAGACGCAAAGTCTGCGTGCCGGCCGCTTCCATTCATTCCTATGGGTGCGTGCTATTCGAAACGGACATTTCGAATAGTACTCACTCATCTCTAGTAATGATCATAAGGTAGCTCTGCTGACTGTGTCCCAATCTATGAAGCAAAGCTTTGACGTGATCTGCAGAAAATATGAAATATTGAACTAGTATGGCTGCTTTAGTTTAAAAACTAGATATTTTCATATGTAGGGTTACATAAAACACTACCAAAACCTTTAAAAATATATTTTTTAATAAAAAAAATGATTCATACAATATGTCCTTTGGTGACAATACATTACCTTCAGATCAGATCAGAATGGCCCCCTTTGAGTTAAATTCACTTACATCAGACGCACAAGAAAGAACGATTTTTACCCAAGCTCATGTGTAGAAAGTCAGTGACTGTAAAACTCATCAGGAATAATTATTAAACACTTGAACTCATTAACCATCTATTGATGATGTTAGACGAGGTGGTCAGAGAGTAAAATGTGACCTTCACAAATAACAAGGATTTTAGAAACATCATATAATCTTATGCATTGCAGACGCTGCATTTTCTCACTTTTTCTCTGCTTTGGTTTTATTTTTAATATTTTGACTATTTTTTTTATGTGATGGAGCAGAAAACCCCCTGACCATGAACTGCTGTGACCGTCTCCCTCGTATGTCTACCAGAATACTTCTCAATATCTTCTGTTTCCTGACAATACGGAGTTATCTTTTATTGGACTTCCGCTCATCCTGATTCTAATTCGGCTCATCTTGTTTTCAAATCATGCGGTGTCATGTGAAATTTGTGACAAAATAAAATGGGAAAAATATTAATCATACAGGAAAACAATATACAATTGCGGGATCTTATCTGCGGGCTGATACAATGTTCCGGACTAAGGATGAATCATTAAAACACATGATTGTTTTTTATTATATTTAAAAACAGTTTGTTTTTCTTGTTAAAAAAAAACGAAGGTTAAGATAAAGGAGGTTTGAGCATGATTGAGAAGGCCTGCAAAGAGTATAGAGAAAATGAGGGCCTACACTTATTGATTGGCCTCAGCTATACTGCACATTGATGCAGTAGTCCCAACAAAAACTGACATGTATCATTTAGGCTGGGTTCACACTAGCGTAGGTGTCTGACAGCTAGTGTCCGTAACTAATGTCCGCGCAAGATTTTAGCATTGGACACTAGCTGTGTCCGTTTACAATTTCCATTCTTTTAAATGGTTTATTATGTTGTGTCCTTTAGTGTCTGTGTGTAAAAAAAAAGAAGAGAGGCACCGAGTCATCCTTGGTGTAGTATTTTTTTAATCAAAAAGTCAGGGTAAGCAGAAACAAATGGCTGCTCACCTTGTGGGGTTGTGTGAGACACAACCACCTCTATAGTGTATCTTAGGAGTGGATGGCACAGGTAAACGTGGGCGGCAGCTGGATATACGTCTGGGAGACGTCAAGGCAACAATATTGGGGGTGGTCCTTCTCACTCGAGGGGAGAACAGAAGAACCGCACTCACCCGGGTAAATCAACAAACTTTATTTTCACAACGCGTTTTGAGCCTATCTTGCTCTTTCTCAAGTGCATACAGATAACCTTCCCACAGTGGATGATGGGAAGGTTATCTGTATGCACTTGAGAAAGAGCAAGATGGGCTAGAAACGCGTTGTGCAAATAAAGTTTGTGATTTACCCAGGGGAGCACGGTTTTTCTGTTCTTCCCTCGAGTGAGAAGGTCCACCCCCAATATTAGTGTCCATTAATTCCATGGTGCTTTACATTTGGGGGTTACATACAGTACATAAAATTAACTGGTAGATATAATACTAACAGTGACCGACTGGCACAGTGGGGTAGAGGGCCCTGCCTGGGGGGCTTACAATCTATGTCCTTAAGCATCTGTTTACAAAGATGTCCGATTTTTCAAGCGGACAGCAAAATCCTACATGTCCATCAAAGCCCTTAGTAGCCAGGACAATGTGCTGCAATGACTATGATTTTTTTGTCCTGCTGAAATCAGTTGATCATCCAAGGAATTTTCCATCGGGTGATTGTCGGCTCTGTTAGATAGGCGAGGTGTCCACAATTGTCTTCTAAATCACCCTGTCTGGTAGAGCCTTGACATATGGGCATTCAGGTTCAAATGCTTGGTGTCACCTACTTCTGTTTTATTTTTAACTACTAGGAACCTAACAGAGTAGTATGGAAAATCTGAGACATACTATATGAATCATAAAAACTGGTGACTGAAAGGATAAATTCACCTTTGGAACCACTTTGTAAAATAGGATCTGTGTCCATAAAATACTAGACTCTTTTTTTCAGTCTAAGATATTTTTTACATCTTCTTTAGGATGATTTGCAGAGTTACCAGTGGTTAGTGACTGGTTGTCCTTACAATGGCTCCAATGTAGAGCTTTACTTTAATGACAAGATTAAAAATCAGCTCTACAAGCACGGGTTCAGGTTATCCCCCTCACATTTCCCACCCCCACCCCTCATCCAAGGCTGAGGGATTCTGACCTTCCATAACAACTCAAAGTCTATATTGTGAAAAACTTAGTACAGATAAAGGATTCCAAGAAAAACATCTATTTGCAAAGGAATTATCAGTATATTTATATCCTTCTTCAAAGCCGCTGAAACAGAGTCCAATAGGGAGGAGGGAGGTTTTGGTTTTCAGAAGAACATTTTACTTTTGAAATGATGAGCTTTAAAGGGATCATCTCATTGCTGCAATCGCTTTCCATATGTTGTATTAAGTCATATAAATGTAATATCGGTCTGTCTTAGTAATGACACATTTCTATTAGACAAAGTAGAGCCCTAATAGTAAGTGTGTCTGTGATAGACTGTCTGGTGATGTATTACATAATTGCAGTTATTTTTCTGTTTAGTGGCAAATTGAGCTGTATTGTACTAGGACACCCCCTTTAAAATTTAGACATAATAATTTATCTTCACCTTAGCCTTATGGCTTCTTGGAACCTATCTATCCAATTCCTAGATCTTTAAAGGGAGTCTATCATTGGGAAAACTCAATTTGACCTAAACACATGTCTGAATAGCCTTTAAAAAGGCTTTTCTCCTACTACCTTTACCTTTATCGGAGGCCCAGGGGAGGTGAAGGACTTAAACACTATTACTTGCTTCTCCTGGTTCTGGAAGGCTTCAGGCCTACTTGGTGACATCACAGACATCACGTGGGCTGGGGCTTGTGTTCTTATGCGTCCCAACTCAAGCCTCAGCTCAAGTGATGTCTGGTCCATCATTGAAGATGGCTGACATCACCAGGGAGTGCGCTGGAGCCCAGGAGAGGTAAGTAACAGTCTTTTTTATGGTTGTATCCTCTTCTGGGTCTCTGATAATTATACTCTGGGGTTTGAAAATGTTAAAAGTTCACCACGGGGCCCCGCTATTCCAAGTTATGCCACTGGATGTGGTAATCCTAAAGTTTTCTGGCATATTTAATGGGCAACACAGAGAAATATGTATTACATTCATTTTTATTATGGGCATCTTCTGGCTTGTAAACAGAAGAAATCTAGCCATATGTATTTGATATTTAATAGTTACATTAGGTAACTTAGTACATTATGGTACATTTACAGATAATAAAGAATTAGAAGCTTATCCTTTGTAACTAAGACTTTGTGATTTTCCTGAATCTTCTTTATTTAGCTCATATATACCAATAAAATACTACAAAAAGTGGGACTTTTTCCTATAATGTAAATGCAGAATAACTCATGTTCTTTCTGAATTTCAGCATGGACTCTAAGCTATCTGACTAAAGCGTGCAAGTCCACCAGTACAGATTTCACACACTTATATAGATATATTATTCCATTAACTGCTCAGAATTTACAGCTAGAAAGTCGCTTGCGCAACCACTGTCTCCAAACACATGTACATGTTTTTCTCTTAGCTCAAAACAGATGGACAATAACTCATGTTGTGTTGAGATTTGTTGAGTGTGATTTATATTGCAGCATAAGTAACAATTGATAGATACGACAGGCAGTTTACTCATTTGCAGAATGCTATCTCGCTCCCTTAAATAATGGCTACAGGTCTCATAAAAGTTATAATCTTATAAGAAAGCATAACATAAAACCAGGCTGGCAGCTCTCCAGGCGTGGGCTAATTGTTTCACAAGTATACATTCCAAAAACTCCCTCCTGACTGGGAGGCTCCAGCACAGCGAGAAGGCCTCGCAGCACATTGCATGGATGTACATTGCATTCCTTCAGTGCACCTACAATATACAGAGCCCTGTACATGGGGATCTCATTCTGTAGTATAGTCACTTTTATTATATATCTGCTTCATATAAGAGTTGCACTTTTATAAATAGAAGTTTATCGGCAGACGCAAGCTGTTTTATGGCAACCTTTATCTGTTGCTTCAGAATATAAGAAGTTGTGAAAAGTATCCGTATTTTGATAATGAATTTACACAAAAATTATAGCTTTAACTGTTGTTTATTCATTTTTCTATCATATTTATGTAGAATTTTCTAGAGAAAATATTCTTCCATAAACAGAATAATATCTGTCCATGGGTTGTGTGTGCAACTGCGGCCCAGCAGTGAATGGCGCTGAGCAATGTCACACACAGCTATGGCGCTGTTCTTTGAAGAAATCAGATATGTTTTTCAGTAATGGACATCAACTTTAAATAGGTTTCCTACTTTCAAGAATCTTTTTATATGCCATAGTTGAGGAAAGGGTTACCCTTGTAAGCCACATAGGAGAGCTACTGCAGAAAGTGGCTCTTGCTCCAGGTGAATGCTTAAAGGGAGTCTGTCAACAAAAAAAATCACATCAAACCAAGACAGGACTTTGTAAGTCTGCTCTACACTATCCAAAGTTACGGAAAAAGTACATTGATCCAAGCCCAGGAGATGCCATAAGAAAATTCCAGAGTATAATAATAGTTTGTAGGTGGTGTACCCCCAAAATTTTAGATTCTGCTGAACCCAAATTTTATGCAATATTTGCAACGAACACTGTTAGGGCCACGATGGGACATAATACTGTGTGAGGGGCCACTATGAAATATAATACTGTTTGCAGGGGCCACTATGGAACATTATACTGTGAGGAAGGGCCGCTATGGTTCATTATACTGTCTAAAGGCCACTTTAGTGTGCGTAAATGGGGTGACATGCTGTGTGGGGGCCAGGAAAGGGGATGCCATGTTATGGGGGTGGCAAGTTAAGACTTTGGTATGGGGCTCAGTCTTTGCTAGTTACTCCCCTGGTCTGGATGGATCAGAAAGAGTTCCAACAATATTTTCCTGTGCAGCCGGTACAATTCTTATTTCCTGTGACTTTCCTGATGGCTTTCACCAAACTGCATGTCCCTGCTGACCAGCTGCTGATACTTTACTGTTGTCCATAGGTTTTTAGTCTTCATAAGACTGGATTCACACATTTTTTATTTTGTCAAAGCCATATGTGGATCCAATAGAAAGCAAAACTACAAAAATACCAAGGCTTTGCTTACAATGTGTTAGGGAAAAGAATATACTTGTATATACTTGAAGCTTTGATGCTACCTCTAGATGTGTTTGGTCACCTAACTACCAAAAGTGGAGAAGATTTTGGGCTACAACTGTGCTCTGACAAGCCAACAAGCATTATCATAAAATCCAATTTGTGGCCTCTATGTATTATGCTGACATTACTTTTTCTAGTGTTAAACATGT
Organism: Leptodactylus fuscus; assembly: GCF_031893055.1. Lineage (NCBI taxonomy): Eukaryota > Metazoa > Chordata > Amphibia > Anura > Leptodactylidae > Leptodactylus > Leptodactylus fuscus. The sequence goes on along the minus strand of NC_134271.1, from coordinate 52,239,066 downwards.
TTCTTGTAGAATGTATCTGAGAAACCTTTGTAAGAAGGACAAGGCTGGATCTCCTGTCCACCATAATGAATAATGTATATTTATATTATGGGATTTTTTTTCTTAGTGTTATTCATTTGATCTGTGTGCCTATTGTTCTGCTACTTTAACCTACAAGTGGCTGTAAGAAGGCAGAATTCATTGCTATTTTCGAGTTAAGAATGTCCTTCAAATCAAAACTACAAACAAAACAAGTTTTCAGAGAGAAGTGGAAAGGATCCAAATTCCAAGAGGGAGCTGGGGAGAGAGAAGGGAGATAGATAATGCAGGAGGGTGGGATTGAGAAAGAGGGAGAGGACTGGACACGGTCTCTAGACAAATGTGAGGCTATACAAGTATAATAGACATTGGAAAATGAAAAATCAAGGCAAAATACATCGGAGACAAAGAAAAATTCAACTTTGTCACCCTGGGGCCATTGGACTATATACAACCAAGGAACCATCTGCATTTCGTTGGAATGTTCTGCTCATCTGTAAATGGGTTTCTTTCTGGTTTGCTTCATAGGGAGAAGAATCAATGAATCATACATAACAGCTTTATAGTAATAAAGAGAGTAAATAACCAAAAAGCAAAGCTTACTTCCCAGACACCAACATAGTGCATGTGGCTCTGCATAATGATGAAGCCCCCTCCTCAAACTGAAGATGCAAAAAGTGCTGGGCTTGATTCTATAGCCCACAGAATGTTTTCTTCTATCAGTCAGGGTACTGGATCTTTTATTGGATTCTCCAACTGTGACCATACTTGATAACATATATCAGTCAGACTTAAACTGTTCATACCCATTAGACCGATTGATGGTGGGATCATTCGTATGACATTATCAACTGTGGAAATCTGTTGTGTGAACGAGCCCTTATCTTTATTATTTTAAGACATCATTTTTCTTCTTTTCTCTATTTTCACTGGTGTGGCCAAGGTAGCTTGATAGCAGGAATGGTGTGGAACCAACCAATCAGAAACAGGGACAAAAAACTATAGCAAATAGGTTTATTTAAAAAACAAACAAACAGCAAAATAAATAAACCTTGACTTCAGACACAACAAGAGCAAAATAAAATACAGCCTTAACTTCAGGCAAAAATACAATGTGAAAAAAACCCTGCCCGTCTGAGCACTAACTAAACAATAAATACTAACAGTACATGTGGCTGCCTACCAGCCACATGAATCAACCAAAAAGAGCAGAATATTGTTTCAGCAGAATCACAGTGTCAGGAAAGACCCAGGCACCTCCACTCACTCCCAGGATCTGCCCTGAAGTCCAGGCTCTGCAACCTTTTATGACCCAGCAACGAGCCTATGACCCACACCTGGGGCTGAAGCCTATTCAACACCCACACTGGACCACACATGTCAGAAATCTGGGGGAGATATACCGGGAATCCAGCACTCTGCCTGTCACTTTCTCACACTGGACAAAGTGACAGTGTCAGTTGATAATGCTCAGTTCCTGTATTTGGTAATTTGATAGGGGTAGAGCAGGTTGTCTTTCAAAAAAAACATTATAGGATACAGTTTACCACTTTTTCTGTCTTCCTCTGCATTTTAGTAGCAACTGAAATGGAACTTCAATAATAACTAGATCAGGAACATTGCATTTTGTAAACGTCTTGATGTTGCCTGTAAATTGTTTTAAGAAAACCCTTAAAGAGGGTAACCCTTGTTTACCAACCTTCATGCTGTCTGCTCTGTTCACTTCCTGGTTTTCTCGGCACTTTGGTGGGTGGGGTTTCACTTACTCTGCTATCTGCTATGTTTGCAGTCAGTAATGAGGGATTGGTTGTAAATGCATTACCACAGTATGAAACTGATGTAGAAGCTGATGTAGCCGAGCTGGATTTTAGTCAGTTTGCATTACATACATAGGTAACGGACTCCTTATCTCAGCCCTTGTCAGACAAATTCAATTAAACCAGAATCAGAAATGCCGGAGCACTCACCTCCCCCCTCCCCTATCTGAGGAGCTCTGTTACTTGTCAGACATAAACAGCTCAGAGCTGCTGCCGAGCACTCAGCCCCTCCCTCCCCCCCTGAGAGCAAGGAGCTACGCCACTTGGGAACTGAGCAGTTAAGCCCAGTGGCCATAAAAACTGAGTGTAAACAATGAAGTGAATAAACTAAAATAGCAGCCAAACGAAGCAGTTTTGATAAAGCAATGTATTTAGGAAAAGTCTTAAATCCACATAGACTAGCTGTATAGGTAGGATGCTTTTCATTGGACAACCCCTTTAATTCCCTCCTTCTCTAGTTAACATTCAGCAACATAATATTATGGTGCTCTAATTCCGCAAGCACAATAGCTCTATCTGTAGCATTACTTCTAGTTGTTGGAGTTGTAAGAATCTAACCATCACTTTCACCACTCAGTCTGAAATGTCCTCTGGCTTGGTCCATCACATTTCACTACACCAAACTGTTGGGACACAGTGTTGGCATGTAAAAAAAAAAAAAAAAAAAGTTATTTTGAAAAATGTCCTATAGTGGTCCTCTGCAGTATAATGTAATGTATATTGGTACATACATATGGTTGACCAAATGGGTTCTTGTTACAAGAACTAAACTATTAGGTTCAGCCAAACTCAACATTTTTGGTATTCACCGACCAAAAATTACTAATATACTTTGAGATCATTTCAATACTCAAAGTATAATAAGCAGAAGGCCTTGGGAGGTGACCAAACATAACAAGCAGTGTTACTCACCTCTCCCACATCTGTGACATCATTGAAGAGGACCGTGGCGAGGTGGAGAGGTAATACCACTGTTTTTTATGTTTGTCACCTAACTAACCTAATTATAGTTTGTTGATGGTGTACCCCCCAAATTTGGGTTTCTGCTGAACCCAAACTTTTTCTAATATTTGCAACAAACACTGTTGGCGCTACGATGGGACATAATACTCTGTAGAGGGGCCACTATGGGACACAATATTCTGTGGAGGGGCCACTATGGGACATTATACTATGTGGAGGAGCCAGTGTGAGACATTATCCTGTAAGGAGGTTGCCATGAAACATTATACTGTATGCATGGGCTACTATGAGACAACATACTATGTACAGGGGCCGCTATAGGGCATTATAGTGTGTTTAAATGGGGCATTATACTGTGTAGGGGCCAGGACAGGGGACGCTTGCTATGGAGCCCAGTCTTTGCTTTGTATTTGCAAGTTTAGCTTGACTACAGTATTTGGCAGCTTTGTTTTATACCCCTATTATGGTGTGAGAATTCTAGGATTGATATATAGGCCCCAGCACATCTTTTAATGTAATCTTTGCTTGTTGTCCTCCCACCTCTTACCTTATTTACTGATATTTACTTTTTATGACCCATGATTTAAATAAAGGATGAATTTTTATTACCGTATATACTCGAGTATAAGCCGAATTTTTCAGCCCAGTTTTTGTGCTGAAAAAGCCCCCCTCGGCTTATACTCGAGTCAGAAAAAAAAAAAAAAAATTTTTTTTTTTAGGAGGGGGGTCTATGACCAGCCACAATATCAATGTATAGAATCTCCCATATAACAGTGCAAAAAAAAAAAAGAAGATTTAAAAAAAAAATAAGAGTTCTAAATCACTCTCACTTTCCTTAGAATACATACAAAAGTAGAAAATGACTGTGAAACACAAACACATTAGGTATCCCTGTGTCTGAAAGTGCCCAGTCTACTGAATATAGGGTATCTGCAGTGCTCCTGTTCCGTAGGGGTTAATAGGAGCATTGCAGATACCCTATATTCAGTCAGACTGAATTCCAAGTAGGGGAAGAAAAAACAGTCCTCAAGCTCAGGGAAGGGGCAGACAGACAACCAAAACACCCCCTCCCCTTTCACAGCATCTACTGCACCCAAAAACTCCGACCATTTTAATTTTTGAAATTTTCCAGCAGCTGCTGCATTTCCCCCCTAGGCTTATACTCGAGTCAATAAGTTTTCCCAGTTTTCTGTGGTAAAATTAGGGGGGTCGGCTTATACTCGAGTATATACGGTATTAGATTGTGGCCTGTGACATTGTTGGTGTTTTAGTGGCATAATTGCACACAGAACCTATTAATTATCTTTAAAAGTCCCATGTTTATATAGGTTTGATCTTAAAGAGGCATGCAACTTGTCTAGACAAACCAGAAAAGCTCTTGCCATCTGCAAACAACTGAAATCAATAGGCCATCCAGGTAATGGACTGACATGCATAGTGTGATGCCACATAGTGTTCCAGACACCATCATAACTTATTATTTTATTTATTTATTTTGCTTACTTGCTTAAAAATAAGTGAAACATTGGTCAGCTATATTTTATATCTCAATACTGGCCATATTTAGGGTGGTGCCATGCGTTGTCCTTATGATGTAGCTCTGTATCCCGGGGGTCAGGGATGCATTCACTAGTTGGTCCAGAAGCTGGAGTAATGAGACATGTAATTATAGAGCCACTCCTCATGTGGTTGGACGTGTCTGATGATGAACATGCCAACCGTAGGCACAGATACCCTCCCTTCTCTCCAGCTCTTCACGAGGTCCCTTCACGAGGTCTGTATACTCTCTTGAGTCCAGAAGCAGGAGAGCAATGGTGCTTATATATAAACACTGCTGCTATTCGATATCACATTTGCCATTACCCAAGCTGTCATAGCTTGCATATTCTTCAAAGCAGAGCCTTTATCAGATATGTCCAGACACACTGAAACTAATTGGGAGCTGTAGATCTGTAATAGCACATCTTATTGCCACAGCTTCTGGGTTGGCTATAACGCACTAAAGTGAACGTAACCCCGATCTACGGCATACAGAAATGCATCATAAGCACACCAAGTAGTGCCAACTAGAGATGAGCGAACAGTGTTCTATCGAACACATGTTCGATCGGATATCAGGGTGTTCGCCATGTTCGAATCGAATCGAACACCACGTGGTAAAGTGCGCCAAAATTCGATTCCCCTCCCACCTTCCCTGGCGCCTTTTTTGCACCAATAACAGCGCAGGGGAGGTGGGACAGGAACTACGACACTGGGGGCATTGAAAAAAATTGGAAAAAGTCATTGGCTGCCGAAATCAGGTGACCTCCATTTTAGACGAATAGTGGATTTCAAATCCGGGTCATATGAGAATGTGAACTTTGTGACTATGAGACAGGGATAGCTGTACAGGCAGGGATAGCTAGGGATAACCTTTATTTAGGGGGGAATGTTATTAAAAATAACTTTTTGGGGCTCTATCGGGTGTGTAATTGTGATTTTTGTGAGATAAACTTTTTCCCATAGGGATGCATTGGCCAGCGCTGATTGGCCGAATTCCGTACTCTGGCCAATCAGTGCTGGCCAATGCATTCTATTAGCTTGATGAAGCAGAGTGTGCACAAGGGTTCAAGCGCACCCTCGGCTCTGATGTAGCAGAGCCGAGGCTGCACAAGGGTTCAAGCGCACCCTCGGCTCTGATGTAGGAGAGCCGAGGGTGCACTTGAACCCTTGTGCACCCTCAGCTCTGCTACATCAGAGCCGAGGGTGCGCTTGAACCCTTGTGCACACTCTGCTTCATCAAGCTAATAGAATGCATTGGCCAGCGCTGATTGGCCAATGTATTCTATTAGCCTGATGAAGTAGAGCTGAATGTGTGTGCTAAGCACACACATTCAGCTCTACTTCATCGGGCTAATAGAATGCATTGGCCAGCGCTGATTGGCCAGAGTACGGAACTCGACCAATCAGCGCTGGCTCTGCTGGAGGAGGCGGAGTCTAAGATCGCTCCACACCAGTCTCCATTCAGGTCCGACCTTAGACTCCGCCTCCTCCGGCAGAGCCAGCGCTGATTGGCCGAAGGCTGGCCAATGCATTCCTATGCGAATGCAGAGACTTAGCAGTGCTGAGTCAGTTTTGCTCAACTACACATCTGATGCACACTCGGCACTGCTACATCAGATGTAGCAATCTGATGTAGCAGAGCCGAGGGTGCACTAGAACCCCTGTGCAAACTCAGTTCACGCTAATAGAATGCATTGGCCAGCGCTGATTGGCCAATGCATTCTATTAGCCCGATGAAGTAGAGCTGAATGTGTGTGCTAAGCACACACATTCAGCACTGCTTCATCACGCCAATACAATGCATTAGCCAGTGCTGATTGGCCAGAGTACGGAATTCGGCCAATCAGCGCTGGCTCTGCTGGAGGAGGCGGAGTCTAAGATCGCTCCACACCAGTCTCCATTCAGGTCCGACCTTAGACTCCGCCTCCTCCAGCAGAGCCAGCGCTGATTGGCCGAATTCCGTACTCTGGCCAATCAGCACTGGCTAATGCATTGTATTGGCTTGATGAAGCAGTGCTGAATGTGTGTGCTTAGCACACACATTCAGCTCTACTTCATCGGGCTAATAGAATGCATTGGCCAATCAGCGCTGGCCAATGCATTCTATTAGCGTGAACTGAGTTTGCACAGGGGTTCTAGTGCACCCTCGGCTCTGCTACATCAGATTGCTACATCTGATGTAGCAGTGCCGAGTGTGCATCAGATGTGTAGTTGAGCAAAACTGACTCAGCACTGCTAAGTCTGCATTCGCATAGGAATGCATTGGCCAGCCTTCGGCCAATCAGCGCTGGCTCTGCCGGAGGAGGCGGAGTCTAAGGTCGGACCTGAATGGAGACTGGTGTGGAGCGATCTTAGACTCCGCCTCCTCCAGCAGAGCCAGCGCTGATTGGCCGAATTCCGTACTCTGGCCAATCAGCACTGGCTAATGCATTGTATTGGCTTGATGAAGCAGTGCTGAATGTGTGTGCTTAGCACACACATTCAGCTCTACTTCATCGGGCTAATAGAATGCATTGGCCAATCAGCGCTGGCCAATGCATTCTATTAGCGTGAACTGAGTTTGCACAGGGGTTCTAGTGCACCCTCGGCTCTGCTACATCAGATTGCTACATCTGATGTAGCAGTGCCGAGTGTGCATCAGATGTGTAGTTGAGCAAAACTGACTCAGCACTGCTAAGTCTGCATTCGCATAGGAATGCATTGGCCAGCCTTCGGCCAATCAGCGCTGGCTCTGCCGGAGGAGGCGGAGTCTAAGGTCGGACCTGAATGGAGACTGGTGTGGAGCGATCTTAGACTCCGCCTCCTCCAGCAGAGCCAGCGCTGATTGGCCGAATTCCGTACTCTGGCCAATCAGCACTGGCTAATGCATTGTATTGGCTTGATGAAGCAGTGCTGAATGTGTGTGCTTAGCACACACATTCAGCTCTACTTCATCGGGCTAATAGAATGCATTGGCCAGCGCTGATTGGCCGAATTCCGTACTCTGGCCAATCAGCACTGGCTAATGCATTGTATTGGCTTGATGAAGCAGTGCTGAATGTGTGTGCTTAGCACACACATTCAGCTCTACTTCATCGGGCTAATAGAATGCATTGGCCAATCAGCGCTGGCCAATGCATTCTATTAGCGTGAACTGAGTTTGCACAGGGGTTCTAGTGCACCCTCGGCTCTGCTACATCAGATTGCTACATCTGATGTAGCAGTGCCGAGTGTGCATCAGATGTGTAGTTGAGCAAAACTGACTCAGCACTGCTAAGTCTGCATTCGCATAGGAATGCATTGGCCAGCCTTCGGCCAATCAGCGCTGGCTCTGCCGGAGGAGGCGGAGTCTAAGGTCGGACCTGAATGGAGACTGGTGTGGAGCTATCTTAGACTCCGCCTCCTCCAGCAGAGCCAGCGCTGATTGGTCGAGTTCCGTACTCTGGCCAATCAGCACTGGCCAATGCATTTCTATGGGGAAAAGTTAGCTTGCGAAAATCGCAAACTGACAGGGATTTCCATGAAATAAAGTGACTTTTATGCCCCCAGACATGCTTCCCCTGCTGTCCCAGTGTCATTCCAGGGTGTTGGTATCATTTCCTGGGGTGTCATAGTGGACTTGGTGACCCTCCAGACACGAATTTGGGTTTCCCCCTTAACGAGTTTATGTTCCCCATAGACTATAATGGGGTTCGAAACCCATTCGAACACTCGAACAGTGAGCGGCTGTTCGAATCGAATTTCGAACCTCGAACATTTTAGTGTTCGCTCATCTCTAGTGCCAACCTAACAGCATAACTGCACAACCTGTAATGGGAAATAGCTTGGAATCAGTGTGTTTCATTTACATTTTACATGAATACATTCATAGCAATGCTCAGAATAGTGTGGCATCACCCTTGTCCACCTAAGTGAGAGACCCTTTCACTCTATTAGATTCCTCCTTTACTACTTTGGAGATTCCAAAAAAGTATTTGAAAGTAAGTTTTGTAAGCTAGCAACAGCCAAGCAACAGCCATCCGCCAAACCAAAACCACCAACAGATGATGACCAAGGACCAAATAAAGGCGACCATAGAGGCAAACAAAGATCAGTACATCGAAGAAAGGAGAAACTAAATAAATAACTCAAAGAAACTCAACGTATACCAATCTCTGCAAAGGGACTACACCATGGCCACCTACCTGGAGAAAATACCCCACCCCAAACACAGACAGACCCTGAGCCGATACAGATTGAGCGCCCACAATCTAGAGATAGAAATGAGGTGGCCAAGGGGCCCTAGAAGATGAGGCACATTTCCTGCTACACTGCACCAAATACTCAGCTGTGAGGGCCATCTACTACCAAAGACTCTCTGCCCACATCCCAGACTTCACATCTGCAGACGAGAAGAGGAAACTCTACATCCTACTGGGAGAGGAGGAGTCCACTGTGGAGATTGCTGCCCAATACGTGTCCAGCTGCCACCAAACAAGAGGAAGATGAGACCCAAAAAGACTATTAAACCCCACCACCCACCCACTCTACGCCCACCCATACCCACACGTCCCAAACAAGAACGACGAGACCCCAAGGACACACGTACCCCCAAACCACACACCCTATGCCCACTCCCACCCCCTTCTCCCACCCCCAACCATTCTTTGCTTTGGCAATACCAAATGTTTTTTCTTCGGTTATGCTAATAAAGCCCCTTTGTATCTTGTTCTTGTATCTTGACATCCCTCCGAAGTGGGTCATAGGTACAACTGCCAAAAAGTCAAATAAAATAGAGGTAAAAGAAAGAATAGAAAAATGTAAATTATGTTAATAAACAGGAAACAAACCCTGAGAAAGTAGATTTCAATAGAATAGGAAGGTGGTGTACGATGGCACAATGTAATCAGAATATAGGCAAAGCTGTAGATAATGTTATTACAGGAACTTCGGTCTTGCCCTATATCTCCAGGCTGTGCACATACAGAGACAGCTGAACTGGTCTGACAAGATAACACACAGCAGTTATGTCCCCCTGCAGCTCCAATGAAAATACCCACCAGGGCACTTTCCCTTCAGCTGCTGTGTGTTCTTGGCACATATCGGTTTTGCTTGCATAAACTTTGAGAATTTTTTTTTTTTTAATCGAGGGGGGAGGAGAGCATAGTTTTTAAAACAGTCTGGACGGACTCATGATCAGACCAGATTTTAGGGGCAGGCTTTAGAAGATGTCCGAGATGCCATTGGCCCGGGCCCTTAGTAACAGTATAAAAAAAGCCAATGGCAAAGCTTGTATAACTGGGCCAAATTCCAGTTGAAGTATGCCAAGTGTTGCAAAGCTGTGCCAAAGCACAAAACAGAGGGCACTTTTCAAAACTTGGAAGTTACATTTTTTCTCTTTCTGTGATCTTGTCTTCCACTTGTTAATCTGTTTCCCAATAAAAATACAGAAAAGAAATAGAATAATTCTGTTGCCTGCTACATATCGGCCCTGAAAGGGTTAGTGATGAGTGCACACGCCTTAACCCTCACCGCACCGTCATGTCTGGCACTAAACCTTTAATCCCAGCAGAGAGATGGAAAAACAGTTCATATTTGCTCATTGTAAGACAAACAGGAAGCAAAGTTTTACCAACAAAGCCTTGGCTGCGGAGCTGCTGGAGAACCATTGGGATGTGATAGGGTTAATGTTTGCACAGCCAGCAGAGTCCTCCAAACTACTAGACACTTTGCAGAGACTTGGTGCCTGTGTACACTGTTGGATTGTGTAAGTCTGAATGCAGAAGCTCCATATGTTATGTCAGGTTACTAATTTGGTTGCTTCAGATTGTATAATAGGCTGTGGCAATCTGCGGGAGGGGAAATACATGTAGTATATGTAACCACTGCAGTCACTTTACATTCTCTGGATTTATACGTTTGTCACAGATAGTTTGAAACCTTTGTTGGTTATATTATGTGGCGAATGAGCAAAACTATTATTGGGAATTTGTGAACGTGAGTTTAGGCTAGTCATGGACAGATTTAATGTGTATGGTGGTTGTGGGGGGGGGGGGGAGACATAAGACATCAGAATAGGTGTTTGGCATTGGCTGTCTCTCCTCTCTCCGTTTACAACACAAGCTTGTTTGGCTGAGCATGCATGTGTATAAAGGGGTCAAGAGGGATAATGTGTTCATCTGACAGCTATATAAAGTCTATGGCCATTCTAATACTTGGGGCAGTGTAGTAATGTTAGACATGAAGATCAGTCAGTGTAAGTCCATATCAGAGCTAGGGTCTCCTTTGCCGCAGAAAACACCAGAAATTGATGAAGAGAAAAGTCGGGCACAGAGGACTTTTTCCTCCACTACTTTCAATATGAAAATAGCAAAGATCCGGCAAACACCTGGCAGACCCCATTACAGTCAATGGAGCCCGCAGATGTCTGCGGATAACCACTATTGTTGTGGTCCGGTTTGTGTCCCCTGGCAGACCTGAACAACAGAGAGTCCAGCCCAGATGTGAACCTAACCTCATTTGTATACACTGGAGGTAAAGGTCCTGCGCATTGGACGCCAGATACTCTTCGATTTCAGATTTTTTCCATTGGGTTGCTCATCAGTTGTTGATAACTCCTCTGCCTGTGAACTATGGTATTAAATATAGTTTAAAATTTTTTTAAGATTATACGTTCCACAGTAGCTCCCCCAAAGTATTACACGCTTCAAAGCAGGCCCCCCCACAATCTTATATGCTCCACAGTGCGCTCCCTCCCACAGTATTATCTGCTCCTCAGTACACCCCGCCACACTGTATTATATGCTCCTTAGTACTCCCTCCTACACACAGTATTATATACTCCTCAGTAGGCCCCCTCCACACAGTATTGTATGCCCGCCTACAGTATTATATGCTCCTCAGTACGCCCCAAACCCCCCATACACAGTATTATATGCTCCTGAGTACCCTCCCACACACACACACACACTGTATCATCATACCTCCCAAGTTTTGAACAACAGAAAGAGGGACAAAATGTATGGTGCGCATTAGCTCCCACTAATTTTATGTTGACTCCGCCCATTCTCATTAATTTTTCATGTCCCCCAACACAGTATAATCCTCCTACTATCACCCGTACATTATATGTCTCCATATTGTAATGTTCCCTTCCAACTGCCCCTCAGTAGTAAGTCCCTCTCCTGGTGCCCCAGTTTAAACTGGAGCAGCTGGAGGGGGACATTAGCAGTGGGGGTAGTTGGAAGGAGACAATAAATTAATGCCAGATGACGTGGGACATTAAACAGGGGGCAACTAGAGGGGGACGTTAAACTCGGGCAACTAGAAGCAGACATTAAACCTTAGGTGTAGCTGGAGGGGGGCATTACACTGGGGGCAACTAGAGACAGACAGGTCCCCCTACAGCTACTCCCAGGGTTTAATGCTCCCCTCCAGTTGACCCCAGTTTAATGTCCCCCAGTTAAAGTGCCCCCCTTCATCTGCTCCATTTCATGTCCCCTCCATCTTTGCCCCTGGATTCATCTTCCCCCCTCCTTTTCTCCCTCAGTTTCATATCCCCTTTCATCTGCCCCCAGTTTCATGTCCCCCCTCTATCTCTGCCGCCAGTATAATGATAAACACACACAGACAAACACACACACAGACAGACAGACACAGACAGACAGACACACAGACAGACACACACACAGACAGATAGACAGACACACACACACACTCTCTCTCTCCACCCTGCATCCCCTCTCCCTTCTCAGTACCTTACACGCATCTCTTCATCTCTTCACTGCATGGGACACTGACACGCCCACCTAGTCACGTCACCATGTGATGTCACACAAAGCTCCTTGTACCATAGTGAAGCGTTCCTCCGATCACCAGGGCCTTTTATCTGTTATAAAAGCAGGCGGTGGGAAAGATTGTTCAGTAAAACATTAGCGAGACATGCAGGGAGCTGTGCGGGACCGCGGGACAGGGGTATGAAAGCGTGACCATCCCGCCAAATGTGGGACGGTTGGGAGGTATGTATTATCTGCTCCTCAGTATGCCCCCCCACATACACGGTATTTTATACTCCTCTGTACACCCCCCACTGTATTATATGCTCCTCGGTGTGGCGCACACACACACATACACACAATCACACACTCACTCTATTGTATTTACTAGAGATGAGCGAACACCGTTCGATTGAATAGGTTTTCGATTGAATATCAGGCCGTTCGAGGTATTCGTTTGCCATCAAATACCACATATGCAGTAAAAATTTGTATCCCCTCCCACCTTCCCTGGCGCTTTTTTTTTACACCAATAACTGTGCAGGGGAGGTGGGACAGGAACTACGACAATGGACGCATTGAAAATTTTTTAAAAAACCCATTGGCTGCTGAAAACATGTGACCTCCCATTTATAACAATAGCCAGCGCACTCTTCGTGTCATTTGCGGTGAGAAATAGGGAGAGAGAGATCTGCTGATAGCTTCTAGTAGTTAGGGAAAAACTGAAGAACAACAACAGCTCTTTTCAGAGCAATACACTGCAGGGAGAGGAGTCGAGATTTCAACGGGGTGTCTCCCCAAATCAGGGATACGTAGAAATTCATTCCAGCCAGATATGCTAAACCCAGCTTTGCAGGCAGTGTCCCCCCCAAACACCTAACAGGGATACAGAGCAATTCAGTGCAGCCAGATACGCTCAACCCAGCTTTGCAGGCAGTGTCCCCCAAAACACGTAACATGGATACAGAGCAAATCAGTGCATCCAGATATGCTCAACCCAGCTTTGCAGGCAGTGTCCCCCCATACACCTAACAGGGATACAGAGCAATTCAGTCCAGCCAGATACGCTCAACCCAGCTTTGCAGGCAGTGTCCCCCCCAAACACCTAACAGGGATACAGCGCAATTCAGTCCAGCCAGATACGCTCAACCCAGCTTTGCAGGCAGTGTCCCCCAAAATACGTAACATGGATACAGAGCAAATCAGTGCAGCCAGATATGCTCAACCCAGCTTTGCAGGCAGTGTCCCCCCCCCCCCCCCAAAGCACCTAACAGGGATACAGAGCAATTCAGTGCGGCCAGATACGCTCAATCCAGCTTTGCAGGCAGTGTCCCCCTAAACACTTAACAGGGATACAGAGCAATTCAGTGCAGCCAGATATGTTCAACCCAGCTTTGCAGGCAGTGTCCCCCCCAAACACCTAACAGGGATACAGAGCAATTCACTTCAGCCAGATACGCTCAACCCAGCATTGCAGGCAGTGTCCCCCCAAACACTTAACAGGGATACAGAGCAATTCAGTGCAGCCAGATACGCTCAGCCAAGCTGTGCAGGCAGTGTCCCCCCAAACACCTAACAGGGATACAGAGCAATTCAGTCCAGCCAGATACGCTCAACCCAGCTTTGCAGGCAGTGTCCCCCCCAAACACCTAACAGGGATACAGAGCAATTCAGTGCAGCCAGATACGCTCAACCCAGCTTTGCAGGCAGTGTGCTCCCCCCCCCCCCCCAAACACCTAACAGAGATTCAGAGCAATTCAGTCCAGATATAGGCTGAACCCAGCTTTTCAGGCAGTGTGTAACCCCAAAACAGGGATATGGAGAAATTCAGTCCAGCCAGATATACGTAACCCAGCTTTGGAGGCAGTGTCCCCCCAAAACACCTAACAGGGATACAGAGCAATTCAGTGCTGCCAGATACGCTCAACCCAGCTTTGGAGGCAGTGTCCCCCCAAACACCTAACAGGGATACAGTGCCAGCAATTCAGTCCAGCCAGATACGCTCAACCCAGCTTTGGAGGCAGTGTCCCCCCAAACACCTAACAGGGATACAGAGCAATTCAGTCCAGCCAGATACGCTCAACCCAGCTTTACAGGCAGTGTCTCCTTCAAACACCTAACAGGGATACAGAGCAATTCAGTGCTGTTTAGGCAGTGTGTAACCCCAAAACAGGGATACAGAGCAATTACGTCCGGCTATGTACGTTCAATCCAGATATCCAGGGTGTGTACCCCCAAAACCTAGGTGGGAGACACCGAAATTCAGTCACGCTATGTACGCTCAATCCAGTTTTTCACGGTGTGTACCCCCAAAACCTAGGTGGGAGACACAGAAATTTAGTCAGGCTATGTACACTCAATCCAGTTTTTCACAGTGTGTACCCCAAAACCTAGGTGGAAGACACAGAAATTCAGTCAGGCTATGTACACTCAATCCAGTTTTTCACAGTGTGTACCCCCAAAACCTAGGTGGGAGACACAGAAATTCAGTCAGGCTATGTACACTCAATCCAGTTTTTCAGTGTGTAACCCCAAAACCTAGGTGGGAGACACAGAAATTCAGTCAGGCTATGTACGCTGAATCCAATTTTTAAGGGTCTACCCACAAAGCTAAGTGAGAGACACAGCTGTTCATTCAGTCAGGCCATGTATGGTCAAGCCTGTTTTTAATGTTGTACCCCCCCCTGAAGCTAAGTGGGAGACAGCCATTCATTCAGTCAGTCCATATCCGCGACATCCAGCTTTCCTCCACTGAACCCCCCAATGCTAAGTGGGAGGCAGCCGTTCATTCAGTCAGGCCAAGTAGGCTCAAAACTGTTTTTAATGCTGTACCCCCCAAAGATGAGTGGGATACACAGCAATTAAGTCAGTCTTTATACGCAACATCTAGCTTTCCACATGCTGTACCCCCCCAATGCTAAGTGGGAGACAGTCGTTTTTCAGTCAGTCCATATCCGCGACATCCAGCTTTCCTCCACTGAACCCCCCAATGCTAAGTGGGAGATAGCCATTCATTCAGTCAGGTCAAGTAGGCTCAAACCTGTTTTTAATGCTGTACCCCCCGAAGCTAAGTGGAATACATAGCAATTCAATCAGGCTACATCAGGTCAATCCAATTTTTAAGACTATAACCCCCAAAGCTAAGTGGGAGACACAGCCGTTCATTCAGTCAGGCAATGTATGGTCAAACCTGTTTTTAATGCTGTACCCACCGAAGCTAAGTGGGAGACAAAGCAATTCAATCAGGCTATATCAGTTCAATCCAATTTTTAAGGGTTTACCCCCCAAAAGCTAAGTGTGATACACAGCAATTCAGTCACGCTATATAAGCTCAACCAAATTTTTGGACAATCCAGATCTGCTAACAAGTTCCGGCCATTATCACATACTCAAACATGCCTGGGCCCAGGTGCAGCGGTGAAAACCATATTGCCATATCATCCAGGATGGCATCCCTCACCTCGGAGGCACTGTGCTGTCTGTCCCCCAAGCTGATGAGCTTCAGCACGGCCTGCTGACATCTCCCCATGCCAGTGTTGCAGCGTTTCCAGCTCGTAGATGGGGTCAGTTTAACGGCAGAGGAGGAGGTGGAGGGTGGTGTTTCAGCACACCTGACAGGAATATTGGGTGGGGAGACAAGGCAGGGCGCCACAGTTTGCGACCCGGTCCCTGCCTCAACTACATTCAGCCAGTGTGCCGCGATTGGGATGTAGCGTCCCTGGCCTCATGCACTTGTCCATGCGTCGGTGGTCAAATGGAACTTTGTGCAAAGCACAGAACTTAGGGCCAGCCTGATGTTACGGGACACGTGCTGGTGCAAGGCTCAACTCACCCCAAGGGCCAAAAACACTGCTGGTGAATTTTGTTCAGTTCCAAAGGACTCTGTGTTTAGATTTGGCTCAGTCGCAGCTCCAGAACATGCCTTTGAAGGCAAGGTTTCCTTTAGTGGCTCCATCTCAGCAGGATGATGATGGTGAAGCTTAAATCTGGTGTCGGAAGGGAAAGTGGTTTCTGATCTACATATAAAGTACTGGAGCATGTTGTTTGGACTATATTAGTCCCATATTAGAGGACCATTACCGGTAGTACTGGTTGCAGCCAATTCTCCACCTTTGCGGTCCTCTAAATAAAAGTTACCCCCAGGACTTGATGCCAAAATGTTATCAATTTCCCAATGAAAATCAAGGTCAATGTCTGGGTCCTCAGTCCAATCCACTGCATCAATCCAACACAATGAGAGTGATGGTTGTGGAACCACCGTTTTAGGGGCAAAGAATTTTAAAGAGGCTAACACTCTGCTGATGCAAGGCTCAACTCACCCAAAGAGCAAAAATCTTTGCTGGTGCAAGGCTGAACTAAGTTAAAGGGCCTAAAACTCTGCTGGAAAGAGGCTGAAGTCACCTAAAGGGCCTCAATCTCTGCTGGTAGCTCAGCTTAAGGGCCTCTAACTTAATTTGGAAGAGCTCACGTTAAAGGCCAGTAAAGTGAATTTTTGACAACGTGATTTAAAGGGGTACTTGTTAATGTTTCTTTAGCATCAAATTTGGGTTTCTGTCCATCCAATTGGGGAGTAAAGAAGGTTTCCAAGTATTTTCCCACTTTGATAGAGTTTTTTTGAGTGTGTAAAGTGTGTAGTTGATCGGCTGTGATGGTGGGGTAAAACTGTGACTTGGGCTTGTTAGCTGCCCCCAGGCATGCTTCCCCTGCTGTCCCAGTTGCATTCCAGAGGTGTTGGCATCATTTCCTGGGGTGTCATAGTGGACTTGGTGATCCTCCTGAGTTGAATGGTGGGTTCCCCTGAAACAAAGCATTTTTCCGCATGGACTATAATGGGGTTTGATATTCGATTGAATAGTCGAATATTGAGTGGCTATTCGAAACGAATAATGAATATTGAATATTTTACTGTTCGTTCATCTCTAATATTTACCTATGAAGAGTCACCGGGCGTCCTCCTCCTTCAGGCTGCAGGCGCTGATGACTTACATCATCGTGCCTGCGTCGGGGAAAAGGTCACATTCTGCAGTCAGTGAAGGCCACAGTCGTGTGGCCTACACTGACTGCTTTCAGCTGTATGTGCATTTGCACATGCAACTGAAAGCGGTGATCACTCTCTAATGGGGAATCATGTACCGGATTCCCCATTAGTGAGTGATGCAGGCCTAACGCAGAGATCGGGCGCTGGTGTGAACCCGCCATAATATGGACAATGCAGTCGGGGCACCACGTAGCATAAAGCCGTGATAGAAAAGCTGCGGCAAAAACCGTGGCATTTTATAGTACCTGCAAGGTGGATGAGATTCTGGTTAATCACATCCACGCATTGCTTCCAAACCTCCTTATGATACTTTTGAAGAACCAACCTTCCTCACATTATAGCTCCTTTTCCTAGAAGAAGAATTCCGTTTTAACCTATTGATACTCACCTTCATAGAATAGTGCCTTTATCTTTTCGCTCATACATTTACAGGCATCTTCACAGAAACCCCCCCAAGCGAGTAAGGACTCAGGAGCCTCAAGTCAACGGCTAATGTAAAAACACCAAAGGACAGGTCTGATCTCCGTGAAGGAGAGAAAAGACAAAGAACATCTTCCTGCTTGCTGGATGCTTTCAATTGATCTATAACCAATTACTTATTAAAATGTAATTGAACTGCAACAGATTGTAACGTATGCTAACTAATATGTAACAGTTCACAGCTATTTCATTAAGCATATTTAATTGGATTTCCAGAAGATAACTAACACGATTAAATAGCAATAGGCTTTAATAGAGTGGTAAAGATTATGATGCTATTTAATTGAGTCAGGAGAACTTCCTATGTGCCAATTTGATGCTTATTGAATCACTCTATTAATTATATTCTTTTCATTTTCTAATACCTGTATTGAATTAACTGTTGTATTCTACAATGCCTGTTATGTGATGGAGTACACCTTTACCTATGGGGGCTTTCAGACTGCTGAAAAGCTACAGGTTGCTGAACAGCAGATTCTTTTTGTAACGGCTCTGATTGCAAATGGGGGCAAAAAAATATATAAATCACCAAGTGTAGTTGATGCCCATCCACCAGAGAGAGCACTAAGAAATTACATCTTGGCGTTTTACCACCTCTTTGACTACTAAGATAAGATAAGATAGTCCTTAAATAGTCCCACCATGGGGAAATTCAGTGTGTATAAATAATACAATAATAATGAGAGAATACAATATACAAAAAGCTCAGATAGAAAGATACAAAGATAAATGAGAGAAGATAGTAGGAGACTTATCAAAAACTTCACAATCTTTCAATTCTTTGTGCGGAGTGATCTTCACTTACCTCTGTGTTGGTTATACAGCCTGACCGCAGTTGGGAGGAAGTTACCTCCGATAGCGCTCATTCTCACACTTGGGGTGAAGCAGTCGGTCATTGACAGTACTGCCCAGTGCTGTCAAGGTCTCATACATGGGATGGGAGTTGTTCTCCAGCATGGAGCTCACCACGGACAGTATCCTTCTGTCACCCACCACCTGTACTCATCTAAGGGCCTGTGAATTCAGAGACTGTGATGAGAAAATTCTGTACCCTGTGACACATGATTGAATGGCAAGTGTGATATGCAGCTGCAGACTTCTTTATAGTACTGTATAGTACTGTATGTAGAATATAACATGCATATTGCATGTGGAAGGCAACTGTTTCCTTGTGTGAAGGCCACATTGCACTACAGAGCCAGTGATATATTGTATTTACCAGTGCTATATTTGTCAGGAATTTCAACTCTGCTCTACGCTCCTCCTTAACAGAATATGCACTCCCTTCTCTCAGATGTCACTTCTTGTGTGAACTGAAGCTGGACACACAGATTAAATAATTGTCAACCAAACCAGTCAGTTTTGGCTTCACTGCTCAACCATACATAAGTTTGGGAGTCTCCCAAAAGCAGATATTGGAAGAAAAAAAATCAGACAGTTGGATTTCAACATGTGCCATCCGTGTGCTTGTGTAGGGGTGTCTGACAACAGCTTTCCCATAAGTCATTGACATCTATCAGTCTGGAAAAGGTTACAAAGCCATTTCTAAGTCTTTGGGGGTCCAACAAACCAGATCTATTATCCACAAATGGAAAAAAACATGGAACAGTGGCGAGCCTTCCCGGGAATGGCCAGTCTACTAAAATGACTTCAAGAACGCTTCAATAACTCATCCAGGAGATCAGTATAGAACTTTGCAGCACTTCAGGCCTCACTTGCCTCATGTAAGGTCAGTGTTCATGATTCAACAACACGAAAGAGACTGGGCAAAAATGGTGTCCATGGGAGAGTTCCAAGACAAGAACACAAAGGCTTGTCTCAAATTTAAAAAAAACCGTCTTGATAATCCCCTAGATTTTTGTGAAAATATATTGTGGACCAACAACACACAAGTGGAATTGGCGTAAAACATCTGGCGTAAAACTAACATGGCATTTTAAAAAAAGAACATCATACCAACAGTCAAACATGGTGGTGGTAGTGTGATGGTCTGGGGCTAATTGGTGCTTCAAGACCTGGAGGAATTGTTGTAATTGGTAGAATAATGCACCCTGTGCTCTACTAGAATATCCTGAAGGAGAATGTCCAGCCATAAATTAAGCTCAAGTGTACTTGGGTTCTGCAGCAGAACAATGATCCAAAGCACAACCGCAAGTCCAGCTCAGAATGGCTGAAAAAACAAAATGAAGGTTTTGGAGAGGCCTAGTTAAAGTCCAGACTGAAATCAGATTGAGATACTGAGGCGTGACTTTAAACAGCTCGCTCATGCGCATAAAACCTCCAGTGGGGCTGAATTAAAACAATTCTGCAAAGAAGATTGGGCCAAAATTCCTCCATGAAGATGTGAAAGACTCATTGCCAGTTATCGCAAATGCAAATTAGGTTTAGGGGACAATTACTTTTTCTCATACGGTCAGGTTGGTTTGTTTGATAGCTTTTTTCCCTTAAACACTTCAGTACTGGGCCTATTTGTGGTCCAGGACCAAACACATTTTAGGTTTTTTTTTGTATGTGCGGTTTTGAGGGCTGTAACATTTTTCTCATATGTCTCACTCAACTAATTTTTGCGTCTTCTTTCAGGGACACATAGGACTTTATTATTATTATTATTATTATTTTTATTTTCGAATGTGTTTTAATTTTTTTATATCCGTGAAAATATAAACAAAATAGGAAGGAAATTGTGTCTGGTTTTCACTTTTCTTTTTTTTTTTAAATTTAATAACACAAAGTGCTACTGAAAAACTTTATAGAATAGTTTTTCCTCTCTGTTACAGTAATTTTTATTTTATATGGAGTCGTCAGGGGTGGGGCTATAACCTTTAATAACGGCGTTTTATTGGCGTATCATTTTATTTAGTTTTGTAATTATTTTATTTACATTTTTTAAAAACTTTTTTATTAATAAAAAAAAAAATAAGATTGTGTCCACATAAGGTCATAAGAGACCTTTGGGGACATCCGATCACTTTTTTCTTTATTAGGGAGGCTGATTTCCCCTGCAACTGGGGCTGGTAGATTTAGCCCCAGTTACAGGAGGAATCCAGCCTCTGCACGCTGTTCTTTAGGCTTACAGAGCTGATCTGGGTCAGAGGGCGGCCACATCATGGCGGTGCGCATAGCTGTGAATGCAGCATTCACTGAGTGCTGCATACCCAGCGATCTAGAAGACAAGAAAGGTAATAAACCTTCCTTTCCTTCTCTCTATGGGCTTCGGCTGAAGTTACAGCCGGCTCCCAGTAACAGCAGCTGTGTTTTGATTGGACGTACCGATGCATCCTGTCAGAACAAGGCAACCACTTTCCAGATGTAAATATTCTTTTTTTTTTTCTTTTTTTTTTATGTGTAGATTGTGAGCCCCACATAGAGCTCTCAATGTACATTTTTCCCTATCAGTATGTCTTTTTTGGAATATGGGATGGAAATCCACGCAAACACGGGGAGAACATACAAACTCCTTGCAGATGTTTTTTCTTTTTGCCCTTGGCGGGATTTAAACACCAGGACTCCAGCGCTGCAAGGCTGCAGTGCTAACCACTGAGTCACAGTGTGGCCCCTCGGATGTAAATATTCTATGGGCGGTCCGGAAGTGGTTAATAAATTAAATCTTCATTGAAAAACTGTGTTTTTATTCAATTAGGTTATTTTTGTCTCATATTAAAATTTGTTTGATAATCTGAAAAATGTAAGTATGACAAATAAAACAAGAATAAAAGAAATCTGTAAGGGGGCAAATACCTTTTCACAGCATTGTAACAGCAGCACTGAGGTCCATCAGAGGATAACCTAATTGGAACTGATTCTGGAGCCCATTACTTGCCATTAGGGTCCATTTCTGGAAGGTGGTGTCTTAGAATAATTTCCTCTGCTGAGGCCTAGAAATTCTATCCCAAGTTCCGACATTGACTTCAATACTTGTTGGTAGATTTCAACAGATATGGCCAACAGTTTTTAATGTTTTTGTATTTATGCACTTGGCTACATCCAGCTCTATTCACAGCAAGTAGATATTTATTACAGTCATTGCTTTATATTACTTTATACTTTACAATATGGCTCTCTTAGCTAAATGAAATGTAGCTTATTATTATTATATTTTCATATCTTGACACAATATAAAGTATCTATATTACTGTTCATAGGCTGTTACAAAATTGGTATAATTCTGTATTGGGTGTGATTAATGCTATATCAGTAATTGAACATGGTTTAATTTACTTTGTTTGCTGTGTGTTGCAGCCACCCGCTGGGTCTCTTATTTAACTTCATTGAATATCTATTTGGATATATTTTGCTGGTTTTATCGATGTCTTCGGTGCCGAGGGCTGGAGATGTAAGAAGATTCAGCTTGCTGTCATTCTACACTAATAATTTCATAATGTGGCAATTAAAATCGACCTGTCACTTCAGTATTAGCGTCTTGTTGACTGTTCATAACAAACTACTATCTGTGTACACTGGCTGTTCTCACGGAAGTCTTGAAAATCTAGATTTGTGTGGAAGTAATATAGTTATACTTACGTGTCGGTGGCTAACACATCGCAGACATCTGTAAAAAACACCTCAAACACAAAGAAAATGACAATAGCAGTGTAACCATATGCCCTATATCCGTGTAACCTTCACTCTTTTAAGGTTGATACGTCTCCATTTTGGCTATGTTGTGCTACATAAAGCACTTAGACCAATTACATTTCTTATTATGTCTAATTGCCCTCTTTAATTAGACATAAGACCCTATTCCAATCAATATGATATATATGATTTATTAATAATCATAACAAACCCAATTACTACTTTAGATTTAGATTATTTTAGATAAATCTATCAAAATCACAACTACAACGGTCAATTTCTAGGTGTTAACATAACACTAAACCCACTCCATCACTATAATACAAAGTATTGAAATCTCCAAC
Organism: Leptodactylus fuscus; assembly: GCF_031893055.1. Lineage (NCBI taxonomy): Eukaryota > Metazoa > Chordata > Amphibia > Anura > Leptodactylidae > Leptodactylus > Leptodactylus fuscus. The sequence goes on along the minus strand of NC_134271.1, from coordinate 52,216,556 downwards.
AGAATAATTTGTTGTACCTCCGGGCCATACTCCTTAGGCTAAGTTCACATGAGGGCCGGTAGGGCGGATTTTGGCACCGAGAGTGATGCAGGGAGCCACATCACTCTCGGATCAAAACCCGCCTGCCAGGACTGTTGCGTCTTCCGACAGTCGCGGCTTCCCCCTCCGGGCTTAAATTAATGGGTCGACTCCGGAGGTTGCTGCCGCCAGGTGGATGCCACGGCTCAACAAGCCGCGGAAGCTGCCTGAAGAAAGGGCAACCCACTTCTGCCACTCACGGAAAAAAGTAGCCTGGCTGTCTGCATAGACCACCATTGTGAGGGGGTGGATTATGACGTGGATTACGCACCATAATCCGCCCCCTTGGTGCCCGTGTAAACGAGCCCTTACCATATTGTTTTGTTGTAACTCTTTGGTAAAATCTGTTGTCCCAATAGTTTTATATTATGCAAAACAATATCTAATACAACTTCCAAATTTATTTTTTCTTAAAATTTCACACAATTCTTTCTTTTTTACGGAAAAAAACAACCCTAAAATATTTTATAAATCATTGCCAATCCAGATGAGGTGGAATCAGGTTACCAGATTTTATGTCATGTTTTAAAGTGATTCAGAAAATTAATGGCTTAGGTCATGCCGAATAGATTGGAAATGGAGATAACTATACATGTTTCTTCAAAAATAAGACACGGTGTTTTATTATTTTGTGCTCCGAAAGATGGGTTGGGGCTCTTCTTCATGGGATGCCTTATTTTTTTCATGAACAACAATCCATTCACCAGACCGCCTTGCACCCAAAAAAAATTAGAGTTGGCAAGTGCCAATGATGCATGGGCTCTCACACACAGATCTTCATTACTCCTGTCAAAGGTGTGTCATGGTTAGGTCCTATGTCATTGCAGCAGAGTTCCACTGTAGCCAAATATAGTGGTTGGGTACCCTGGTGATTGGAAGCATCCACAACACTCAGGCTCAGCCAGTGAAACTACTCTATCTGTGTGTGAGAGCCTGGCACTACTGGTAGTTGTAGATAGCTATCTCACTAGTGCCATCTTAAAAAAACGAAACATTGTAATCTGTCATCATTATTAGTTAGCCATTAAAAAGGTATCAACTACTGAAGACTATCAAGTTTTTTGTTTTTTTATATTTCCTACCCACTGGCTAACACGGTACGAGAACAAACATTTTCCTAGAGCCATCTTGTACAGATAGCTCACTTGAAGTCAATGATCAATTCTTTTGGGGGGTTCTGCTTTCTTTTGGGGATGCAATTATTTTCTGGGTGTCTGTTTTCCTTGATCAAGTGTCTACTGTATCTGTCCTGATGTATTCTATTTACTTTGTACATGTATACCTGCCTGGACACTATTTTTAATGAACTGCAACTAATGTTTATTTTTGGAGTAGGGCTTATATTTCAAGCATACTCCAAAAATCATGAAAAAAAAAATCATGCTAGGGCTTCTAATCAGGGTAGGTCTTATTCTTGGGAACATATATATGTATATGTCATTTATTTCCATAAGTTTATTTTTATTTGTGAACACAATTAACCACTTCAGTACCGGGCCAATTTGTGGTCCAGGACCAGACACATTTTAGGTTTATTTTGTATGTGCGGTTTTGAGGGCTGTAACATTTTTCCCGTATGTCTCAGTCAACTAATTTTTGAGTCTTTTTTCGGGGACACATAGGGCTTTATTTTTATGTTATTTTTATTTTCGAATGTGTTTTAATTTTTTTTATATCCAGGAAAATATAAACAAAATAGGAGGGAAATTGTGTTTGGTTTTCAATTTATTATTTTTTTTAATTTAGTAACACAAAGTGTCACTGAAAAACTTTATCATATAGTTGTTCCTCTCCGTTATGACAATTTTTATTTTGTATGGTGTCGTCGGGGGTGGGGCTATAACCTTTAATAACAGCGTTTTATTAGCGTATTATTTATTTATTTTTTTATTATTATTTTATTTACATTTTTTTTAAACTTTTTTATTATATTTTTATTTTTATTTTTTTTTCCAGATTGTGTCTCCATAAGGTGATAAGAGACCTTGGGGACATCTGATCACTTATTTTTTTGTACTGGAGGCTGGTTTCTCCTATAACTGGGGCTGCTACATTTAACCCCAGATGCAGGAGATATCCAGCCTCCTACACACTGTATATACAGATTACTGAGCTGATCTGGGGTCCTGTAGGACTCAGCAGCTTTTGCAAGACTCTACTCCCGGCGGATCACGTGTCCGCCGGGTCAGAGGGCAGCTGAATTATGGCTGCATCCATAGCCATGTATACAGCGCTCATTGAGCGCTGTATACACAGCGATCGAGAAGGCAGGGGAGGTAATAAATCTGCCCTGTCTTCTCTCTGGGAGCTCCGGCTGAAGTTACAGTCGGCTCCTATTGAAATCAGCTGCACGATCTCTGTGCAGCAGCTGTGTTCTGACTGGACATACAGGTACATCCTGTCAGAACTAGGCAACCACTTCCCAGACGTATATAGTCTATGGGCGGTTCAGAAGTGGTTAAATTGAAAACTACTCAATACACAAAGAAATATGCTTACCAAGGTTACGCTCAAACTTGGCTCCAAAATTCTCTAGACCCTACGCCCTCTCTACTGTGACAAGATCAAAATGCCTTATTACACTATCATCCTATCTTGACACCCACCCTTCTGATAGGGCCAACATAGTAAATTTCCCTTCATCAACCTATGATCTGATGGCCTAATTTTATCTTTGGGATGATCCACACCAAAGGATTTATCACTAATGCAAATGCATTATTTAAAGAGAGTACTTAAAAAAATAATAGTAAGAAGTAGTAGCGCTTATATAGTATAATGTGTAACACCTAAAAGTGTTTTGGTGGAACTTGACCATGCTGGTTGGGGACCTGGAGCCTCCTATGTCATTCTTTGAATCCTGGTACATGTTACTGAATACTTGTGAAATACAGTCCTATGAAAAAGTTTGGGCACCCCTATTAATCTTAATCATTTTTAGTTCTAAATATTTTGGTGTTTGCAGCAGCCATTTCAGTTTGATATATCTAATAACTGATGGACACAGTAATATTTCAGGATTGAAATGAGGTTTATTGTACTAACAGAAAATGCGCAATATGCATTAAACCAAAATTTGACCGGTGCAAAAATATGGGCACCTCAACAAACAATTCAAGTTCAGTTAAGTTAGATGGTCGCCGAGCATGGACAGCCCGCTTCAAATCATCCCACAGATGTTCAATGATATTCAGGTCTGGGGACTGGGATGGCCATTCCAGAACATTGTCATTGTTCCTCTGCATGAATGCCTGAGTTGATTTGGAGCAGTGTTTTGGATCATTGTCTTGCTGAAATATCCATCCCCGGCGTAACTTCAACTTCGTCACTGATTCTTGAACATTATTCTCAAGAATCTGCTGATACTGAGTGAAATCCATGCGACCCTCAACTTTAACAAGATTCCCGGTGCCGGCATTGGCCACACAGCCCCAAAGCATGATGGAACCTCCACCAAATTTTACAGTGGGTAGCAAGTGTTTTTCTTGGAATGCTGTTTCTTTTTGGACGCCATGCATAACGCCTTTTTTTTATAACCAAACAACTCAATCTTTGTTTCCAAAATGAAGCTGGCTTGTCCAAATGTGCTTTTGCATACCTCAGGCAACTCTATTTGTGGCGTACGTGCAAAAACGGCTTCTTTCTCATCACTCTCCCATACAGCTTCTCCTTGTGCAAAGTGCGCTGTATTGTTACCGATGCACAGTGACACCATCTGCAGCAAGATGATGCTGCAGCTCTTTGGAGGTGGTCTGTGGATTGTCCTTGACTGTTCTCACCATTCTTCTTCTCTGCCTTTCTGATATTTTTCTTGGCCTGCCACTTCTGGGCTTAACAAGAACTGTCCCTGTGGTCTTCCATTTCCTTACTATGTTCCTCACAGTGGAAACTGACAGGTTAAATCTCTGAGACAACGTTTTGTATCCTTCCCCTGAACAACTATGTTGAACAATCTTTGTTTTCAGATCATTTGAGAGCGGGCTGTCCATGTTCGGCGACCATCAAACCTAACTGAACTTGAATTGTTTTGTAGAAAGAAATGGTCCAAAATACCTTCATCCAGGATCCAGGAACTGATTAAAAGCTACAGGAAGCGACTAGAGGCTGTTATCTTTGCAAAAGGAGGATGTACTAAATATTAATGTCACTTTTCTGTTGAGGTGCCCATATTTTTGCACCGGTCAAATTTTGGTTTAATGCATATTGCGCATTTTCTGTTAGTACAATAAACCTCATTTCAATCCTGAAATATTACTGTGTCCATCAGTTATTAGATATATCAAACTGAAATGGCTGTTGCAAACACCAAAATATTTAGAACTAAAAATGATTAAGATTAATAGGGGTGCCCAAACTTTTTCATAGGACTGTATGGAGAGACTACGTTCAACCACATATTTATTTTCAGCCACAGATTCAGCACTTTGGGGGCCCATTTAATGAGCAAAATTGCATCTATGGGTTCAGATATTATACCGAAGCTATAAGCTAATTTAAAGGGTTTGACTTTCTTTTAATAGCTGACATAGCTAATAAAAGCATCAGTTTTGAAGTTATACTCATAAAATCAAACAAAACCAAAATCTGATGAAAATATTAAATACCACTTTCCAAAAAATTCAAAATAATGAAAATCGAAGAATCTTAAAAAATTACAAAATTCCTCTGTACGCATGTGAAAGTTATGGAGGTTCTTCTGTACGTGGTGTTTGCTTTTTCTTAAGAGTAAGAGATTTGAATGGTGTGTCTGCAAAAGTCATTTCCCTTACAAACCAATTTGTTTTAAAACACATAATGGATCACATTTTAATATCCCGTACATGATTGTTCTTATAGGGAAAAGGACAGATTTAGTTTCACAGTGTGAAATCTATTCTTCCTCTTGGAAGAAATGTTCTTTGTCCTTGCAGAAAACTTAAGAGGTTAGAAAGACTTTTGCAGGCATTGCTTAGTGGTAAATCTCCAGTTTCCCTAGAATAAAATATAAAGTATGGTGCCAGGTAATTTTATGTCTAGCACCGTGCCTGATATAGACACAAAATTAGAGCCTCATGGGCCCTAAAGCCAAACTTTAACATGGGTCCCCTCTTATGGCAAAAACGCACTGCAGACTAAACTACACTTAAAGGGTACCTCCAATTATAAAACAAGTCTTCAGAAATGAACAGAGCAAGTGAATGAAATAAACTCTGTAAAATATCCTATTAAAGAAATATGGTTCCTTTTCCATTTATCAGTTATTTTTTACAGTAGGGTATGGAGAGGTGAAGGGGAGGAGGAGGTTGGGGGGAAAAAACAACACTTTTTTTTAGCATTCTAGAGTACTAATTAGAGATGAGCGAGTAGTATTCAATCGAGTAGGTATTCGATCGAATACTTTGGTATTTGAAATATTCGTACTCGATCGAATACTACTAGCTATTCGCAGTAAATATTCAATTCAGAACCAGTTTTGATTGGCCGAATGCTATACAGTGTATAGCACTCGGCAAATCAACGCTGGTTCTGCAGCAGGCTCATACTTGCTAGTCGGGAGAGATGGCAGCTTGCTGTTACGAGGAGCTTATTTTTTTCTCATAGGAATGAATTGACCAGCGTTGATTGGCCAGTGTACAGCATTCGGTCCATCAACGCTGGTTCTGCCGGAGGCTCGTCTGTGAGGAGGCGGAGTCTAAGATCTGCTCCTGCTACTCATGGACTTGGTGACTCTCCTTTAGTCGAATAGTGGTTTCCACTGAAATGAGCATTTTTTTCCCATAGACTATAATGGGATTCGATATTTGATCGAGTAGTCGAATATTGAGGCTCTACTCGAAACGAATCTCAAATCTCGAATATTTCACCGTTTGCTCATCTCTAGTATTAATCATAGGATACCATGGTATAGTTAAAGCGGTAGTCTTCATGTAATCTAGGTGTAACGTCTCTGCCTGTTCTGGTCTCTGCGCTGACTTCCGCTCTCACGCTGCGGCGAAGGAGGCTTGTCCAGTTTGATTCTTTGCTTAGTATTTTTCGTTGAGCAGTGTTCACACTGTGCAATCTCTTTAATTGATTTTCCACCACACCTGTCTGCCTTCACCTTCATTTTTCTCTGCTCCTCTAATAGTTAAGTTTAAGCTTGCCCTGTGATTGACAGGCTATCCGCCTATCAACTCCAGGGCGGGTTCTTCCTCCCTATTTAGTCTTGGCTCACATTCACATTGGTGCTTGCTATTGCCTTGTGCGTGCTGGCTTTTTCTGTTGCTGTTTATTCTTGTATTCTGACTCTTGATCTCTGGCTCTCCCTATAGACTACTCTTTTGGATATAGACTTTGACACTGCTTTGCTCGACTGTTACTGACCCCTGGCTAGCTGACCTCCCTTTGTTGTTGTTTGTCTTGTCCGCGTTTTGTGTGTCACATATTTAGGAAGGGTTTTGTCATCCAGTTGTCGCCTATTACCTATTATAGGACCGGCAAGCAGGAAGGGACAGTGGGGGGTTACAGACCAGGGCTCACTGTCTCTTGTGCCCCTTCCTCCAGGGTCTCCAGCAGCTACTGGGGAATTGCTCCTATTGCAATTCCCTTACACTAGGTTATTCCTACTGTTTTCTCATACATAGGAGGTGTCAAATGTTTGTAGTCAAAGCCAAAATTTGTTAAAAAAATGATCTTAAAATTTGTTTACTTGCAGCAGAAGATGTTTAAGAAAGGCACAAAAGGAGGCAGGTTTGTTGCTCAACAAGAGATTTGTGTCACCATGAAGTAACAACTTTACTAAAAACTGTCCCACCGTTGTACCTCACAAATAACTAGAGGGCGCAACAAGTGAGGCTTACCGCACAATGTGAGAACTGGCTTCATATCATGTCTTGTTAGGAAATGTTTGGGCTCACTCAAGAGTCCGTTTTATTAACTACAAAGGTAAACTGCATCCAATTGGTCACTAGTTGAATGATATACAAGTTTTTGATAAATAAGTTACTTCTTTCCAGCATTTCTCTAATGGTCTATGGTATTTGACTGTAGACCATTTCTAGTGTATAACAGGGGTTAACTATGTTCTGGAAAACCACCGCAAGTTTGCAATGTGTTCTCTCTAGAATTTTATGGGCTGCCGCTTTCATTTGTACACTTTAAAGTATTTTGGCTTGAAAATCTTTGTGATACGTGATATTAAACAGTGTCATTTGGCAACGACAGATGCTAAAAACCGATGTTGCATCAACAAGCAACGATGCATTTAGACAGAGATCCATATGGCAGTCGAAAGCATTGGCTAATACTGGCTGTTCTGTTGCCTTTAAGTCAGCTGTTTCATTTCACATACTGTTGATATCCTGAAACAGAATGTGAGAGAAACACAAAACACTGCAACATGGACTATTTCGCTTTTACTGCTCTGGAGGTTTTTCCTTTGCTTTTTTTTTTTTTTTTTTTTTTTTTTGTTCTTTTTGGATACAAGTCTAATAATAACATAACCCAAAAGTATGTCACAGCTTGTTAACTTATCTAAGCCAACTCCAAAATATTCCTTTATTGTCCATTATAAGACAATAAAACATGAATAAGAATGTAGTCTATCCAATTACAGTACTTGGTTTTTCACTCCACGAACATGTTGGCACTGGAAGGTCTAGAGGTGAAATATCTTGGTTTTGGTTTTGGTCTTTACTTTTTTTTTTAATTGGCCACTACCTATTAGATTATTTCAACAGGTAGAGGGAGATATTTTAGTCACCCATCCCAACTTCTGTTCAGGCCTCACTTTGGCTTTCATAGTGTTCCAAAAACACAGAGCCAATTCTAGCTTTTTTTCTATGTGAGACATAAATTGAAATGATGTCCCCGTGAAGTTAGAAAATTTGGCTTGAAAACCACTGCACATGCATGCCACTCAGCAGTGAAGCTGCCTGGCTAAAATACATCAACCAGCCCCCAGCATATGCCCAGTGATCGAAATCAGGGACAAAGACCCAGTTTCAGTACTCAGGCTCAAGAGGTTGTGAAGAAATTTCACAAACTCTGGAGAGGCCTGGGGCAGATGGAACATAAAAACCATACTCACCTGTCCCTGGGAATCCGGTGTCCGGCTCCACAGCTTGATTGCTCGCACATTAGCTTTCAGGTTCCGGATTACCTGAGGTCAATCAGTGGCCTCAGCCTCAAGTGAGGCTCCGGGCTTCACAGTAAATGAAGCATAGCCCCTTTAAGAGTGATGTGTGATTGTGCACTCAGTATAATGCCCCATTCACAGCACAGGGTATAATGTCCTATGGTGGCCTCCATACAGTATAATGACCCATAGCAGCCCTCCACATAGCATAATGTCGCATTTTGCCACGTCAACACAGTATAAAGTTTCACAGAAGCCCTTGAACACAGTGTAGTATCCCATAGTGTTGTGGTCCCTTTGGCTTTTTCTGATACAGTACAACTTCTAACCAGTTTCTGTGTAGAGAAATGACCACGGTGACCCTTTAGAACTTCACCAAATTCAGTCTTTGCAACAGCTCCAATTATCTGTGAAGTACATAGAAAAAAGTCAGAAGGTAAAGTGAATAAAGAGCACTATATCAGATGTACACAATAATACATATTAGGCACGTACAGCGGAACACAGTATTACAGGCATACAAATAATGGTGTGAATGATTCAGAGCATAACATCATCTGTGATAGATAGTTCACGTGAATGGTCAAGGACCTGGTTCATCGACATTCAAAATGAATTCATTGAGGGGAGTGTCTGTGTATGACCACAGGGTCATACTTTTTGAATTTAGGAAGGCATTGCTAATTTGCAGTGGCGTAACTAGGAATGGCGGGGCCCCGTGGTGAACTTTTGACATGGGGCCCCCCCTCCCCAAACCGATGCCGAAGACCTCGACTGACCCCCTCCTCCGCACTCTATTATGTCCCTTAGTAAGCCCTGCACACAGTATTATGTCCATTAGTGGCCCCTGCACACAGTATTATCCCCAATAGTGTCCCCTGCACACACAGTATTAACCCCTATAGTGTCCAATACACACAGTATTAACCCCTATAGTGTCCCCTGCACACACAGTATTAACCCCTATAGTGTCCAATGCACACAGTATTAACCCCTATAGTGTCCCCTGCACACACAGTATTAACCCCTATAGTGTCCAATGCACACAGTATTAACCCCTATAGTGTCCCCTGCACACACAGTATTAACCCCTATAGTGTCCAATGCACACAGTATTATCCCCTATAGTGTCCCCTGCACACACAGTATTAACCCCTATAGTGTCCAATGCACACAGTATTATTAACCCCTATAGTGTCCAATGCACACACAGTATTAACCCCTATAGTGTCCAATGCACACAGTATTATCCCCCATAGTGTCCCCTACACACAGTATTATCCCCAATAGTGTCCCCATATGTCCCACTGTGGACACCTATAAACATTTATTATACTCTGGGGTCTGAAAAGACCCCAGAGTATAATAATCGGAGACCCGGGGGATTAAAACCATTAAAAGAACAGAGACAGTTGCTTACCTGTTCCTGTCGGCCGCCGCTCTTGTCCAGCCTTAATGACGTCAGACATCACATGACCCGGGAAGCTGGCCTGGGTCATGTGACGTCAGAGACGTCAGGCACGAATGACGGAGGCCTGGCAGGATCGTGGAGAGGTAAGTAACACTGTTTTTTATGTTACCTTACCTCTCCGGTCCGCCGATCATTATACTCGGGGGTCTGCAAAGACCCCCGAGTATAATGATAGCCTCTGTGGGCCCCGCGGTGTCACTTGCCGATCCCGGCCCAGCCAGGATCGGCAAGTGAATAGGGCCCATAACGGACTTAAAAAAAAAAAAAAAACGCAGCGGTAGCGGCTGTCACCGGGCCCCCTAATGGCCCGGGCCCTGTGGCAGCTGCTACTGCTGCTACCACGGTAGTTACGCCCCTGCTAATTTGTGCACTATCCTCTCATATGGCTCAAGAAGTGCTCCGGGGTATCAGGGACTGGCACCTGCCATAGGTCTGATAAAAATGAAATTACTTCACTCCAAAAGGATCTCACTACAGGGTATCTCCACAATATATGGACTAAGTCTAGTCTCTGGGACTTGCATGTATATCACTCAATGTCTGTTATACCTTTTTGTACAAATGGGTGGGTGTTGGGTGTGGGGGATGATATATAACTCAATAAGTTTATTGTTTCTTGAAGGAGAGACATGTGAATGAGATTCTAAGGCATTGGAACAACCTTCTGCTGTAAGAGAGGGAATACGTTCTTTATCAGTGCAAAACTTTAGTCTGTGAGTCTCTACACTAGGACTGTTCTACACAGTTATATACTGCATATCACGTGAACATATTTCACAGAAGTCTGGAAAGTTATATAAGATATATTAGATGAGATGGTATACTGCCTTATGTATTCCAGCTATGGACTCAGAACACCAAGCTGTAAGCCACCATGCATCCATATGTTCACCATACATCAAGCCTCTAATGTGAAGCTTGTCTGCGTTCATTCTTACACAAAGGAAATTAATTCTAATAATGACAAACAAAGCCCCTGTGAAATACATTGGGTATGAGACACTCGGCAGACAAATCGTTCATTACAGCTGCGCCATCCGAAGTATGCGAAATCCATTCATTGAACGTTTATATTAAAATACATCATCATTCTGGTTAGACGTCCATATGAATTAAAGTGTTTTGTATCGCACTTAATCGAGAATATTTTCCTCAGCCAGGGCAAAGGTCAAGGGTTTTGGCTTTGAAATCCCTCTCTCTGCCAAATCGTATGTAGTCTCAGAATTTTGCATTCTCAGAAGTAACATGTTGGGTTTTACTTGTCTTTTCAAACCACCAAGTGTTTTCTAATCTGTAAGATCCATTATATTGTGATGAAATGGAAAATCAGACACTTTGTATATTATCATTGACCATGTTAATAAAACTGGTAACCTTATATGTAAGGGTGTTGTATTTGCTTTGGGGTTCATGACAAGAGGACACCTAGATGTTTGTCTCATCCTTATTGATATTAGGCAAGAAATTTAAAGAGGACCTTTCATGATTTGGACACAGGCAGTTCTATATACTGCTGGAAAGCCAACAGTGCGCTGAATTCAGTGCACTGTCTGCTTTCACGATCTGTGCCCCGGGTAAAGAGCTAGCGGTCCCGGTACCGTAGTGCTTTACAGTCAGAAGGGCGTTCCTGACAGTCTGTCAAGAACGTCCTTCTCCATAGCAGCGCCTAACGTGCTGTGCTGTGTGAGCGGGGAGGAACGCCCCCTCCCCTCCTGATAATACTCGACTATGGACATGCACTGTGAGGAGAGGGAGGGGGTGTTCCTCCCCACTCACACAGCACAGCACTATAGGCGCTGCTATGGAGAAGGACGTACCTGACTGACTGTCAGGAACGCCCTTCTGACTGTAAAGCGCTACAGTAGAGGGACCGATAGCGCTTTACCCGGGCACAGATCGGGAAAGCCGACAGTGGGTTGAATTCAGTATATAGAACTGCCTGTGCAGGCCCTATTTAGGATGTTCTTAAAAATGTCCCACTTAGGCCTAATGCACATGACTTTGTGCCCAGTCAGTTTTTCATGGCTAGCACACTGACCCATTCATTTCTATGGCTGTATACGCATGACCCTGTATCTTCACGGTTCAGTGTATGGGGCAATGTGCAAAACTCAGGACAGATCCCATTCTTGTCCGATTTACAGACCGTGCTCACTGACCCCAATGGGTGGAGCTTATATAAATTACCATAAAAAGAGTTGTATAAATTGATCTGTTCACTGGTGGTGTAGGGAATTTGTGATTTACTGTATTTCTATACACACTGGTTTTGAAGCTGTTCTATTGCCAGTAATTATAGATTTACAGAAGTTTCTCTCCATGTTCATTATTAGCCCTAAGTAAGGGCAATTTCTACATAGACTCATTAGCTTATTAAGGTCTTTATTTTACTGATATGTAAATGGCTCTGTCACTATGAAGAAGTCTCTAAGAAAGACTGTTTTCTGATGACAGGCATATCTCTAAGAAATTTAGTGCTGATAGATATCTGAATCTGGTCCACAGTCCTTGTGAATTGTAACATGTAACTCACTGGCATATTTACAACCACAAATCATAGATTCAATTTAGTTCCTAACTCTGCCAGTAAGACTGAAGTGCTCAGAATTGGAGATAGATCTGTACATACGCCTGTCACACTATGTATGGGGAAAGGATTAGTTTCAGGGTGTAACTACATATTTAAAAGCCTATAACAAAAACTGGGATGGACACCACAACATAATGGACAGCTACAAAAATATTTTAACGTTGCCATAAAGCACATAGAAAACATATACACTACAACACCTGAGCAAGATCCCTCAGCCTCTTACCTGTTAGTAGCTGCAATGGCTATGATTAGATATCACACTAGTACTTTATATGGGATGCTCAAGAAATCTTTTAAAGTGTGGTCGTGGCTATCTTCACTGGGCTAGATCAGGTGACATAGAAGTCTATGGATGAAAGGGGGAGAGGTGAGAGGACACAGCAGGTTTTAGCAGTACTTGGCAGTATAGATGTGAATACAGGTCTGGTGAGAGATATTGTAAATCTTGATACTTTATTAGGAACTGAGGTATAGGTATCAGACAGAGATTCAGGTTTTAGGTGCAGGTCTATTCCCAAGGGTCTCAAACCCAAAAAATTACTACCGGTACAGATTCCAAATCAGAGTTCCATATACTTGTCAGAAAGAGCTCAAGCTCACTTGGATCCAGAGCTTGAAGTTACAGCAACAATGCTTGAGGATACTGTAGTGGGGCTTTGTTAAAAAAAAAAAAAAATGTCAACATACAACAAAAATATAATAAAGTTATTCAAAGCAGCAAGAAACTTAACTAAGATTCTGTGTCCCAACTATCTTGGAGAGTAAAGCAGTAGTGAGAGTTGAGATCCACGGCACTAAAGTGACAAGGAGAGATATGGCATAGCTAACCACAGTTGGAACATGACATTAGCACTGTGGATGTTGGCTACTCATAACCTATACTTACCATTACTGTCATCTATCTTCCACCCCCACCCCCACACCTTATTCTCTTTCTTGAGAATATGAAACAACACACAAGGGGGTTGAATTTATTGGCCACAACAGCCATTTTATTACATAAAACAATACTAATATATAGTTAGACATTTATACAAAACAACCAATCCAACAAATAACCTTAAACATATACCATAACATATAATAAATAAATAAATAAATAAATAAATAAATAAATAACTAATAACCTCAACTTTAACAAACAATTACCCAAAAATGTGTCTTGAGGGGGAGGTGTTATGGTCTGGGGATCTCTGACCATGGACTGGCCCATGACTGATAACTTCTCAGTCAAGTTTAAATAGAAAATATAAAAGAAAAACAAAAACAAAAAAAATAGAAATACTGACACTATGCAAAGGGATAGGATAAACAGAACCTAGTATCACACACAAAAAAACCCTACAAAAAGTCCAAACATCCAAGCAGTAAAAAGGCTAGGATTCGCTGCACCCGGAACAACTATGCTTGGATAAAAAAGCTCAATACTTAACAAAATATCCAGATAGTGTGAACAGGCAGCAACGAAGCTGAATGGGCCAGGACTCAACTGCAGATGATAGCAGCTTCAGAAAGACAGGTCCTGTCTGGGACACTGGAACTGAAGATTAAGACCGGCAACTGATAGAATGCAAAGCAGAGTATAAATAGCCAAAAGCAGCAGTATTCAGAAGGTCAATTGTATATCAGAACTCGGAACCGCCCACAACCTGAATAGAGTCCTAGCACGGCAGAGAAACTTAACCCCATCGGAGGCCAAGACACACTATAGCAATGGTCAGCAGTGCAGCTCATTGCACAATCCATGCAAGAGTGCAAACGCAGACTGCATGCTCAGTGTGAATATTCCCCTACCGCGCATCGGACAGTTCACGTGCAGAATGCCGTTCCGACACTCCACACCTGAGCCTAACAGGCTGAGATACTGAATACTGGGTCGTAACAGGAGGTCCTTGGAGCTACATAAATCTGGCCACCCATCTATCCGCCACACCAATTACCCCCATCTGCAAACCACAGACTCAGGAGCACCATAAAAACATAGATGGCAGTTCACCACATATATATATATATATATATATATATATATATATATATATATATATATATATATATAAAAAAAACACTCCCAAGGACACCACTCAGCAGGAGCCCAAAAACAGCCAGACCAAAACTACAGTTAATTATCAGGAAAACTAATCACCATGTTACTCTACCTCTGGAACTTCAACCAACTCCAAGGAGCCCCCACTCCCTAAAACTGAAGTGACAAACAAAACTTAAACTCCAAAGCCATCAAAAACAGGGTGGGTGGGTGGGGTCTTGGATCCTTCCCAGTGGTAAATGACCACGGGAAGCAGATCCTGGCGGTTAAATCCCCTCTCCTTAGTAACTCCTTGTACCGCTCCTTCCTCTAGTAACCAGCTGCCCCAACATCGTGGCCCTGTCTTGGCGGCCACACCTTAGGACTGTCACCCTTGGTCCGGCCTTTCTAGAGAAACCCATTGGCAGAACCAGTAGAAGTATCTCGAGTAGTGAATGGGCACATGCCCTAAACATAGGTGACAAGAAAGGGGTCCATGAATAGTCAGAATCAGAACTAGAAAATACCAGGAGCAGTGTCCAGGAGTAGGCAAGGCTTACATCAGGATCAAGGTATTGGTATACACAGATGGCAGCATGTAGCATGCCACATCATACAGACACAGGATTCAAGATGCATAAGATCAGACAAAGGTTTCAAAGAAATACCAAAAAACAGACAGGATACCAGCTCAGGTTTCAGGGTACTGCTCAGGGGTTTGGGTTAACAGCATATAGGCAGGTCTCAGATGCAGGCACAGGTGTAATTGTACACCAAATACAGACCAGATACATCCTCAGAGTTCGGGGTACACCTTAGGTTCTGTTGTTCATGGGCAGGATGTATCTTTTAGATGTAGGCACTGGTTTCAGTTCTCACCTTAGATTTCACATGATACAAGTAGTTTTTGCCATTCACAGGTTTTGAGGGTTAGGCTCAATTTTCGGGGGTTCACAGGATCAGGTTTTCATAGACAGGGTATTACAACAGAAATGAGGTCCAGGTAGCAGAACAAACATCAATCATACTTTCGTCAAGACTGATGGAATAGATAGGTTCAGCCATCAATAGCCAATGAGACAGCAGGAACTGCAAAATCTAGGGGTCTAGCCCAATGTGGGGTGTGTATGAACAGAGTACCAGAGAGTATAGCAGAGCAAATATATGATATAACAGGACTGGCTTAGTCAAAAACAAACATCTTACTCTGTCCCAGGACGTCTATGTCTCTCTGCTTCTTAATCACTCTTTCTCTTCCCCTCCCCTCTCCATAGACTTCTATCAGCTGCAACCTGTCTTCAGTGAATATGAATCTGGCAGATAATTGAGCAGTATAGCAGGTAGGAGAGAAGCTGATAATACAGCATTCTCTATTAAGATATAATACAAAGATTCTTATGTTCATCTAAAGTGTTCATTTACAAAAACAACAGTTACGGTTCCCAAATTATGTAATAATATGTCAATGACAGAATAAGTGAATTTCAGAAGTTGCCATAACCTTTTATGTACAGCTTCTTTTGATCTTTTGAAATCAGAAGGGTTAAACCGGGTCCCCTTTGAAAAATATTAACCTGGAAACTCTTATTAGATAAAATCATATAATAATAAAAGACCATCTTAGCGGTAATAAAACATTCAAGGCCTTGGCGGTGTACGGTGTTTAAGGCCTAGGGGGGAAATTTACTGGCAGTAATATATTCCTGGCTATTGTTACTAGATATATACATTTGCCTGGACAATAACCCAGTTGCAATTATTTCTCTATGAATTTGCAGAAGGGATTTCTACGAGGGAAGACGTGCACTGCTGATATCCTCTTACTGTGTTGGGCTGCCATCCAATTACTAATCATCTTAGTTTCACTGGTGCTGAGTGTATTGAGAGCTGATCGCTATTTCTACACAGCAATGTTTGCCGAGGAAAGCAATCCAACTGGCAGACTTTAGAGAGGATCTGACATACTCGTGGTTTTCAGGGGCTAATGCCAAAAATTATTTGCGATCTCATTTTCTGCAACGTTTTCACCCTAATTAAATGTCCACCTCTTAGATGATAAAATATCCATTTAATACAGGGGAAGTGTTCTGCCTCTTAAATACTTATCACTACAGCGGCGGAGCAGATTGATGTACACTTTGGGGTTATTTGCTCATTGTCACACTACTCTCATTTGTTTCTCACAATATTTGAGAGTCTGGGATAACAATTGGAAAGTTACTCAATTATTTATACAAATCATGATATGTCAACGTATTTGCATGTAATTCCATTTCCAGAGAGGCTCTACTGGTCTACCTATAAATATGCATGTAAGGATCAGTGTACTCGGAATGAATCAGAACTATACACTGTATGCTCAGACGTCAATGGATGTGATCTCTGGGCTGTTACATGTTGTAATACGTTTCATCAATAAGGTTTGTAGTGTCCAGTATTTATAATTCATGAATAAAAGGAAAGAGCAAGAAAATCAAGTGTCACTGCTGAATCTTATACACTCTCATATATATAGCAGAATAAAGGGAAGAGGAGGAAAATGGAAAAAGGAGATAGGAAGGGGAAGAGGAAAAAGGAGAGAAAGAAGATGGTAAATAAAGGAATATATAAAAGAAGAGAAAAGAAGCAAGGATAAAAAATGGGAAGTAAATTAGAACAGAAGAGGATGCAAGAGAGTAGAAGGAAATAAAGGAAGAAGCAGAGTACATAAGCATAGAGGGAAAGGTAGGGAACAAATAAAGGCAGACATGGTTGTATTACAGGTGGCATGAAAATTCCAAATTGTTCCAATTTTAATGAAACCAATGTACGAACTAAAATGGTCAACGCCACATGTACTGTGTAGGAAAAATATAGACGAGACATGGGTCTTTTAAGTCACTGTGACATTCTGGCTCCACCTGGCATCAGATGACAGTGTCTTAGCCAATGGACCGTGGTAGGTGTTGATGTAAAATAAGCTATATAAGATGTTGTGGGCATGAACATGAATTCACTGCGTTCTGCCAAATGATGGTAATGCACAGGCACTTGATGCAGAATGTTTAGCAATCATTATTATTATCTCTAGGAAAGTTGTCCTTGTTTGATATTGCCATGTGGGCCTCTCCTTTAGATGTCAATATGGAGAAAGCAGCAATGGAGTAGCAATTATGAATTATGGGCAGAGACAATACATAGCTTTCAAGGTCCGCTGGATCATTGTTTGAGCATCAGATGCCAAAGTCTAGAAATGCAGTGCTCTCTTGTACTGATCTCACCACATGGATGCAGGGCTGGTGCAGTTTCAACATGGTGAGTGGATTTGTCTACTCCTGTTCCTCCACACTGGACCGTTTTTGCCCCTAACCTCACAGGGCAAGCCATTGCTTATATCACCCTCCCCTCATTTCATTGTTGTAAGGGGAAGTGCATACTGAGTGGCACTGTGGCACACGCTGAAGCGTCCGTATGCGGTGAATGATTAAATCATGCAGCAAACTACAAACACAATGGAGTAGATAACTGTGAGAGGAAGAAGAACAATATAGATCTCACCATGACCTAATTTTTTCAGCTGGAAGGCCAGGTATACTGATTTTGTGTCCTAAATTTTGCTGGAAAATATGTAAATTGCAACTCCGCCAACACGATGTTGATGTGGCTTTTTCAGCTGGTAGGCCTTTTCCCACCAGTTTGCATCAGGTGCATGCTTTACAAATTAGGTTTATTATCTATGGGCCATGCACCAAAGCAGAAATCTGCAGAACATCTTAATTTTTGTGCAAAATAATCTGACTTGTGAAAATAATTGTATTTTTTGTCATTGTTTGTACCCCAGTTTTATGACACACATGCCATGATAAATAAGCCTTATTGAGATTTAAACAACAGCACTGGCACTCTGGTGGTCTCTATTCGGCTCTGTTTGATTCCCTGGACAGGGGCGTAACGATCGTGGTCGGAGGGAGTGCGATCGGGCCCAGCAAGGTACGTGGCCCGCGGCCAGCTGAAGATTGCTGCGGCCCTGTACAACTATGACAGTGGATGAGGAAAGCCTGGTTCCCTGACCGCTATATATACTAGCCAAGGGGAGGTGACTTAAAGTAATAAGCCAATACTTCACTGGTCACGTGGATGTATGTGACATGATCACTGCATGACAAGTAAGCAGAGACTGGCAGGGGCAACTGGAGATGTGGTGAAGGAGTCACCAGGTCTGAACAGGTGAGAAATGTTTTTGTTCTTTTATTTTATCAACATTCTTGCTTCTGTAATTTATATCCCCCCTTCCCCATAGCCCAACCATTTTTGGAAAAGAAAACATTGAAAAATGTTTTAATTCGTACACTAGACATATATGATACCCACATTACACGTCACCCTCTGAAACTTGGCAAGAAGTATAAACCAAACTAAAGAGATGCTAAAAACGTCATCTAGTTGTTAATGTATTCTGTCAATATATATACCTTAAGTAACAAAACACAGTATAACAATGATCACTAAATTAGACTG
The DNA here is from genome assembly GCF_031893055.1 of Leptodactylus fuscus. Lineage (NCBI taxonomy): Eukaryota > Metazoa > Chordata > Amphibia > Anura > Leptodactylidae > Leptodactylus > Leptodactylus fuscus. Next base: position 52,197,799 of record NC_134271.1, on the reverse strand, counting down.
ACAGAGTGGCCCAACGTAAGGACTGAGGCTTTACCCTTCGTAAGTCTTTTCCACAAATGTCCACTATTAAAATCTGCAGATAATATCATTGCAACACTTAATATAAGCAACTGATATGCCAACATTAAGTCGTAAAGCTGTATCCCCCCGTCGAAAATATTTACCATCAGGGAAAAACTTTCTCCATAAAGCAGAGAGTTGTTAAGCATCATGTCATTAAACTTGTATAATAATGCGCTATTGTCTTAGTTTTATTGTTGTGTTAACATAAAAAGAGCAAAAAAATCCAGGAAGACAAACCAGATATTACATTATACACGATACTTCCAAATCTCATAAAATATTAGTGTCTGCTTCTGCCATAAAATTAATGGCCAAGGATTCTTTTTTGAGTTGCTAACTTCAAATTAATTTTATCATTTAATGATTCTTGATATGTTTTTTTTTCTACCTGAATTGTTTTATGAAGCAGTTGTCACCATATTATAGACAAAAGCTTTAGAAATGCATAGAAGATGAAGGCAAGATACTATAAGATTTGGGTAGTAGTAGACAGTGTTGCCCATATGGTACCTCAAAGAAAACAACTAAATATTATCTATATTACCATGTGGTTTGGCATCTGCTAGACGTCTTTAATATGTAAATGCCTTCAAATCTCATTAATACTCATGAATGACCTTGTTAATGTACTTGGACACTATGGTATCAACCATTAGTGACCAGTAATTGAACAAATGGAACGGTAGTTGTATTTGAGTTTGGTTGCACTTGGGTGAGAGGTAGCGGTCACATCCAGCATATGGAGTCTGAGAGAGCTGAAGTCATATTAAAAAGAATGACCACATACAAGTATAATGACTAGTACATGGTGGTTGGAGGAACATGCTACAGCTTTTGCCCTCCGACCAGGAGCTTCAAGAGCGCTATTAAGCTAAAACTACAACAGATGCTTGACTTTCTCTATTTTCTCATTCTTCTTCTCTTCATCATTTCTCTTCCATCTCTTCCTTTCTATTTCTGTGTCTACAGTAATTCATCCCTTTTGCCTCTCATCCTTTTTGTCTCTTATTCTTATATCTTCTCTTTCTTTCCTCTCTTCCCTCTCTCTTCCACTATTCCTATAATTTTCCTTCTTTCACCTATCTTTAATGTTTGCCATTCCTTCTTGGCCTACTTTTCTACTCCCTTTTTTCTTAGCCTTACGTCAGACTATAAGATCACAACCAAGTCTCTAGGACACTGTATGGGTTTCATAACCTATAACCTATACCTGTGCAAATACACTGTCCAGCCTGTTGTGCCAACCATTCTGACATAAGGGAACCCCCACAACTATTAGGGATTGTCTTATTTTGTTATATTCTTATTCTCTGAATACCCAGTGAAACATGTCTTTGGAAAACTAAGAAAACATGAGGGAGAACACCTTTGTGATAAGGTTTATACACAAGACAGGTCCTTGTCAGGGAAGTACATTTGCTATTAATAAAGGACCAGTTGGTTGGGCTATCTGAGGACTCTATATCAGAACCTTTTCACTAGCATTTATACTCCGATATATTCTGGATGGAGAAAAAACTTTCCACTAAATGGCTCTACACATACTGTATGATGGCTTATTCCATATTTTGTTTGTCATCCGCATCATTCACATCGATCTGTGATAAATCTCCCTTCAACTTTGAGTATTCTCAAGTATCATTCTAGTTACCATGTGAGGTCTTCTTCACCCCAAGGTTAAATAATACCTCTGCGCTAAACAGTAAAATCTCTAAAATATGGCTGGTGTGCAGAGTCATCAACAAGTTTGTTGGAAGCTACCAATCAATTCTTGTAATATCCTTCTATACTTACATTTGTAGACCACATTTGAGGCTGGTTTTCATGTTTGATTTACTTACTAAAATGATGTGCTGCTGTAATATATTACAATGTTGTAGACCAGAGTATGATTACTGTTAAAAAGATGCTGGGATTCTGCCCATTAAAGTCGTTGACCCTTTTGTGAGGTCACTGCTTCCCAAAAGAAATACAGCTTCTATTTCTTGGAAGCATAATCAGATTTTAGCACATTCCCTGCACAATAAGCTTAGTTATTGCCTTACACTCTACCAAAAAGAGTGTGTCCTCCGGAAGACTGTTTGTTTCTTAATATCGTGCATGAGCCTTAAGAGATCCCAAACTTAATGAGAGAACTTACTTCTCCTTCAGTTAATGAATCAATGGGCTGGGATGTTACTTAGCTCTCCAAAAACCTCTGGAGTTACCAGATAGTTGTAATGTATAAGCTGTTCTTTCTGCGAAGGCCAAGAACTTTATCCACCCTGCTAGACTGTTATTGTATTATAGCTACTTCCATGGGTCATCTGGGACAAGGACTGAATTTAGAAGTTAAGAAGCCTGGAGCGATTGAACCTGTGAGGCTCTGTCACCTTCTCCTGAACTTTAGCGTTGAAGCAATGTTTGGCTGTTAACCTGGCACAGACAGAGTTAATTAAATGCGTGTATGGAAAAGACATTATCATTTAAAGATAGAACCAGAAAATTTCAGCTGCATTTTAAGAATGTAGACACCCAAACTGTAAAATGTGTCTTCCTCCACAGAATTTACCTATTGAGTCATAGATTCTTGGAGTAGGACATGAATGGACCTTCTCTCACTAGAGAAAGGGACTTAGAAACACATTTACACACTATTCTAATCTTTAGCAGGAAATTCGGACTGTCTAGTATGGCCTTGTCTACTGTTCCAATGTTTAAGGATTATCTACAGCAGTTTGACACAACCCAATGGCCATGGACCTTCCTTTCCTTCTTACAGTGGATGTTCACCATTAGACACTAGGGATGAGCGAACACTAAAATGTCTGAGGTTCGAAATCCGATTCGAACAGCCGCACACTGCTCGACTGTTCGAACGAATTTCGAACCCCATTATAGTCTATGGTGGGAAATGCTCATTTCAGAGGTACGCAAAATTCGATAAAATTATACTTACCAAGTCCACGAGTGACGGTCGGGCTGGATTCTCCTTGAAGTCTTCTCCCGACGCAGCGTCCCCGCGTCTTCTTCCGGCTGGAATTCACTCTGCCTAGGCATTGGGGCCTAGGCAGAGTGAATTCCATCCGGAAGATGCCGCGGGGACGCTGCACGGAGAAGACTTCTAAAAGTAAGAGAAGAACCAGCGTTGATTGGCAGAATGTATAGCATTCTGCCAATCAATGCTGGTTCTGCATCGAACCTTAAACTTCGAACAGCTAGTAGTGTTCGATCGAGTACGAGTATTTCGAATACCGTAGTATTCGATCGAACACCTACTCGATCGAACACTACTCGCTCATCTCTATTAAACATCATGTCTTTTGGGCTGTAAATTTCGTGCTGATTCTTCTTTTAACATACCTTGATACATACATACTTTGAATATAGATTATAAAATGTGATCTACCTGTAGTCACCATTATGGCATAGCAGCATTTTATTGTATAAAGCAGTGATTCTCGGAACCTGAAAAGAATCCCCCTAGCAAATAACTGGTACAAATATTATATCAC